>NC_054467.1:176460622-177060622 GCF_017639515.1 Carcharodon carcharias
ACACACACACACACACACACACACACACACACACACGAGACACACACACACACACACGAGACACACACACACACACACACACACACACACACACACACGAGACACACACACACACACACACACACACACGAGACACACACACACACACACGAGACACACACACACACACACACACACGAGACACACAAACACACACACACACACACACACACACACACACACACACACACACGAGACACACACACACACACGAGACACACACACACACACACACACACGAGACACACACACACACGAGACACACACACACACACGAGACACACACACACACACGAGACACACACACACACACACACACACGAGACACACACACACACACACACACACACACACACACACGAGACACACACACACACACACACACACACACGAGACACACACACACACACACACACACGAGACACACACACACACACACACACACGAGACACACACACACACACACACACACACGAGACACACACACACTCACACACACACGAGACACACACACACTCACACACACGAGACACACACACACACACACACGAGACACACACACACACACACACGAGACACACACACACGAGACACACACACACACACACACACACGAGACACACACACACACACACACACACACACGAGACACACACACACACACACACACACACACGAGACACACACACACACACACACACACACACACACACACACACGAGACACACACACACACACACACACACGAGACACACACACACACACACACACACACACACACACGAGACACACACACACACACACACACACACGAGACACACACACACACACACACACGAGACACACACACACACACGAGACACACACACACACACGAGACACACACGAGACACACACACACACACGAGACACACACACACACACGAGACACACACACACACACACACACGAGACACACACACACACACACACACGAGACACACACACACACACACGAGACACACACACACACACACACACACGAGACACACACACACACACGAGACACACACACACACACACGAGACACACACACACACACACACACACACACGAGACACACACACACACACACACGAGACACACACGAGACACACACACACACACACGAGACACACACACACACACACACGAGACACACACACACACACACACACACGAGACACACACACACACACACACGAGACACACACACACACACACGAGACACACACACACACACGAGACACACACACACACACACGAGACACACACACACACACACGAGACACACACACACACACACGAGACACACACACACACACACACGAGACACACACACACACACACACACGAGACACACACACACACACACACACGAGACACACACACACACACACACACGAGACACACACACACACACACACACACACGAGACACACACACACACGAGACACACACACACACACACACACACGAGACACACACACACACACACGAGACACACACACACACACACACGAGACACACACACACACACACACACGACACACACACACACACACACACGAGACACACACACACACACACACACACACACACACACACACACACACACGAGACACACACACACACACACACACACGAGACACACACACACACACGAGACACACACACACACACACACGAGACACACACACACACACGAGACACACACACACACACACACGACACACACACACACACACACACACACACATGAGACACACACACACACACACGAGACACACACACACACACACACATGAGACACACACACACACACGAGACACACACACACACACGAGACACACACACACACACACACACACGAGACACACACACACACACACGAGACACACACACACACACACACACACACGAGACACACACACACACACGAGACACACACACACACACACACACACACGAGACACACACACACACACACACACACACACGAGACACACACACACACACACACGAGACACACACACACACACACACGAGACACACACACACACACACACACACGAGACACACACACACACACACACACACGAGACACACACACACACACACACACGAGACACACACACACACACACACACACACACACACGAGACACACACACACACACACACACACACACACACACACACACACACGAGACACACACACACACGCACGAGACACACACACACACACACACGAGACACACACACACACACGAGACACACACACACACACACGAGACACACACACACACACGAGACACACACACACACACGAGACACACACACACACACGAGACACACACACACACACGAGACACACACACACACACACACACACACACACACGAGACACACACACACACACACGAGACACACACACACACACACACACACACGAGACACACACACACACACACGAGACACACACACACACACACACACACACACACACACACACACACACGAGACACACACACACACACACGAGACACACACACACACACACACACACACACGAGACACACACACACACACACGAGACACACACACACACGAGACACACACACACACACACACGAGACACACACACACACACACACGAGACACACACACACACACACACGAGACACACACACACACGCACGAGACACACACACACACACACACGAGACACACACACACACACGAGACACACACACACACACGAGACACACACACACACACGAGACACACACACACACACACGAGACACACACACACACACGAGACACACACACACACACGAGACACACACACACACACACACACACACACACACACGAGACACACACACACACACACACACACACACACGAGACACACACACACACACACGAGACACACACACACACACACACACACGAGACACACACACACACACACACGAGACACACACACACACACACACACACACACACACACACGAGACACACACACACACACACACACACACACACGAGACACACACACACACACACACACGAGACACACACACACACACACACACGAGACACACACACACACACACACACGAGACACACACACAAACACACACACACACACGAGACACACACACACACACACACACACACGAGACACACACACACACACACACACACACACACGAGACACACACACACACACACACACACACACACACGAGACACACACACACACACACACACACGAGACACACACACACACACACACACACACACACGAGACACACACACACACACACACACACACACACACACGAGACACACACACACACACACACACACACACACACACACACACGAGACACACACACACGAGACACACACACACACACACGAGACACACACACACACACACGAGACACACACACACACACACACACACACACACACACACGAGACACACACACACACACACACACACACACACACACACACACACACGAGACACACACACACACACACACGAGACACACACACACACACACACACACGAGACACACACACACACACACACACACGAGACACACACACACACACACACACACGAGACACACACACACACACACACACGAGACACACACACACACACGAGACACACACACACACACGAGACACACACACACACACACACACACGAGACACACACACACACACACACACACACACGAGACACACACACACACACACACACACACACACACACACACGAGACACACACACACACACACACACGAGACACACACACACACACACACACACGAGACACACACACACACACACACACACGAGACACACACACACACACACACACACGAGACACACACACACACACACACACACACGAGACACACACACACACACACACACGAGACACACACACACACACGAGACACACACACACACACGAGACACACACACACACGAGACACACACACACACACGAGACACACACACACACACGAGACACACACACACACACGAGACACACACACACACACACACACGAGACACACACACACACGAGACACACACACACGAGACACACACACACACACGAGACACACACACACACACGAGACACACACACACACACACACACGAGACACACACACACACACACACACACGAGACACACACACACACACGAGACACACACACACACACACACACGAGACACACACACACACACACACACGAGACACACACACACACACACACACACACGAGACACACACACACACACACACACACGAGACACACACACACACACACACACACGAGACACACACACACACACACACACGAGACACACACACACACACACACACGAGACACACACACACACACACACACGAGACACACACACACACACACACACACACGAGACACACACACACACACACACACGAGACACACACACACACACACACACGAGACACACACACACACACGAGACACACACACACACACACGAGACACACACACACACACGAGACACACACACACACACGAGACACACACACACACACACACACACACACGAGACACACACACACACACACACACACACACACACACACACACACACACACACACGAGACACACACACACACACACACACACACACACACACACACGAGACACACACACACACACACACGAGACACACACACACACACACACACACACGAGACACACACACACACACACACGAGACACACACGAGACACACACACACACACACACGAGACACACACACACACACACACACACACACACGAGACACACACACACACACACACGAGACACACACACACACACACACGAGACACACACACACACACACGAGACACACACACACACACACGAGACACACACACACACACACACACACACACACGAGACACACACACACACACACGAGACACACACACACACACACACACACACGAGACACACACACACACACACACGAGACACACACACACACACACACACACACACACACACGAGACACACACACACACACACACACACACACACGAGACACACACACACACACACACACGAGACACACACACACACACACACACGAGACACACACACAAACACACACACACACACGAGACACACACACACACACACACACACGAGACACACACACACACACACACACACACACACGAGACACACACACACACACACACACACACACGAGACACACACACACACACACACACACGAGACACACACACACACACACACACACACACACACGAGACACACACACACACACACACACACACACACACGAGACACACACACACACACACACACACACACACACGAGACACACACACACACACACACACACACACACACGAGACACACACACACACACACACACACACACACACACACACACGAGACACACACACACGAGACACACACACACACACACGAGACACACACACACACACACGAGACACACACACACACACACACACACACACACACACACACACGAGACACACACACACACACACACACACACACACACACACACACACACACGAGACACACACACACACACACACGAGACACACACACACACACACACACACGAGACACACACACACACACACACACACGAGACACACACACACACACACACACACACGAGACACACACACACACACACACACACACGAGACACACACACACACACACACGAGACACACACACACACACGAGACACACACACACACACGAGACACACACACACACACACACACGAGACACACACACACACACACACACACACACACACACACACACACACACGAGACACACACACACACACACACACGAGACACACACACACACACACACACACACGAGACACACACACACACACACACACGAGACACACACACACACACACACACACACGAGACACACACACACACACACACACACACGAGACACACACACACACACACACACGAGACACACACACACACACGAGACACACACACACACACGAGACACACACACACACGAGACACACACACACACACGAGACACACACACACACACGAGACACACACACACACACGAGACACACACACACACACACACGAGACACACACACACACGAGACACACACACACACGAGACACACACACACACACGAGACACACACACACACACGAGACACACACACACACACACACACGAGACACACACACACACACACACACGAGACACACACACACACACGAGACACACACACACACACGAGACACACACACACACACACACACGAGACACACACACACACACACACGAGACACACACACACACACACACACACACACACGAGACACACACACACACACACACACACGAGACACACACACACACACACACACACGAGACACACACACACACACACACACACGAGACACACACACACACACACACATGAGACACACACACACACACACACACGAGACACACACACACACACACACACACACGAGACACACACACACACACACACGAGACACACACACACACACACACACGAGACACACACACACACACGAGACACACACACACACACACGAGACACACACACACACACGAGACACACACACACACACGAGACACACACACACACGAGACACACACACACACACACACACACACACACACACACACACACACACACGAGACACACACACACACACACACACACACACACACACACGAGACACACACACACACACACACGAGACACACACACACACACACACACACGAGACACACACACACACACACACGAGACACACACGAGACACACACACACACACACACGAGACACACACACACACACACACACACACGAGACACACACACACACACACACGAGACACACACACACACACACACGAGACACACACACACACACGAGACACACACACACACACACGAGACACACACACACACGAGACACACACACACACACACGAGACACACACACACACACACACACGAGACACACGAGACACACACACACACGAGACACACACACACACACACACACACACGAGACACACACACACACACACACGAGACACACACACACACACACACGAGACACACACACACACACACACACGAGACACACACACACACACACACGAGACACACACACACACGAGACACACACGAGACACACACACACACACACACACACGAGACACACACACACACACACACGAGACACACACACACACACACACACGAGACACACACACACACACACACACGAGACACACACACACACACACACACACACACACACACACACGAGACACACACACACACACACACACACACACACACACACACACGAGACACACACACACACACACACGAGACACACACACACACACACGAGACACACACACACACACACACACACACACACGAGACACACACACACACACACACGAGACACACACACACACACACACACACACACGAGACACACACACACACACACACGAGACACACACACACACACACGAGACACACACACACACACACGAGACACACACACACACACACACACACACGAGACACACACACACACACACACACACACACACACACACACACACACACACACACACACACACGAGACACACACACACACACACACACACACGAGACACACACACACACACACACACACACGAGACACACACACGAGACACACACACACACACACGAGACACACACACACACACACGAGACACACACACACACACACACACGAGACACACACACACACACACACACGAGACACACACACACACGAGACACACACACACACGAGACACACACACACACACACGAGACACACACACACACACACACACACACACACACGAGACACACACACACACACACACACACACGAGACACACACACACACACACACACACGAGACACACACGAGACACACACACACACGAGACACACACACACACACACACGAGACACACACACACACACACACGAGACACACACACACACACGAGACACACACACACACACACACACACGAGACACACACACACACACACACACGAGACACACACACACACACACACACACACACACGAGACACACACACACACACACACACACACGAGACACACACACACACACGAGACACACACACACACACACACACACACACACACACGAGACACACACACACACACACACACGAGACACACACACACACACACACACACACACACACACACACGAGACACACACACACACACACACACACACACACACACACACACGAGACACACACACACACACACGAGACACACACACACACACACGAGACACACACACACACGAGACACACACACACACACACACACACACACACACACGAGACACACACACACACACACACACACACACACACGAGACACACACACACACACACACACACACACACGAGACACACACACACACACACACACACACACACGAGACACACACACACACACGAGACACACACACACACACACACACACACGAGACACACACACACACACACACACACACACACACACACACACACGAGACACACACACACACACACACACGAGACACACACACACACACACACACACACACACACACACGAGACACACACACACACACACACACGAGACACACACACACACACGAGACACACACACACACACACGAGACACACACACACACACACGAGACACACACACACACACGAGACACACACACACACACACGAGACACACACACACACACACACACACGAGACACACACACACACACGAGACACACACACACACACGAGACACACACACACACACGAGACACACACACACACACGAGACACACACACACACGAGACACACACGAGACACACACACACACACGAGACACACACGAGACACACACACACACACACGAGACACACACACACACACACACGAGACACACACACACACACACACGAGACACACACACACACACACGAGACACACACACACACACACACGAGACACACACACACACACACACACGAGACACACACACACACACACACACACACGAGACACACACACACACACACACACACACACGAGACACACACACACACACACACACGAGACACACACACACACACACACACACACACACACACACGAGACACACACACACACACACACACACACACACACACACACACACACACACACACGAGACACACACACACACACACACACACACACACACACACACACACACGACACACACACACACACACACACACACACGAGACACACACACACACACACACACACACACACACACACACACACACGAGACACACACACACACACACACACGAGACACACACACACACACACACACGAGACACACGAGACACACACACACACACACACACGAGACACACACACACACACACACACGAGACACACACACACACACACACACGAGACACACACACACACACACACGAGACACACACACACACACACACACGAGACACACACACACACACGAGACACACACACACACACGAGACACACACACACACACGAGACACACACACACGAGACACACACACACGAGACACACACACACACACGAGACACACACACACACACACACACGAGACACACACACACACACACGAGACACACACACACACACACACACACACACACACACACACACACACACACACGAGACACACACACACACACGAGACACACACGAGACACACACACACACACACACGAGACACACACACACACACACACACACACACACACACACGAGACACACACACACACACACACACACACACACACACACACACACGAGACACACACACACACGACACACACACACACACACACACGAGACACACACACACACACACACACACGAGACACACACACACACACACGAGACACACACACACACACGAGACACACACACACACACACGAGACACACACACACACACACGAGACACACACACACACACGAGACACACACACACACACGAGACACACACACACACACACACACACACACACACGAGACACACACACACACACACACACACACACGAGACACACACACACACACACACACACACGAGACACACACACACACACACACACACGAGACACACACACACACACACACACACGAGACACACACACACACACACACGAGACACACACACACACACACGAGACACACACACACACACACGAGACACACACACACACACGAGACACACACACACACACACACACACACACACACACACACACGAGACACACACACACACACACGAGACACACACACACACACGAGACACACACACACACACGAGACACACACGAGACACACACACACACACACGAGACACACACACACACACACACGAGACACACACACACACACACACGAGACACACACACACACACACACGAGACACACACACACACACACACGAGACACACACACACACACACACGAGACACACACACACACACACACGAGACACACACACACACACACACGAGACACACACACACACACACGAGACACACACACACACACACACGAGACACACACACACACACACACGAGACACACACACACACGAGACACACACACACACACACACGAGACACACACACACACACACACACGAGACACACACACACACACACACACACGAGACACACACACACACACACGAGACACACACACACACACACACACACGAGACACACACACACACACACACACACACACACACGAGACACACACACACACACACACACGAGACACACACACACACACACACACGAGACACACACACACACACACACGAGACACACACACACACACACACACACGAGACACACACACACACACACACGAGACACACACACACACACACACGAGACACACACACACACACACACGAGACACACACACACACACACACGAGACACACACACACACACACACACGAGACACACACACACACACACACACGAGACACACACACACACACACACACGAGACACACACACACACACACGAGACACACACACACACACGAGACACACACACACACACGAGACACACACACACACACGAGACACACACACACACACACACACACACACACACACACACGAGACACACACACACACACACACACACACACACACACGAGACACACACACACACACACACACACACACACGAGACACACACACACACACACACACACACACGAGACACACACACACACACACACACACACACGAGACACACACACACACACACGAGACACACACACACACACACACACACGAGACACACACACACACACACACACACACACACGAGACACACACACACACACACACACGAGACACACACACACACACACACACACGAGACACACACACACACACACACACACGAGACACACACACACACACACGAGACACACACACACACACACACACACACGAGACACACACACACACACGAGACACACACACACACACACACACACACACACACACGAGACACACACACACACACACGAGACACACACACACACACACGAGACACACACACACACACACGAGACACACACACACACACACACACACGAGACACACTCACACACACGAGACACACACACACACACGAGACACACACACACACACGAGACACACACACACACACACGAGACACACACACACACACACACACACACGAGACACACACACACACACACGAGACACACACACACACACACACACACACGAGACACACACACACACACACACACACACACGAGACACACACACACACACACACACACACACGAGACACACACACACACACACACACACACACGAGACACACACACACACACACACACACACACGAGACACACACACACACACACACACGAGACACACACACACACACACACACACGCACACACACACACGAGACACACACACACGAGACACACACACACACGAGACACACACACACACACGAGACACACACACACGAGACACACACACACACACACACGAGACACACACACACGAGACACACACACACACACACACGAGACACACACACACACACACACACACACACACGAGACACACACACACACACACACACGAGACACACACACACACACACGAGACACACACACACACACACACGAGACACACACACACACACACACACACGAGACACACACACACACACACACGAGACACACACACACACACACACACGAGACACACACACACACACACACACACACACGAGACACACACACACACACACACACACACACACACGAGACACACACACACACACACACACACGAGACACACACACACACACACACACACGAGACACACACACACACACACGAGACACACACACACACACACACACACGACACACACACACACACACACGACACACACACACACACACGAGACACACACACACACACACACACACGAGACACACACACACACACACACACACGAGACACACACACACACACACACACACGAGACACACACACACACACACGAGACACACACACGCACACACACACACACACACGAGACACACACACACACGAGACACACACACACACGAGACACACACACACACACGAGACACACACACACACACGAGACACACACACACACACACACACACGAGACACACACACACACACACACACACGAGACACACACACACACACACACGAGACACACACACACACACGAGACACACACACACACACGAGACACACACACACACACGAGACACACACACACACACGAGACACACACACACACACGAGACACACACACACACACGAGACACACACACACACACGAGACACACACACACACACGAGACACACACACACACACGAGACACACACACACACACACACACACACACACACACACACACGAGACACACACACACACACACACACACGAGACACACACACACACACACACACACGAGACACACACACACGAGACACACACACACACACGAGACACACACACGAGACACACACACACACACACACACACACACACACACACACACACACACACACACACACGAGACACACACACACGAGACACACACACACGAGACACACACACACACACGAGACACACACACACACACGAGACACACACACACACACGAGACACACACACACACACACACACACACACACACACACGAGACACACACACACACACACACACACACACACACACACACGAGACACACACACACACACACACACACACACACACACGAGACACACACACGAGACACACACACACACACACGAGACACACACACACACACACGAGACACACACACACACACACGAGACACACACACACACACACGAGACACACACACACACACACACACACGAGACACACACACACACACACACACACACACACACACACACACACACACACACACGAGACACACACACACACACACACACACACACACACACACACACACACACACACGAGACACACACACACACACACACACACACACACACACACACACACACGAGACACACACACGAGACACACACACACACACACACACACGAGACACACACACGAGACACACACACACACACACACACACACACACGAGACACACACACACACACACACACACACGAGACACACACACACACACACACACACACACGAGACACACACACACACACACACACACACACGAGACACACACACACACACACACACACACGAGACACACACACACACACACACACACACACACACACGAGACACACACACACACACACACACACACACACGAGACACACACACACACACACACACACACACACGAGACACACACACACACACACACACACGAGACACACACACACACACACACGAGACACACACACACACACACACACACGAGACACACACACACACACACACGAGACACACACACACACGAGACACACACACACACACACACACACGAGACACACACACACACACACACGAGACACACACACACACACACACACACACACACACACACACACACGAGACACACACACACACACACACACACACGAGACACACACACACACGAGACACACACACGAGACACACACACACACACACACACACACACACGAGACACACACACACACACACGAGACACACACACACACACACACGAGACACACACACACACACACACGAGACACACACACACACACACACACACGAGACACACACACACACACACACACACACGAGACACACACACACACACACACACACGAGACACACACACACACACACACACACACGAGACACACACACACACACACACACACACGAGACACACACACACACACACACACACACGAGACACACACACACACACACACACACGAGACACACACACACACACACACACACGAGACACACACACACACACACACACACACACGAGACACACACACACACACACACACACACACACGAGACACACACACACACACACACACACACACGAGACACACACACACACACACACACACACACACGAGACACACACACACACACACACACACACAAGAGACACACACACACACACACACACACACACACGAGACACACACACACACACACGAGACACACACACACACACGAGACACACACACACACACGAGACACACACACACACACGAGACACACACACACACACACACACACACACGAGACACACACACACACACACACACACACGAGACACACACACACACACACACACACACACACGAGACACACACACACACACACACACACACACACGAGACACACACACACACACACACACACACACGAGACACACACACACACACACACACACACGAGACACACACACACACACGAGACACACACACGAGACACACACACACACACGAGACACACACACACATACACACACACACGAGACACACACACACACACACACGAGACACACACACACACACACACACACACGACACACACACACACACACACACACGAGACACACACACACACACACACACGAGACACACACACACACACACACACACACACACACACACACACACACACACGAGACACACACACACACACACACGAGACACACACACACACACACACGAGACACACACACACACACACACGAGACACACACACACACACACACGAGACACACACACACACACACGAGACACACACACACACACACACGAGACACACACACACACACACACGAGACACACACACACACACACACGAGACACACACACACACACACACGAGACACACACACACACACACGAGACACACACACACACACACACGACACACACACACACACACACGAGACACACACACACACACACACGAGACACACACACACACACACGAGACACACACACACACACACACGAGACACACACACACACACACACGAGACACACACACACACACACGAGACACACACACACACACACGAGACACACACACACACACACGAGACACACACATGAGACACACACACGAGACACACACACACACACGAGACACACACACACACACACACACACACACGAGACAAACACACACACACACGAGACACACACACACACACACACACACACACACACGAGACACACACACACACACACGAGACACACACACACACACACACGAGACACACACACACACACACACACACGAGACACACACACACACACACACGAGACACACACACACACACACACGAGACACACACACACACACACACGAGACACACACACACACACACACGAGACACACACACACACACACACACACACACACACACACACACACGACACACACACACACACACGAGACACACACACACACACACACACACACACACACACACACACACACACACGAGACACACACATGAGACACACACACACACACGAGACACACACACGAGACACACACGAGACACACACACACACACGAGACACACACACACACACGAGACACACACACACACACGAGACACACACACACACACGAGACACACACACACACACACACACACACGAGACACACACACACACACGAGACACACACACACGAGACACACACACACACGAGACACACACACACACGACACACACACACACACACGACACACACACACACACGAGACACACACACACACACACACACACACACACGAGACACACACACACACACACACACACACACGAGACACACACACACACACACACACACACACACACACACGAGACACACACACACACACACACACACGACACACACACACACACACACACACACACGAGACACACACACACACACACACACACACACACACACACGAGACACACACACACACACACACACACACACACGAGACACACACACACACACACACACACACGAGACACACACACACACACACACACACACACACACGAGACACACACACACACACACACGAGACACACACACACACACACACACACACGAGACACACACACACACACACGAGACACACACACACACACACACACACACACACGAGACACACACACACACACACACACGAGACACACACACACACACACACACGAGACACACACACACACACACACACACACACACACACACACACACGAGACACACACACACACACACACACACACACGAGACACACACACACACACACACACACACACACGAGACACACACACACACACACACACGAGACACACACACACACACACACACACACACGAGACACACACACACACACACGAGACACACACACACACACACACACACACGAGACACACACACACACACACACACGAGACACACACACACACACACACACACGAGACACACACACACGAGACACACACACACACACACACACACACACACGAGACACACACACACACACACACACACACACACACACGAGACACACACACACACACACACACACACACACACACACGAGACACACACACACACACACACACACACACACACACACACACACACACACACACGAGACACACACACACACACACACACACACACGAGACACACACACACACACACACACACACACACACACACGAGACACACACACACACACACACACGACACACACACACACACACACACACACACACGAGACACACACACACACACACACACACACACACACGAGACACACACACACACACACACACGAGACACACACACACACACACACACACGAGACACACACACACACACACACACGAGACACACACACACACACACACACGAGACACACACACACACACACACACACACACACACACGAGACACACACACACACACGAGACACACACACGAGACACACATACACGAGAAACACACACACGCACACGAGACACACACGCACACGAGACACACACGCACACTCGAGAGAGAGAGAGACACACGCGCACACTCGAGAGAGAGAGACACACGCGCACACTCGAGAGAGAGAGACACACGCGCACACTCGAGAGAGACACACGCGCACACTCGAGAGAGAGAGACACACGCGCACACTCGAGAGAGAGAGACACACGCACACTCGAGAGACACACACGCACACTCGAGAGAGAGAGACATACGCACACGAGAGAAAGAGAGACACACACGACAGAGAGAAAGAGAGACACACACGACAGAGAGAGAGACAGACACACACAGACGAGAGAGAGCGAGAGCGAGAGAGACACACACCAGAGCGAGAGCGAGAGAGACACACACCAGAGCGAGAGCGAGAGAGACACACACCAGAGCGAGAGCGAGAGAGACACACACCAGAGCGAGAGCGAGAGACACACACCAGAGCGAGAGCGAGAGAGACACACACCAGAGCGAGAGCGAGAGAGACACACACCAGAGCGAGAGCGAGAGAGACACACACCAGAGCGAGAGCGAGAGAGACACACACCAGAGCGAGAGCGAGAGAGACACACACCAGAGCGAGAGCGAGAGAGACACACACCAGAGCGAGAGCGAGAGAGACACACACCAGAGCGAGAGCGAGAGAGACACACACCAGAGCGAGAGCGAGAGAGACACACACCAGAGCGAGAGCGAGAGAGACACACACCAGAGCGAGAGCGAGAGAGACACACACCAGAGCGAGAGCGAGAGAGACACACACCAGAGCGAGAGCGAGAGAGACACACACCAGAGCGAGAGCGAGAGAGACACACACCAGAGCGAGAGCGAGAGAGACACACACCAGAGCGAGAGCGAGAGCGAGAGAGACACACACCAGAGCGAGAGCGAGAGCGAGAGAGACACACGCCAGAGCGAGAGTGAGAGAGACACACACCAGAGCGAGAGCGAGAGCGAGAGAGACACACACCAGAGCGAGAGCGAGAGCGAGAGAGACACACACCAGAGCGAGAGCGAGAGCGAGAGAGACACACACCAGAGCGAGAGCGAGAGCGAGAGAGACACACACCAGAGCGAGAGCGAGAGCGACACACACCAGAGCGAGAGCGAGAGCGAGAGCGACACACACCAGAGCGAGAGCGAGAGAGACACACACCAGAGCGAGAGCGAGAGTGAGAGAGACACACAGCAGAGCGAGAGCGAGAGAGACACACAGCAGAGCGAGAGCGAGAGCGAGAGAGACACACAGCAGAGCGAGAGCGAGAGGGGGAGAGACACACACACACGAGAGCGAGAGGGGGACACACACACACGAGAGCGAGAGGGGGACAAACACACACGAGAGAGAGGGGGACACACACACACACGAGAGAGAGGGGGACACACACACACACACGAGAGAGAGGGGGACACACACACACACGAGAGAGAGGGGGACACACACACACACGAGAGAGAGGGGGACACACACACACACGAGAGAGAGGGGGACACACACACACACGAGAGAGAGGGGCACACACACACACACACGAGAGAGAGGGGCACACACACACACACGAGAGAGAGGGGCACACACACACACACGAGAGAGAGGGGCACACACACACACACGAGAGAGAGGGGCACACACACACACACGAGAGAGAGGGGCACACACACACACACGAGAGAGAGGGGCACACACACACACACACACGAGAGAGAGGGGCACACACACACACACACACGAGAGAGAGGGGCACACACACACACACACACACGAGAGAGAGGGGCACACACACACACACACACACACGAGAGAGAGGGGCACACACACACACACACACGAGAGAGAGGGGCACACACACACACACACACGAGAGAGAGGGGCACACACACACACACACACGAGAGAGAGGGGCACACACACACACACACACGAGAGAGAGGGGCACACACACACACACACACGAGAGAGAGGGGCACACACACACACACACACGAGAGAGAGGGGCACACACACACACACACGAGAGAGAGGGGCACACACACACACACACGAGAGAGAGGGGCACACACACACACACACGAGAGAGAGGGGCACACACACACACACGAGAGAGAGGGGCACACACACACACACGAGAGAGAGAGGCACACACACACACACGAGAGAGAGGCGCACACACACACACACGAGAGAGAGGGGCACACACACACACACACGAGAGAGAGGGGCACACACACACACACGAGAGAGAGGGGCACACACACACACACGAGAGAGAGGGGCACACACACACACACACGAGAGAGAGGGGCACACGCACACACACGAGAGGGGCACACGCACACACACGAGAGAGAGGGCCACACACACACACACGAGAGAGAGGGCCACACACACACACACGAGAGAGAGGGCCACACACACACACACGAGAGAGAGGGCCACACACACACACACGAGAGAGAGGGCCACACACACACACACGAGAGAGAGGGCCACACACACACACACGAGAGAGAGGGCCACACACACACACACGAGAGAGAGGGCCACACACACACACACGAGAGAGAGGGGCACACACGCAAGAGAGAGAGGGGCACACACACACGAGAGAGAGGGGCACACACACACGAGAGAGAGGGGCACACACACACGAGAGAGAGGGGCACACACACACGAGAGAGAGGGGCACACACACACGAGAGAGAGGGCCACACACACACGAGAGAGAGGGCCACACACACACACGAGAGAGAGGGCCACACACACACGAGAGAGAGGGCCACACACACACGAGAGAGAGGGCCACACACACACGAGAGAGAGGGGCCACACGCACACGAGAGAGAGGGGCCACACACACACGAGAGAGAGGGCCACACACACACGAGAGAGAGGGGCACACACACACACGAGAGAGAGGGGCACACACACACACGAGAGAGAGGGGCACACACACACACGAGAGAGAGGGGCACACACACACGAGAGAGAGGGGCACACACACACACGAGAGAGAGGGGCACACACACACACGAGAGAGAGGGGCACACACACACACGAGAGAGAGGGGCACACACACACGAGAGAGAGGGGCACACACACACGAGAGAGAGGGGCAACACACACACGAGAGAGAGGGGCACACACACACGAGAGAGAGGGGCACACACACACGAGAGAGAGGGGCACACACACACACGAGAGAGAGGGGCACACACACACACGAGAGAGAGGGCCACACACACACGAGAGAGAGAGAGAGGGCCACACACACACGAGAGAGAGAGAGAGGGCCACACACACACGAGAGAGAGAGAGAGGGCCACACACACACGAGAGAGAGAGAGAGGGCCACACACACACGAGAGAGAGAGAGAGGGCCACACACACACGAGAGAGAGAGAGAGGGCCACACACACACGAGAGAGAGAGAGGGCCACACACACACGAGAGAGAGAGAGAGGGCCACACACACACGAGAGAGAGAGAGAGGGCCACACACACACGAGAGAGAGAGAGAGGGCCACACACACACGAGAGAGAGAGAGAGGGCCACACACACACGAGAGAGAGAGAGAGGGCCACACACACACGAGAGAGAGAGAGAGGGCCACACACACACGAGAGAGAGAGAGAGGGCCACACACACACGAGAGAGAGAGAGAGGGCCACACACACACGAGAGAGAGAGAGAGGGCCACACACACATAGAGAGAGAGAGGGCCACACACACACGAGAGAGAGAGAGGGCCACACACACACGAGAGAGAGGGCCACACACACACGAGAGAGAGGGCCACACACACACGAGAGAGAGGGCCACACACACACGAGAGAGAGGGCCACACACACACGAGAGAGAGGGCCACACACACACGAGAGAGAGGGCCACACACACACGAGAGAGAGGGCCACACACACACGAGAGAGAGGGGCCACACACACACGAGAGAGAGGGCCACACACACACGAGAGAGAGGGCCACACACACACGAGAGAGAGGGCCACACACACACGAGAGAGAGGGCCACACACACACGAGAGAGAGGGCCACACACACACGAGAGAGAGGGCCACACACACACGAGAGAGAGGGCCACACACACACGAGAGAGAGGGCCACACACACACGAGAGAGAGGGCCACACACACACGAGAGAGAGGGCCACACACACACGAGAGAGAGGGCCACACACACACGAGAGAGAGGGCCACACACACACGAGAGAGAGGGCCACACACACACGAGAGAGAGGGCCACACACACACGAGAGAGAGGGCCACACACACACGAGAGAGAGGGCCACACACACACGAGAGAGAGGGCCACACACACACGAGAGAGAGGGCCACACACACACGAGAGAGAGGGCCACACACACACGAGAGAGAGGGCCACACACACACGAGAGAGAGGGCCACACACACACGAGAGAGAGGGCCACACACACACGAGAGAGAGGGCCACACACACACGAGAGAGAGGGCCACACACACACACGAGAGAGAGGGGCACACACACACACGAGAGAGAGGGGCACACACACACACGAGAGAGAGGGGCACACACACACACGAGAGAGAGGGGCACACACACACACGAGAGAGAGGGGCACACACACACACGAGAGAGAGGGGCACACACACACACGAGAGAGAGGGGCACACACACACACGAGAGAGAGGGGCACACACACACACGAGAGAGAGGGGCACACACACACACGAGAGAGAGGGGCACACACACACACGAGAGAGAGGGGCACACACACACACACGAGAGAGAGGGGCACACACACACACGAGAGAGAGGGGCACACACACACACGAGAGAGAGGGGCACACACACGAGAGAGAGGGGCACACGCACACACACGAGAGAAAGGGGCACACGCACACACACGAGAGAGAGGGGCACACACACACACACACGAGAGAGAGGGGCACACACACACACACACACGAGAGAGAGGGGCACACACACACACACACGAGAGAGAGGGGCACACACACACACGAGAGAGAGGGGCACACACACACACGAGAGAGAGGGGCACACACACACACGAGAGAGAGGGGCACACACACACACGAGAGAGAGGGGCACACACACACACGAGAGAGAGGGGCACACACACACACGAGAGAGAGGGGCACACACACACACGAGAGAGAGGGGCACACACACACACACGAGAGAGAGGGGCACACACACACACACGAGAGAGAGGGGCACACACACACACGAGAGAGAGGGGCACACACACACACGAGAGAGAGGGGCACACACACACACGAGAGAGAGGGGCACACACACACACGAGAGAGAGGGGCACACACACACACGAGAGAGAGGGGCACACACACACACGAGAGAGAGGGGCACACACACACACGAGAGAGAGGGGCACACACACACACGAGAGAGAGGGGCACACACACACGAGAGAGAGGGGCACACACACACGAGAGAGAGGGGCACACACACGCACGAGAGAGAGAGGGGCACACACACACACACGAGAGAGAGGGGCACACACACACACGAGAGAGAGGGGCACACACACACACGAGAGAGAGAGGGGCACACACACACACGAGAGAGAGGGGCACACACACACACGAGAGAGAGGGGCACACACACACGAGAGAGAGGGCCACACACACGAGAGAGAGGGGCACACACACACGAGAGAGAGGGGCACACACACACGAGAGAGAGGGGCACACACACACACGAGAGAGAGGGGCACACACACACGAGAGAGAGGGGCACACACACACGAGAGAGAGGGGCACACACACACGAGAGAGAGGGGCACACACACACGAGAGAGAGGGGCACACACACACGAGAGAGAGGGGCACACACACACGAGAGAGAGGGGCACACACACACGAGAGAGAGGGGCACACACACACGAGAGAGAGGGGCACACACACACGAGAGAGAGGGGCACACACACACGAGAGAGAGGGGCACACACACACGAGAGAGAGGGGCACACACACACGAGAGAGAGGGGCACACACACACGAGAGAGAGGGGCACACACACACGAGAGAGAGGGGCACACACACACGAGAGAGAGGGGCACACACACACGAGAGAGAGGGGCACACACACACGAGAGAGAGGGGCACACACACACGAGAGAGAGGGGCACACACACACGAGAGAGAGGGGCACACGAGAGAGAGAGACACACGAGAGAGAGAGTGAGAGAGACACAGAGACACACGAGAGAGAGACACACGAGAGAGAGAGACACGAGAGAGAGAGACACGAGAGAGAGAGACACACGCACACGAGAGAGAGAGAGAGAGAGAGAGAGAGAGAGACACACACGAGAGAGAGAGAGAGACACACACGAGAGAGAGAGAGAGACACACACGAGAGAGAGAGAGAGACACACACGAGAGAGAGAGAGAGGAACACACACGAGAGAGAGAGAGAGGAACACAGGAGAGAGAGAGACACACGAGAGAGAGAGAGACACACGAGAGAGAGAGAGACACACGAGAGAGAGAGAGACACACGAGAGAGAGAGAGACACACGAGAGAGAGAGAGACACACGAGAGAGAGAGAGACACACGAGAGAGAGAGAGACACACGAGAGAGAGAGAGACACACGAGAGAGAGAGAGACACACGAGAGAGAGAGAGACACACGAGAGAGAGAGAGACACACGAGAGAGAGAGAGACACACGAGAGAGAGAGAGACACACGAGAGAGAGAGAGACACACGAGAGAGAGAGAGACACACGAGAGAGAGAGAGACACACGAGAGAGAGAGAGACACACGAGAGAGAGAGAGACACACGAGAGAGAGAGAGACACACGAGAGAGAGAGAGACACACGAGAGAGAGAGAGACACACGAGAGAGAGAGAGACACACGAGAGAGAGAGAGACACACGAGAGAGAGAGAGACACACGAGAGAGAGAGACACACGAGAGAGAGAGACACACGAGAGAGAGAGAGACACACGAGAGAGAGAGAGACACACGAGAGAGAGAGAGACACACGAGAGAGAGAGAGACACACGAGAGAGAGAGAGACACACGAGAGAGAGAGAGACACACGAGAGAGAGAGAGACACACGAGAGAGAGAGAGACACACGAGAGAGAGAGAGACACACGAGAGAGAGAGAGACACACGAGAGAGAGAGAGACACACGAGAGAGAGAGAGACACACGAGAGAGAGAGAGAGACACGAGAGAGAGAGAGAGACACGAGAGAGAGAGAGACACACGAGAGAGAGAGAGACACACGAGAGAGAGAGAGACACACGAGAGAGAGAGAGAGACACGAGAGAGAGAGAGAGACACGAGAGAGAGAGAGAGACATACAGGAGACAGAGAGACACGAGAGAGAGAGGCACACGCACACGAGAAGGAGAGAGAGGGGCACACGAGAGACAGAGACATACAAGAGAGAGAGAGAGAGAGACAGACACGGGAGAGAGAGAGAGAGAGAGAGAGAAAGAGAGAGAGTCACGCATATACACACACACATGTGCGCGCGCAAGAGAGAGAAAGAGATACACACAAGAGTGAGAGAAAGACAGAGACACACAAGAGACTGTGAAAGATATGCGTCAACTCCACCAGGACAGTACAACAAATTTCCACATAAGATGAGGATTTCTGTAAACACAGCTGG
The DNA here is from genome assembly GCF_017639515.1 of Carcharodon carcharias. Taxonomy (NCBI): domain Eukaryota; kingdom Metazoa; phylum Chordata; class Chondrichthyes; order Lamniformes; family Lamnidae; genus Carcharodon; species Carcharodon carcharias. Next base: position 176,486,234 of record NC_054467.1, read on the forward strand.
ATTCCTTCATTAGCAGTTTCTTAAGAAAATTTATTGTTTAAAAACATTAATATATTTGCAAGCAAAATTCTAAAGTCAGGAAACAGCAGCGGGATGAGGTTACTTTTCCCTGATTTGAATTTTTGCGCCCCGATTGTCAGTGAACCAGCCACCCAGTCACAACTGGTAAAATTAATTCACATTAATATTTTATTCATAACTTTAAATAATGAAGTTCAAACATTAGCTTCAAATAAATGTTGTGTTTTAAAGTTCACCATGTAAATGACACTTTTTCATACCCTAGATCGAAATCAATTAATTTCTTTATATTTTCTAATGTAAAAGTTTTTTTGTTGTTTAAAAGTGGGTCATTTATTCACACAACTACAAAAATACACACAGGCTTCAGTAGTGGGAAATGAAAAAATCTACTGACATTCATATAGATTTCTATGTATTTACACTGCAGTTTTTCCCAAAATTTCATACCACATTCCTCATTGTCTATATGAGTTATACAAACTTGTAAATCCATATGACTATTCAAAAACTGTGAACCAGGTAAATACTAAAGAACATAACTTAATCTAGCCCACGCTATCATTAATGATTATTGATTGTGTTGAATTGCACATAAAATCATCTAGTAACTGCTGCAGGAACACATCATGTGAGCCATATTACACTTTGTTTTATATTTGTTCATATGATGTGGGCATCACTGGCTAGGCCAGCATTTATTGCTCATCCCTAATTGCCCTTGATCAGATAGTATTTTAAGAGTCAACCACATTGTGGGTCTGGAGTCACATGTAGGCCAGACCAGGTAAGGACGGCTGATGTCCTTGCTTTAGGGAGGGACATTATAAAGTGTAACTTCTCGTACATATCCTGTGAAAAGTGTAGAACAATGAGAATATACAACTATAATATCCTCCTTTTCCATATAAAAAACCTCATTATAAATGCAGAATTTTTATTCATATTAATGCACAATATTCATTTTCAAAAGCTTTGCTGCCATGTCACAATTTTGAAGAAAAGCATGGGAGTTATTCCTGGTATCCTGGCCAATATTTATCCATCAATCAACATCACAAAAAATAATTGTGCACATTATCATATTACTGCTTGTGGGAATTTGCTGTGCACAAATTAACTGCTGCATTTTCTACACTCCAAAGACTGCACGACAGAAAGTACTTCAAGCACTTTGAGACATCTGGTAGTCGTGAAAAGCACTATTTACATGTAATTCTTTCTTCAGATAAATTCTTTGAAAGGATTTGATCAAGTAGACAGAGAAAGAATGCTTTCAATTGTGGACAAGGGCAGTACTAGAGGCCATTGATATAAGATAGTCACCAAGAAACCTAATAGTGTCTTCAGAAGGAACTTCTTCACCTGGACAGTGATGAGAAAACAGAGCTCGCTACCACAGCGAGTGGTTGAAGCAAATTGTATAGATGCAGTTAAGAGGCTAGTCAAGCTTTTAAACAGGAGGGAATAGAGGATTATACCAATATAGTTAGAGGAAGAAAGGTCATGAGGAGGCTCAAGTGTAGCATAAATGCTAGCATGGACTAGCTAGACTGAATAGCCTTTTTCTATACAGTGTACTCTATGTAAATATGTTAGCATGTAAGCAATGTAAATAAAGAAAGAGGCTTATTATTTCATCAAATAAAAAGTTGTAAGCCTGAGGTTTAGGGAAATTTTAAAAATTCAAGAATAGGATGACTAAGAAATTGATATGAGAGAGAGAACAAAAAAGTATACGCGGAGTGAATTAACAAGATACATCAAAACTTTTACAATCTATTTTTATAAGGAAGAATTAGCAAAAGGAAACATGGAGCTTCTACAGGCAGAGGCAGGAGAAATCATAGTGGGGAATAAGGAAATGGCAGAGGCATTAAATGAACACTTTGTATCTGTCTTCACGGTAAAAGACACAAGAAACATTCTAGAGAGAGTGACGAATCAAAAGTTTAGTGTAAATGGGGAGCTTGAGGGTATTGACAGCACAGAAAATTTAATGGGACTTAAAAGTTGACAAATCCACTGGACCCAATGGCCTGCAACCTAGCGTTTTAAAAGAGGTAGGTACAAAGATAGTGGATTCATTGGTTTTGACTGGAGCATTCAGAATGGACGTGAAGGTTGAAAACATAACCCCACTATTCAAGAAAGGAGGTAGAGAGAAAACAGGGAACCTACAGGCCAGTTCCCCCGACATCAGTAGCAGAGAAAATGCTGGATGCATCTATTAAGGACATGGTAATAGCTTGTAGAAAAATCATGATATGGTTAGGCAGAGTCAACAAGAATTTATGAAAGGGAAATTGTGTTTGACAAACCTTTTGCAGTTTTTTTGAGACTCTGCATTATTAGCAGGGGTGATAGAGGCAGCCAGTAGATCTAGTGTACCCTGACAAGATACCACACAAGTACACAGTTGCACAATTCTTAGGGCGCGTGGGATTAACATGAATTGAGGATTAGTTAACAGATAGAAAACAGTAAATCAGAATAAACAGGTTATTTTCAGCTTGGCAGGCTGTAACTAGTGGGTCAACACGAGGATCAGTGCTTAGGCCTCAGCTATTTACAATCTATATTAATAACTCAAATGAGGAAACAAACTATCATGTATCCAAGTTTGCTGACGATACAAAGTTAGGTGGGAAAGTAAGCCATGAGAAGGATGAAAAGATATAGATTAGGTTGAGTGAACTAGCAAGAACATGGCAGATGGAATATAAATTTGGGGAAATGTAGAGTTATGCACTTTGGAAGGAAAAATAGAGAAACTGATTTTGAAAATGATGGTATTCAGAGTGACCTAGGTGCCCTTGTGCATGACTCACAGAAAGTTAACATGCAGAAATGCAACAATTAGGAAAGCAAACGGTATGTTAGCCTTTACTACAAAGGGATAAGAGTAAAGAAGCCTTCTTGCAATTACATAGGGCCTCAGTGAGACCACTGTATATAGTTTTGGCCTCCTTACCCAATAAGAATATATGAGCTTTGGAAGGAATACAACAAGATTCACTAGACTAATTCCTGGAATGAGGGAATTATCCTACAAGGAGAGATTGAGCAGACTGGGACTACATTTCCTTGAGTTTAGAAGAATCAGAGCTTTCTTATTGAAACGTGTAAAACATTTAAGGGACCCACAGATGCCAAAAAGATGTTTCCCCAGTTGAGAAGTCTGAGAATAAGGGGTCAGTCATTTCAGGCTGAAATTAGGAGAAATTTGATCATTCAGAGGACTGTGGGTCTTGGAATTTACTAGCTCAAAGGGCTGTAGATGCTAAGTCATCGTACTAAAGACAAGAGGTCGATAGATTTTTGGGTACTCAGGGTGTGAAGAGATATAGGGAGAGTGCAGGAAGATGGATTTAAGGTAGAAGATCATTCATGATCGTATTGAATGGCAAAGCAGGCTCAAAGGGGTACCCCTGCTCCTCTCTCTCATGTTCTTATATCCTTTGCAGTCTCTGCAGTTTACTTTTCCACGTACTTTGTATCTTCAGTAAACTTGATACATTACACTTGGTCCCCTCATCTAAATACAGATGATAATAGCCAAGGCCCAAGCACTAATCTCCATCAATTACAGCCTGCCAGCCCAAAAATGAACCATTTATTCTCATTGTTTTCTGTCTGTTAACCTATCCATGTTTATCTAGTACTCGCGGCCCCATGAGCTCTAATTTTGTGGAATAACCTCGTGTGCAGCACCTTATTGAATGCTTTTTGAAAATCTAAGTATACTACACCGATGAGCTCCCTTTTATCAACCTACTAGTTACATCCTCAGAAAACTCCAATAGACTTATTCAACCAAATTTTCCTTTCATATATCCACGTCAACTTTCCCCAATTATATTGAGATTTTCTACATGCTCTGTTATCACATCCTTATAACATACTCTACCATTTTCCTTACTACTGATGTCAGGCTAACTGGCCTATTGTTCCTGTGTTTTTTTTCTCTCTCCCCTTACTTGAACAGCAGGGTTGCATTTGCTACCTTCCAATCTACTGGGAGGGTTCTATAATCTATAGCTCTGGAAGTATAGGAGCATGGAATGTTTTGCAACTGGGAACAGTTGAGGCACAGGCTTTTGCTTTTAAGAAGACATTATATATTTGAAGCAAGTAAAAACACGAGGGGTGTGGGGAAAGAGTACAGCAAAATGAGATTATTTTGAATTCTCTAGCAAAGGAGGAAGACAGGTTGAAGAGGCCAACTGGCTTCCATCTATGCTCTGAAAGTCCCCCAGAATTCAAGAGTTACCCCATCATTAGGAAATAACCCAACATCATCTTGATGCTTTTAAATGGATGCTTGATAAATCCGACAAAGAGTCAAAACAGCCCAATCAAATCAGTTAAGAATTCACACGTCACATTGGCTCCACGTTGGAGCTAGAAAAGCAAATCCTTATAAATTACAATAGCGTATCACAGTGTAAGATTCCCCTTGTACACAAAGTCCTTATAAAACAAAACACTACGTGCACCAAAAACAACGAGGGGAGGAAAAAAGAGCCGAGGTATTCAAACATTCTAAAGTGCAAAAAATTAACACTGGTATCGCAATACCTTGGTTGATGAAGGTGGAGTTGGAAAATTAAGCCAGGCTGGAGCAAAGTCATGCTGCGCCATTTAGGTCCTATGTCTCAGAGTTTTAAAATAAGGTATCAACACCTCATGGTAGGTCCCTGTAAAAGGGAAAATGTACAATTACTTTGAGTTTGGATGTTTGTGTCCCAATGCAATATAAATATAGCAGAGCTTTTCCTTTAGTCATTTCCTTTTCATTTAGAATTGCTGCTTCTTTTATCGTTAATTATTCATAAACAGTTACAAACAGACCAATGCACTATTGTCTTATAGTAATTCAGGATCTATCAATGTACCTTTCTCCAAAAAAAGGGAGCAACTCCACAGTGTGAACTTCCCAGCAACAGCACCACACGACTCTGCTTCTTTTCATCGCAGCACAACGTAAGGGTCGTTCAGAGATTCATTTTTCCAGTTTTAAGTGCACCAGCATTTATTGCTGTATAAACCTGACAAAAGGTTTGAAAACTGTAGAAATACATATTTAAAAAAAATCAAACATTTTCATGGAATTCAAGGTACTTTCCTCATCTATTTAGGAAAAAAACAATTTGCAAAGAAAACCTGATTGCTAGTTGGGATTTTACACAAAGGGCTTTTTTGCAGTAAAATGACTGCTTGTGCCTTAGGAAATGCAATGAGTAGTAGATAGTAAATTATCCAGTCTGGCAACAATAATGACAGAAACATCCAAATATATGATATTTTCAAATATCATACCAACAATATGTAGCCCTGACTCTCACAAAACTTATTGTTTTCTCTCTGGTTTCAAAACATACACAAATATTGCAATAATAATTGCAAATATTGCACCCACTTAAGACCACAAAGGCTAGTTTGAAACAGATTATGAAATATCAGAAACCCTTCATAACACCCAAAATGTTACCTTGTACTATGCTATTTATACTGAGGAATGCAAATAGGAAGGAATAATATCAATGAGAAATAAAGATTTCATAATAAAAGAGCTATGAATAGTGGCATAGTTAGTACATTTATTTCCAGACAGGAAGTAGGTGAAAGCTGCATGATTACAACAGAGCACAAAAACCTATTGCAGTAATCAATACTTGACAAAGACATTTATCTAGTTAAATCATGTAACACCTTTAACTCCAGAATGTATAGTATATTAATTCACAAGCTCAAGGTTTCCACTAAGTAGTGCTTACTGCAAATATAACAGTGCTTAAATTGAAATCAATGAAGTCAATACTAAAAAAAAGCATAAATGTATTTAAATAATAGTGAACACTAATTAAAAAAAGGAACAAATTAGTGAAAGGGAATCAAATTAACCTTGAAATAACAGTAAATCTTAAAGCTGCTACACATAGCAAGAGGGAGATGCTCTATTACACTACTGTAACTAGGCAACCTGTCAGAACTGCATAATCAAAAAGTGGGGCAAGAAAAAAATGATTGGACTTAGCGGACAATTTTCTTTTATCAATAAACACAATAGCATGCTTGAATTACAAAATTTTGAATGAGAACTGTATAATACAATTTACCAGCATTGAATCAAGACCTGCTAAATTTGCCATGGATGGCAAAAGTTTCTACATAGTTGCTTAAACTAAATCGACATGAATATCTAATATGAATGTCTTCATGGAAAACAACTACATCTCTAAAATAAAACGTACATAATACACTACACTTACTATAGAAGAGAAAGCAAAAAGTCAAAACTGTAAGGTGATATGCTGACAATCACCACTTGTATCTCAAATAAACTTCTCAAACCCCCTTCTTCTGTACCAGTCAGAAACTAAATGTAAGCTGCCAGCACTAAAAGTGTTTTAACTATGTGCATTAAAAAAAAATGAACAGTCCACTTTTGATACCATCACCTGACACCAAGCTCCCATTTGGAAAATAGGATCACATAAATAGAAAGGGCCAACACTACAAATGTTCTTTCTGCTCACAAAGATTGTGTGCGAATGTTTGTGCTCATCAAGGTGAGGAATGTCAATACTGACAAACAAAACATTTTTCCCAATGTTGGCAGCAGGTGTCAGCATCCAGCATTCAAACATTAAGTGCAGCCAGATTAAAACTCCTTTCCAACAAGGTCTCTTCACGCTAAGTTCAGAAAAGTAGCACCAAATACTCCAGTGCAAATTTTCTATTTCTTACACTAGCCATCACTGCAGCCACTAAATGAGACGGCTAATTTAGTGAACACATTTAGCTGATACTGAACTTAGGTTTCCCAAATCCATTTCAAGGACACTTACATCCAACAAATTTAAAGAATACTTTTCATCCTTTGATCCTCAAGATGAGAGATTAGTGCATTAATCCACAATGTCACATCATTCCTTTCAAATTGTTCGCCATTTTTAACCTGCATCATAATTGATTCCTCCCACCCTCTCCAACACAATCATAAAACTGTTATGTGCCAGTTCTGTTCCTATCCCTCACTAGCTAACAAAGTTTAAATAACATATCAGAAACATATGTTCTTTTAAGAAATTAAGTCGCACAATTACCCTCCACTTTCAAGTACCAAAGATTCGACAAGGATCTTATTTATGCATGTCAGAATAGCTCAAAATAAACATAAATCACTTCTTTTCCTGATAATACAACAATTTGTTTTTATACTGCACCTTTAATGTAATAAAAGATACCACTTCACAGAAGCATAATCAGGCAAAAATTGACACCAAGTCAAAAGACATTGGGACAAGTGGCCAAAAGCTTCAAAGACTGCTTTTACTTTAGCTGTAGCCTTCATCTCTTCACTTTACAGCAACAACTGGAATGGAGTGTTTTTGCAAATCCACGCAATGAAATGCAGAAACACTTCATTGCACAGGTTAAAAGTTTCAATTAATGTCATAAGCAATATTTTGCCAAATGGTTTCAGGCCACAAACATCCGTGAAACCAAAAGCTTAACAAATTACATGGTTTAATTTCAGAAGTGGCTTTTTGCCTATTTAACCAATCAGGTTATTCAAGTGTTCATACCACAAGTGTCAATATGAAAAGATCTATCTATAAAATTCATTTTAAAATGAAGCATATACTTACTTTTGCAGATATCACGCGGCATAACAGTGAAGTAGAGTTACGTGAACCAATACTCTGATGAAATTAATGACACATTCACTAATCGTCAGATTGAACACAAGGAAGTTCTAACAAGAACTCGGCAGCAGAAAGTGAAGTACTAACAACAAACAGCAACTGTTTCTTTTTATTCTTATTTATAAATAGTGATAATTAGGCCTCAGAAATTTTCCACGTTTGTAAATATTTGGGAATGCGGAATGAATGAAAAGGTTTAGGAAATCTGCCGATCTGAAAGCGAGAAGAAGCTGCAAACACAGGTAGGATAGGGCTTCATCGCCAGGAGATAATGACGCAACGAAAGTCAAGCACAGAAGACGGCTCCTTTCTTGATTCAAAATTAAATCTTCAAACTCTCCAATGCCTCCACAATCTGTAAAGTTGGGCGACCTCGAGCAATTTATGATGACGTAGAAGCCCTGGTCGCTTTAATGACGTCACGACGAAAATAAAAATCAGGGAGAAAAACAATGTGGAAATTTCCATCTCCTTCGAGAAAACATGGGGCTGGGCGAACCGACTGCTGCTTTTCCAATCATCAGCTGAGCGACCTCGCCATTCCCTCTCTTCATTGTAACATGTTAACTAGAGAATATTAAAGGGGATTTACAGGTTCACCTTTCTGTGAGTGACGTTGGATCAGAGGTCACCCAATGAGAAAATACTGTTAAATACTTACTGATCTCGCGAGATCAGCGTTGGATCTTGGCCATTCGGTTCGCTGCTCGCGGGCGGCTCCGATTGGAGTCAGCGCGAGAAATGTTGGCGGTTAGATTGAAAAATCAAATTAAAACTGAATCTAGAATCAGCCAAGGATGTACAGAATCAATGAGCCACCCAACAAGGGGTTGTAGAGTCAATGACTTACCCAAGTGGGGGGTGGGGGGGGGGGGGGGTGGGGAAAGACAGTCCCATCCAACAAGGGGGCACAGTTAGTGACCCACCCAGCATGCGGGTACTGAGTTAGTAACCCATACAAGAGGGACACAGTGTCAAACCTACAGGGGGTCAGAGAGTCAAAGGGAGGTGGTTATGTGGTTTTCTTGTTGGAGATGCTCAGTGTTTGGTATTTGTGTGGTATGAATGTTATTTCCCACTTGAAGCCCAAAATTGAACATTGTCCAGGGCTTTTGTAAACACGGTAGACGGCTTCATTATTTGATCAATTACAAATGAAGCTAAACATTGCTAGCATCTATGAACAGCGTCACTTCTGACCTTATCATGAAGAGAAGGATATCGATGAAGCAACTGAAAATGGTTGGGCCTTGGATACGACCCTGAGGGACTCCTGCAGTGATGTCCTGGGACTGAAATAGTTGGCCTCCAACAACCACAACCATCTTCCTCTGTGCCCGGTATGACTAGATGATGGAGAGTTTTCCCCCTGATTCCCGTTGACTTAAGTTGTACTGGGGTTCCTTGGTACCACACTAGATCGAATGCTACCTTGATGTCAAGAGCAGTCATTTTTACCTCTGGAATTCTGTTCTTATGTCTGTGTTTGGACCGAGACTGTATTGAGGTCTGGAGTCAAGTGGCCTGGGTGGAACCTAAATTGAGCATTAGTGAGCAGATTATTAGTGAATAAGTACCATGTGAAAGCACAATAGATGACTGCTTCCGTCACTTTGTTAATGATTGGGAGTAGGTTCATAGGGTGGTAATTGGCCAGGTTGGATTTTTCCTTTTTATGGACAGCACATACCTGGGTAAATTTCCACATTGCCAAATAGATGCCAATGTTGTAGCTGTAATGGAACAGCTTGGCTAGGCTTGTTCTGCAGCACAGATCTTGAGCAGTACAGCTGGGATATTGCCAGGGCCTGTAGCCATTGCTGTGTCTAGTGCACTCAGCCATTTCTTGATATCATGTGGAGTGTTTTAAATTGGCTGAAGACTGACATTGTGATAGTGGAGACCTTAACAGGAGGCCAAGTAGGATCATTCACTGGCACTTCTGGTGAAGCTACTGATGAGCTGTATCTGTACTGTGGATGTCTCTAATATAGTTTCGAATGTATGCTGGTTTGCCGAATGGAATCTCTGCTTTTTATCCAGATTGATATACCAAGATTTTGATACTGTTGCTTACAGTATTATAATAACTCCTCTACTTGAAAATTAAAGAACCATTATTATAAATGAATATTTTCAGAAGCTGAAATTGTAGATCCTAATGAAACCCTGAAAGATCTAACAACCAAGCTGCACAGCAATATCTCAAGGGCAATGGACTTCATAGGCAGAATTCTCCCATTGTCGTGCAAGGGCTGGCCCCGTACATCCACACGTAAAATGACGTGCGGTGATGTCGGGCAAGTGACCCAATGTCACCATGCGCCATCGCAATATTTCACTGGGCAGGCGCACAATGATGTCTGGCATGTGCCCGCCATTAATTAACGGGCCACAAGGCCCTTGAGTGTTCAATCAATGCCGATTTTTCGGCGTCTGTGCAATTTTCGGGTCGCCACACGGGTGCAACGAACAGGCAAGTAGGATTTTTATTAACGTCATCCACGGGCAGGATAAGAGGGCTCATTGGGGTTTTGAATGTGCGCAGTCAATTTTTGAAAGTTTTTCAAACTTGCCTGTGTGATCTGCAGCAGTTCAAAACGCATACCAACTGCTTTTTCTCGTCTCTTAACCTTCAGGTCAGCACTCTGCAGTGAAGAAACTTTTCTGTGCCTGCAGGTTTCAGGAAGCCTTCCTTTAGCCTGGGAATAGGAGCTGAACTGTCCACTGGAGGCACTTCCTCTGAGGAGGAAGGGAGGGCTGGAAGGGGGAGGAGGCCAGGAGAGCACATTCAGCCTCCAGGGAAGCCACCTTTGGGACAACAGGTGCAGGCACAAGGGATGCAGGGTCAACAGGAAGTCCAAGGCAGAAGGGGCTGCAGAAGATGCCACTTTCCTGCTGCCAAGGTACACAGGTGGCAAAGCAGCTACCTCAAAATGTCTGAGGTGCAGTGCCAAAGGAGGCTCCGTCTCTCAAGGGAGACAGTCAACCATATCTGTCAGATGATTGGACCTGAGATCTCCCCTAACTGTGGGTGGACACCCCATGCCAGCGGCTCTAAAGGCCACAGCTGCCCTCAACTTCTATGCCTCTAGATCCTTCCAGGGCTCGGTGGCTGATCTTTGCGGTGTCTCCCAATCAGCTGTCCACACTTGTGTCAAGCAGGTTACAGACGCTATGTTCAGGTGTGCATTGACCTTCATCCACTTCTGTTGGGTCCAGGCAAGCCAGAGGCTTTGCGGCCATTGCTGGCTTTCCCTGCATCCAGGGTGCTATAGACTGCACACATGTGGCCATCAAGGCGCCAGCAGGTGAGCCCGGTGCCTTTGTCAACAGGAAGGGCTTCCACTCCATGAACATGCAGATAGTGTGTGATCACAGGATGCTGATTTTACAAGTCTGTGATGTTATCTACTTGGACTTCCAGAAGGCTTTTGACAAGGTGCCGCACAGCAGGCTGCTCAGTAAGATAAAAGCCCAGGGCAAGGTACTAACATGGATAGAAGATTGGCTGTCTGGCAGGAAGCAGAGAGTGGGGATAAGGGGGTCCTTCTCAGGATGGCGGCCGGTGACTAGTGGAGTTCCGCAGGGGTCAGTGTTGGGACCACAACTTTTCACTTTATACATTAATGATCTAGATGAAGGAACTGAGGGCATCCTGGCTAAGTTTGCAGATGATACAAAGATAGGTGGAAGGACAGGCAGTATTGAGGAGGCAGGGAGGCTGCAGAAGGATTTGGACAGGTTAGGAGAATGGGCAAAGAAGTGGCAGATGGAATACAACGTGTGAGGTCATGCACTTTGGTAGGAAGAATAAAGGCATAGACTATTTTCTAAATGGGGAGAGAATTCGGAAATCTGGAGTGCAAAGGGACTTGGGAGTCCTAGTCCAGGAGTCTCTTAAGGTTAACTTGCAGGTTGAGTCGGTAGTTAGGAAGGCAAATGCAATGTTGGCATTTATTTCATGAGGACTAGAATATAAAAGCAGGGATGTGCTGCTGAGGCTTTATAAGGCTCTGGTCAGAGCACATTTAGAATATGTGGGCAATTTTGGACCCCGTATCTCAGGAAGGATATTCTGGCCCTGAAGAGGGTCCAGAGGAGGTTCACTAGAACGATCCCAGGAATGAAAGGCTTAACATATGAGGAATGTTTGAGGACTCTGGGTCTATACTCGATGGAGTTTAGAAGGATGAGGGGGGATCTGAATGAAACTTACAGAATACTGAAAGGCTTGGATAGAGTGGACATGGGGAAGATGTTTCCATTAGTAGGAGAGACTAGGACCCGAGGGCACAGCCTCAGAGTAAAGGGAAGACCTTTTAGAACAGAGATGAGGGAAAACTTCTTTAGCCAGAGAGTGGTGAATCTATGGAATTCATTGCCACAGAAGGCTGTGGAGGCCAGGTCATTGAGTGTATTTAAGACTGAAATAGATAGGTTCTTGATTGGTAAGGGGATCAAAGATTACAGGGAGAAGGCAGGAGAATGGGGTTGAGAAACTTATCAGCTATGATTGAATAGTGGAGCAGGCTTGAAGGGCTAAATGACCTAATTTCTGCTCCTATGTCTTATGGTACCCAGGCAGCTCCCACGACGCCTACATCCTCAGACACTCCAGGTGCCAGGGCTCTTCAGTGCTCCAGCCCGGTTTGAGGGATAGCTGCTGGGTGACAAGGGCTATCCCTCAGAAGGTGGCTCATGACGCCTCTCCACCATCCAAGAACAGAAGCTGAGCAGCGGTACAATAGGAGCCATGCCTCCACAAGGGCTGTGGTGGAGAGAGCCATCGGTCTTCTCAAGATGCACTTCTGATGCCTGGACTGCTTGGGGGCGCACTCCAGTACCCCCCAGATTGTGTCTCGGTGATAGTGGTTGCATGCTGCGCTCTCCACAATCTGGCGCTGGAAAGGGGGGATGCAGTGGACGATGAAGACATTGACGCAGTGGCTGCAGCTGCACACCATGAGTCCAGCAGTGAGTCCGAGGATGAGCATGCGCAGGGAAATGCTGATGGGGTAGGGGCTGACCTGGGCATACTCCAGGGAGGCAGGGACATCTGGGAGGCTTTAATCCAAGGAGCCTTCAGCTAGCACACCACAGATGGTCAACCAGGACAAGCCTGGGCTGTCGGCTCGATACTCGACAGCTAATTGCAAAATCTGCGAGGTTAGCAACGGTAACTAAGGGCCTTGTTAAGAAAGCTGAATGTCCAACAATGTGTCAAACAAAGCAACTTATTACAAAAAAAAGACAATGGTGTTACAAATCAAATAAAATCATAAGGGCCTCATCTCGGGCCAACACAAAAGCATCAGTGAAAAACCCGTGGTGTGCCCAAGGTGCCTTAAGCTTTCATTTCCAGGTGCTAAGTCTTGGTGCTGCCCCATCTCTCAGAGTGGAATCTGAGACAGCCTGCTGACTCTGCTGTCCCGTTGGCCTTGATGACCTTGGCGGTCATCCTCTGGCCCATGGAGCCTGTGCTGGCCCCACCTGGGAGGGAGCTGCCAATTCCACAGCTGCCATCTCCCCAGTCGTCATAGCCTCACCGTATGATACAGTCACTGGGAGAGAGGGAGAGGAGCTGCCGCCCTCATCCAGAGCGCCCTGAAAGAAGCTTGCAGAGATGACAGGCAGCTGCTGCGCCAATGTGGGGTCGCTTTAGACCTCCTTGCTCACCGTGGATGGATGGGCACCGAGCTAGGAAACTTGATGCCCACACTATCTGAGGTCAATGCCAATGTGAGGGCTTACTGGTCAGAGCACATCCCCAGGAAGCCCCGACGGGTCTCCTGGAGAAGCCTCTCCACGAGAATCGCCACTCAGTCCAAGGAAGACACATGGCGCTCAGACATGTGGCTCATTGCTTTGGTGATCGTCCGCATGGACTCCTCCACCTTGGAGACCAAGCCAAACATAGCCTCATGTATCTCTCCCAGATGCTCCCACACACCTGGCTGCATTTCCTGCACCTGCTGCGTCACGGACGACTCCAGAGGTACATCAGCAGGCACCAACTGAGCATGTGCCTGGTCCCCTGCAGTCCTCCAACTGCTGGGACCATGGACACTCTCTGTCTCTGCCAGCTCCTCCAGCGACTGTGAAGTGCCCTCACCACTATGCCCCAGGACATTAGCCGTTGTTTGAATTCCCACCATGGTGCTAGTATCTGCACTGGTATCTGCCTCGCAGAAATGGTGGGATGCTGGTGAGACTTCAGGCCCCTCAGGTGTGAGAGGGGCCCTCTGCTGCTCCTCTTCCCAGCCCTGCTCTGATGATGCTGAAAGGAAGAACAAGGGCAGTGGATCACTTAGCATGGAGACAATGACAAAGTCCATCCCTGTCCTCCAGGTCATTTTGCGCTCATCCTTCCATAAGCGCATAATGCTCTGGGGGACAGCAATGGTCAAGCCATGTTGCAAAATTAAATCATTTAACATTCAGCAGTGCTATGGCTGTTGGGAGAACAATGCTGACCTCACTGTTGGGCATGAATACCTGGCACCCCAGCCTCACTGACATCAGTGGACCTGGGCGCATGGCGCCTCTCCAGATTCAGGGCCTTCTGCCCAAAGCGGCTAAAAATGGCAATCTGTGCTTGGCCACCGCCAGTCCTCATGCTCTGCCATGTTACAAGCATTCTTCTGAAAATGAGAGAAGAGCATTGATTAGTGTGTTTTGCACATGGACCCTGTTTGCCCCAACCAGAGTGGGACATATCAGGGCTCCAGTGCTGCTAGTGCTGAGCACTAACAGAAAGATGCTAGGCCTGCTCCCCACCCCCTCGCTTGGACATATGCTGCCTATATTACATTAGGTACCACACGGTATATCCTTCCATAGCAAGGAGGCACAAGCACGTGGAGAGAAGAGCGCAGCAGATAGTTTGTTGCCACCTTGAAGCTCCCCTCCCAGCATGTCATCACCCTGACTTTGACACGTCCTGGAGTTCTAACACCAAGCCTAGGTGCAGCTCCTCTAGATTGCCCCCAGACCAGTCATGTGAGACTCAGTGTAACACATACTGCAGGGACAAAACACATCTCCTCATCACCCTCTCAGGCTGACCTCAGCATGGGCAGTATCTGCTTGCCCACCCAGCAAAGGCAAAATGCCGTCAATGATTCAATGCAGTCACGACACTCAGATTTGGTGAGGAGGGGTGGGTTGGGGTGGTGTGTGTGGTGGGGGGGTTGGTTGGGGTGGGGGGTGTGGGGCTTCAGTAGGGCAGTAAGCTGACCTGCTGGGATAAATGCCCAATGCCAACATGGTACTCACCCTGCCAGAGTGCAACAAGTTGTTGAAGCGCTTGCAACACTGGATCCAAGTGTGCCGCATCATGCCACAGGACCTCACCATCTCCAGCACCTCCTCCCAGGCATGGGGGTCTCCTCCTCCCATGCTGGGGGACCAGCACCTCCCACCGTGCTGCCACTTCTTTGAGAAGGGCAGCAAGGCAATCATCGGAAAAACGAGGGGCACACTGGCCTACCCTCCGGATTGGCCTGTTCACCAGAAGCCCTCTGCTGTGGCCTTGCACTTGCCATTGTGAGCAGTCTAGAAAAGGCTGCCAGGCCTTCATTTAAACAAGCTGCCGGGTTGTCATTGGACCCGGCAGCCTGTGCATGCTGGCCGCCACCCGCCCACTCTCACTATCCTCGGGAGTCGAGAAATACGCTGGGCGGGCCTTAATTCGTCTGCCCATGTAAAATGGCAGCATCCACCTGTGCCCACTCCCACTCCGCCCCCCCGCCAACCTGACAATTCAGGCCCATGACTCACCAATGTTAACTGCGAAAATACAAACAATGGTGATGGGAAAAGACCCACAGCTCTAACTGGACTGTCCCACACAATCAATATCTTATCTATAATAACATATACATTCTATCCCACCTGAAAACCATGCAATCTCCTGGGAGAAGCAAAAAAAAGGTTAAAAACTCAGACCAATTAAGAGCAATAAAATCTGGAAAATTCCTCTCTGACCCCCTTAGGCAATTAAAACTGGTCTAACCAGAAACATGGTCAGCTATCACTTTAAAGAATTCAGTGAATTATTGTTCACTACACGAGCCAGCAACCTGTTTGAGAAAAAAATGATCTAACAACTTTCCCAGGAAGGGACTATTACATAAATGGAAAGAAAATAATTGCATCGAAAATGAAAGAAACCTGGAGGTCCTTGTTGACAATAAACTGAAGCTATCGCAATAATACTCAGTGGTAGTGAACAAGCAAATCTGATTTTGAGATGTATTTCAAAGTTAATATTCCATGGAAGTAGCAAGGTAACATTACCAGTTTAGAAATCTTTGCTTCATCCACAATTAGCATGTGTCACTGCGGCACAAAAATTATACTGCAGTTACTGAAAGGATGCAGAAGAGAACAACCAGGATTATTGAGGGGATGGCAGGATTCAGGAGCGATTGTAAATTGGGCATTTTGTCACTGGACAAGTGAAGGTTGAGGGGTGATATAGCTGTTTTCAGAAATCTAAGATAACGTAGACTGTGACAAGCTGATCCTTATCTTACCCTTATCCAGGACAGCAGAACTAGAGGACATGGCCTGCACTTGCAATGGAGAAATTCAAAGCTAATCTGTGGAAACACTGGGCGAAATTTTAAGCAGATGGTCCTTGGCCAAATGATGGGACCCGGAGTGGATCAGGAACTGGTTGGGCTCCTTGTCTTTCAGAGTCACAGTATGAGCATCCCGCTTTCAGGCTTACTGACCAATGAGAGAAGACAAGTGGGAAGGTATACTCAATCTATCAAAGGAAGGATTTTTTTAATTAAAGGGACCCTAGCATGGGTCAGAAAGGCTCAGTTGGATTAGGATATGGATTCTTATAGCTGCAGCAACCACAGGAATGGAAAGGAGACCTTGAAAAGACTCTCACTCTTCCCTGGAGATCCATTTTTTAAAATTCATTTATGGGATGTGGGCATTGCTGGCTAGGCCAGCATTTATTGCCCATCCGTAGTTGCCCTTGAGAAGATGGTGGTGAGCTGCCTTCTTGAACCGCTACAGTCCATGTGGTGGTCCACCCACAATGCTGTTAGGGAGGGAGTTCCAGGATTTTGACCCAGCAACAGTGAAGAAACGGCAATATATTTCCAAGTCAGGATGGTGATTTGGAGGGGGACTTCCAGATGGTCGTGTTCCCATGTGTCTGCTGCCCTTGTCCTTCTGGATTGTCATGGTCGTAGGTTTGGAAGGTGCTGTCTAAGAAGCCTTGGTGAGTTCCTGCAGTGCATCTGATGTGGGATCTGAGGGTCTGCTGCATGGTGATCTTTCCCAAGGACAGAAGGGAGAGGTCTGCCTTTCAAGTCAAGCAGGCATGCATGGAAGAGGCCAAAGAGATCAGCAGCAGGAGAGTGGTCCCTTCAACCGCCAAGAGGATTAAGGCTCTCAGAAGTGTGGGAAAGGTGAGTGGCATAACATTCACAGGTACCAAGCCCCGCACTCTGACTTTTCCAGCATTCTCCTACACAATGGTCCTCAAAACAGCACATCCTACAGCCCCACTCATTCCTCTCACTCCACACACCTCCTCACATCTCCATCTGGAGAGCCAACACTTTCACTCACCTTCATCCTATTGCTCGCTCCCATGCCTCACAGTCATCAACCGCCATGTGGTCCCTCCTTTCCAGACAAGCCATTTCTAACATAGGCTCTCTACTTTCTCTTCTTGCAGGAAAAGAGAGCACAGAATTTCAGGGAAAGGCAGAAACCCAGGGGATGGTTGGTACATGGCCGCCTGCTCCATTGGGAAGGAGTTCTTGTTCCAGGAGGCTGCAGATGTCAGCAAGAACCTTCTTCAAAACTTTGCACCCTCTGAGGCATGATGTTTAGATATGTCAAGAGAGCTGACTGCTTCCTATAGACCCTGTGTTGGAGTCTAGTCTTCTTGGAACTGGACCTCTGCGTCTGTCCCTTTGACCTTGTGGAGGATCATGTAGCTAAGTAGAAGTCACATGAGGCTTCCCTCTGATCTTGCTCCTACTGATGCTTTTGGTGTTGCTACTCCTCTTGTTTCACATCAGGAATGCAAGGTAGAGCTGTATAAAATGTTCCCATGCTGCTATGAAGGCTGGCTGCAGGGAAGTACAGCTGAAGGTGACTGCAGTACAAGACAGGTGTATCAGACTTCCAAGAAGTTGGCAATCACCAGTCAAGCAGTGAAAGTGCATCCTCAGAAGGAGTGCTGTGAGCGTTATCCTCTCACCTGGACATGGTTAGTGCTCTTCAGTTTTACTGTTTGAAGCCCTCTCAGACTATCAGTTTCACTGATGAAACATTTCCCCATTGTGCTTTTGCCTAAGTGACCCTGATGAGTTGCTGACAGCTCAGCAAGTAGATGCATTGATTGTTAAAGCCAAAATGGTTTGTAAAAATAGTAGTTAATGATCCATTTGAATAGTTACTTACCTAACTGTTGTCAGGAAATATAGATAGTTTAAGTAAGTTATATTTGTATATTTTGAGTGTTAGGAATGAGTTTTAGCTTTAAAGTTTAAGTTTGATTTGCATTTCTGTATCTGTGTGGTAAGAAAAGGTCAAATTGAGTTTTAATTTCACTTTGAAAGCTGCCTGCATTTCTAATGAGAGTTTTACTCATTGGTTGCAGCTAAGTTAAACAAACAAGAGTAGAGAAACTAGCTGTTGCCTCGCAACAGGAGTTCAAAGAGGCAGGTCCCTCCCACAGACACACAGAAGAAACTAGAAACAGCAGTTTGATTTTGGAAGCTGTTTTGAGTTCAGTTGATTTTGAAAGCAGCTGCCAGGAGAAATTGGGGCAAAGGGGACAGATAGCCAGTCCCGAGTTAAAGAAAAGACTCCAAAATCCAGGGGAGTGGAACAGGAGAAAGTCCCAAGGAGACTCGGGGGGGGGGGGTGGGCGGGCAGAGTTGATAAGAGGTCCTTGGCATCTGATTGAGGTGACATCTATCACTTGGTTTCAGAGTGTGCTGTGTCTGACCACAGGACACAATTGGTTTACATGGACTGTGTACTTACTGTGAACATTAGAATATAAGATAGCTTTGTAACTTGTGTTACTCTTACAAATCTGTTTATATCTGTAAAGGTATAGTTGTGGGTGAAGGAATATTATAATATAGTTCATCTTTTTTTGATAAATAAATGTTTTATATTTTGTTAAAAGGTCATTAGCTGACTCCAGTGACTCGGTTCAATGGCCACTCACCTTGTATCGAAACAAACAAATTAAAAGTTAGGATCTGTCAAGCTGGGTTCCACTCTGGGATCAAGCTTGTCCAGGGGTAACCTCAGCTGGGATCATAACACTGTCCCAAGGGTGTTTCCAATATTCCTGCAAAACCGCCTGAGTGGAACCAAGAAGCGGTCAGGATAATGTCGGAATCCCAACCCAAAGCCATTTTTAAGGCATTTAACTTCCTGGGTGCACCCACAGCCTCCTCTCCTTGGTCGTTAAAATTTGCCCCATTATTTCAGTGAGCGAGTGGTAAATCTGTGAAACAGAGTCCCCACACAGATGGTGAAAGTAGTTCACATTGATACATTCAAAAGCAAGTTAGATAGTTGAAGACAAGATGAAAGCAAGTTTTCAGGATACAATCTTGGGATACTCTAAATGAGTAATTTGAGACATGGGAGGAGCAGATGACTTTGGGCTTATGATTGCCAAAGCTTTTCACCACTGAATGTTTCCTCACCTCATGTCTATATCTGTTTTAGACTAATTGATAGAAATTGATTGATATGATTAATCAACAACCCCATTTCTGTATCATGCAACTACCAGGATAATAGAAGGCGAAATAGATGATGCTTGGCCTTTTTTAATTCATGAATTCCTACATTCCTGTGACATATTATGGAGTAAATTAATACACATTTTAAAAATTCTGTAAAAGGCAGAATTTTTTGAAGAAATTAAAATATGTATTTTTTTATTTGTTTGAGGACTCTGAGCAACAGTGACAAGATTACATTTATTGCCATCTGTAGTTAACAATCCTATAAAATATTTATTGATGAGGAAGATCATCTAGCTGAATTTAATTAATCCATCTAGGCAGTGCCTAGAGTCCCTTCATTACACCATACATATGGGAGTCCATTTCATGTTTTGATCTGTGTGAAGAACTGTACCATTGTTCAGGTCTTAAGTTAATATATTCTGGGTTTACTTTTTCCAATCTCTATTATCTTATGTACATTTCTGATGAATCCTTTCCATGATGAGAAGCCCAGCTGTCCCCAGTCTTTCCATTTGATACCAGGAATCAGCCCTGGTGGCCCTACTCTGCACTGCCCCTAACAGTTAAATATCTTTCCTGTGTCACACTGACAAGAAGTAAACATAATACTCAAGGAACAATCAGATGCTTTACTCGGTTTGATTACAATACACTTTAATTTTATGTTCTAATGTTTTGGCAATGTTGTTAATTTTCTATTAGCCTTATTGATTTCTGTGCTGCTTTGGTTGGATATGGTGAGTGTCAAGCCGACTAAAACGCTTGGGTTTCTTTCAACTTCATCCTTAGCTATTTCAATATCATTCATGGAGTATGTGTCATCCATTTTACTTACTATGTGTACTGCCTTACAGTAACCTGCATTAAATATTGTTTCCCATTGCTGCTTATATATTCTTTAACTCATTCTGCAGTTTCTGAACTGCTTCCTTTGATTTCCATCTTAATTTCATTGGCAAATTTGAGCAATCTGCATTAAATTTCCAAATCCAAGTCATTGGTGTCAATTAGAAACTGTAATAGTCCTAACACCAAGCCCTGGATCTGCTAAGTCATAGAAACATAGAAAATGTACAGCCCAGGAAGAGGCTCTTCAGCCCAATGTGTCTGTGCTAGCTGAAAAAGAGTTATCCAGCCTGATTCCATTTTCAAACTCTTTGTCCAATGCCTTGTGGTTTGCAGTACTTAAAGTGCATGCATATCCAAGTATTTTAAATGTTTTGATGGTTTTTATTTCTACAATCCTTTCTGGCAGTGAGTTCCAATACCCCTTCACCATCTAGGTGAAAGCATTTCTCCTCAATTCCGCTTTAATCCTTCTATCAATTACTTTAAATCTATATTCTCTGGTTATTGACCTATCTGCTAAGAGAAATAGATCCTTGCTATCCATTCTGTCTAGGCCCCTCATAGTTTTATACACTTCAATTAAATCTCCCCTTAGCCTCCTCTGTTCCAAAGAAAATAACCCCCACCCATCCAAAATAAAAACAAAGTGCTGGAAAAATTTAGTAGGTCTGGCAGCACCTGTGGAGAGAGAAACAGAGTTTTTTTTTGGAAAAATATACTTTATTCATAAAATATCTGGAAGAAAATACCAAACCATTTCCAAATCACCATCACAAAGGTACAATCAGGATCAACTTTTACAACATGTATCACGAGATGCATCAATACAATAAATGAATATTACAATCATTTGCAGACATTCATTTTGAGGTGTACAGCCTGAGGGGCTCTAAACAGTTCCCAGTCCCTCGGTGCACTGTGGCAGAAAGGTCTTAGACAGCGACCCTTCCCCATTGCGCCGTTGCGGCGGCTGCCCCAAGCTTTAGTGCGTTCCTCAGCACATGGTCCTGGACTTTGGAATGTGCCAGTCTGCAACACTCATTCGGGGACAACTCTTTGCACTGGAAGACCAACAAGTTTCGGGCAGACCAAAGAACGTCTTTCACCGAGTTGATGATCCTCCAGCTGCAGTTGATGTTTGTCTCGGTGTGTGTCCCTGGGAACAGCCCATAGAGCACAGAGTCCTGTGTCACAGAACTGCTCTGGATGAACCTCGACAGAAACCACTGCATCTCTGTCCGGACCTTCTTTGCAAAGGCACAATCCACAAGGAGATGAACAACGGTCTCTTCCCCACCACAGCCACCTCGAGGGCAACGTGCCGAGGGGGTGAGACTCCTGGCGTGTAGGAAGGGTCTGACAGGGAGGGCCTTTCTCACCACTATCCAAGCTACATCTTAGTGCTTGTTGGAAAGTTCTGGCGATGAGGCATTCTGCCAAATGACTTTGACAGTCTGCTCGGGGAACCATCCCACAGGATCCACCCTCTCCTTTTCCCGCAGGGCCTCTAAAACGTTACGTGCCGACAACTGCCTGATGGACTTGTGGTCAAAGGTGTTTCTCTGCATGAATTTTTCCACCAGGGACAGGTGGTACGGCACGGTCCAACTACTTGGAGCGTTCCACGGCAGCATGGCCAGACCCATCCTTCGCAACACCGGGGACAGGTAGAACCTCAGCACGTAGTGACACTTGGTGTTTGCGTACTGAGGGTCTACGCACCACTTGATGCAGCCACACACAAAGGTGGCCATCAGTATGAGGGCGATGTTGGGCACGTTTTTGCCCCCTTTATCTAGAGGCTTGTACATCGCATCCCTGCGGACATGATCCATTTTCGACCTCCAAATAAAGTGAAAGATGGCTTGGGTGATTGTCATTGCGCAGGAGTGTGAAATGGGCCAGACCTGCACCACGTACAGCAACAGCGAGAGTGCCTCACAACTGATGCTCAGGGATACGATTGCCTATGTGCACGACAGGGGGGTGGACACCTGCCTCATCAACCTGGATCAGGAGAAGGCCTTTGACAGAATATCACACACCTACATGGTGGATGTGCTCTCCAAAATGGGGTTTGGGGAGGGAATTCGCAATTGGATCCAACTGCTCTACACTAACATCAGTAGCGCAGTCTCTATCAATGGGTGGGAATCAGATAGCTTTCCTATTAAATCTGGAGTCAGGCAAGGCTGTCCTCTCTCGCCTGTACTTTTCGTGTGTTGCATAGAACCTTTTGCTGAGTCCATCAGGAAGGATCCGGGCATTAGAGGAGTGATGATCCCAGGCAGTGGAGGCACTCAGATCAAAGCCTCCTTGTACATGGACGATGTCGCTGTCTTCTGCTTGGATCCGCTGTCGGTTCGCAGACTGATCCACATCTGCGACCAGTTCGAACTGGCCTTGGGAGCCAAGGTAAATCATGGGAAGAGCAAGACCATGTTCTTCGGGAATTGGGCTGACCGATCCTTTGTCCCCTTCACTATCAGGGCTGACGGCCTGAAGGTGCTGGGGATATGGTTTGGAGGGACCGTGGCATGTGTTAGAAACTGGAAGGAGCGAGTGTCTATGGTGAAAAGCAACGCTCCCTCTCCATTGCGAGAAACAGAGTTAATGTTTCGAGTCCAACGTGACACTTCTTCGGAACTGAAGAGAGTTAGAAATTTGATGAGTTTTATACTGTTGAGAGAGGGGGAGGGTCAGGTGGGACAAAAGGGAAGATGAGGGATTGGTTGGAGGGCCGAGGAGATTAAATAACAAAGATGTCAGGGAACAAAATGGAGTGGTAATGCTAGTAGCAAAGAAACAAAGCATTGGTCTAGAGTCATTGTTAATGGCAGAATAAAGGTCAGCTAGGTCTGAAAGCAAAAACATGAGGACAGAAACAGACTGGCTATGGGGAAAAAAAATCAAAATGGAAGACAAAGTTCATGGTTAGAAGCTTTTGAAATCAATGTGGAGTCCAGAGGGCTGTAAAGTGCCAACTTAGAAGATGAGGTGCTGTTCCTCCAGCTTGATTGGGGTTGACTGGAACATTGCAGCAGGCTGAGGTCAGAGATGTGAGCATGAGAGCAAGATGGTGAATTGAAATGGCAAGCAACCAAAGGTCAGGGTCATGTTTACAGACTAAGCAAAGATGTTCCGCGAAGCAGTTACCCAGTCTGCATCTGGTCTCCCCATTGTGAGCAGCAACTAAATTAAAAGAAGTACAAGTAAATCACTGCTTCACCTGGAAGGAGTGTTTGGGGCTTGGACAGTGAAGAGGGTGGAGGTAAAAGGGCATGTATTACACCTCCTGTGATTGTATGGGAAGTTGCCGTAGGAAGGGGATGAGGTGTTGAGATGATAGGGGATTGGACCAGGGTGTCATGGAGGGAATGGTCCCTTTGGAATGCTAACAAGGGAGGAGAGGGGAAGATGGTGGCATCATGCTGGAGTTGGTGGAAATGGGGAAGGCTGGTGAGGTGGAAAGTAAGGACTAGGGGAACCCCATTGTGGTTCTGGGAGATACGGAAAGGGGTGAGGGCAGAGGTGCAGGAAAAGGTCGGACACAGTTGAGGGCCCTGTCAATCACAGTAGATGGAATCCTCAGTTGAAGAAAAAGGAAGACATATCAGAAGCACCGTGTAGAAGGTTGCATCATCAAAACTGGTGTGATAGGGACAGAGAAACTAGGAGAATGAAATGGAATACTTACAGGAAGCAGAGTGTAAGGAGGCGTAAACGAGGTAGCTATTGGAGTTATTGGGCTTATAATGATGATCAGTGGACAGTCTATCCCCAGAAATGGAGACTGAGAAGTCAAGGAAGGGAAGTGAAATGTTGGAGATAGGCCATGTGAAGGTAAGAGAGCAGTGGAAATTGGAAGTAAAATTGATTAATTTTTCTAGTTCGAGATGAGAGCAGAACGCAGCATGAGTTGTCGAAGGGGGCCTGAGAAGGACTGGAACAAGGAATGTTCCACAAACTGCACAAAAAGACAGGCATAACTAGGATGCATCAATCACAAACAAGAGTCTTAAACTTAAAGCTAATTACATAGATGTGAGGGGAGAGCTGGCTAGGTTAGTTGGATAAAAGACTAAAAGATATAGAGATAAATGAACAGTGGGAAACATTTAAAGAAATAATTCAAAATGTTCATCAAAAATACATTCCATTGAAAAAAAAACTCAGCAAGAAATAATCATCCGTGGCTCACTCAAAATTAAAGATAGTATTTAAATTAGAAGAAAAGGTTTACAACATTGCAAGACTGAGGATTTGGATTGTTTCAAAACCAGCAAAGGGCCACCAAAAGGCTAATAAAAAAAGAAAGAAATAGAATATGAAAGTAAACCAGCCAGAAATATAAAAAAACAAATTGGAAGAGCTTTATATCAAGTATATAAAAAAGAAGAGAGTAGCTAAAGTAAACATTGGTCCCTTAGAAAGAGAGGCAGGAGAAATTATCATGAGGAATGAACAAATGGCAGAGGCATTTGTTATGAAATCTATTTTTTTCTGTGTCCCTGTGTGCTGAGTTAGCAGTATGTGGTGATTGTAACATGTAAGGTATAAATTGGTCCATTGCTTGTTACATTTGTTCCTGCCTAGTAACAAGGATGGAACCCTCTTGGAGTGTTTTGACAGATCACCAGATGAGTTCAGGTGTCAAAGAATAGCAGCAATAAAAACAGAAAATGCTGGAAGAACTCATCAGGTCTGACAGCATCTGTAGAGAGAGAAACAGAATTAATGTTTTGAGTCTGTATGACTTCTTCAGAGAAGAGTCAGTAAACAGCTAGTGAACAGGTCTGCTGCAGTCAGTTTTTTAGCCAGTCAGCCAGCAAGGTAAGGGAAAAACACAAGAAACAGAAACAGGACCAAGTTAAGTTAAGAAAAAAGAAAGGAGCAGTGAAACAGACTCCAAGTTAGAGAAAGGGCTACGGGGAGCAGACTTTAAGTCAAGAGAGCCACTGGGGCAAAAGTATCCCTTTGAAGCAGTGGTATTCTGCTTGACACAGCTAAAGAACTGAAATTGTGCTTATGAGCTAGTGTTTGACTGTACTCAGGAATTCAGGGAAACAAAATCTCCGAAGGTGAGATTGAACCTCAGCGAGGTTTGCCATCATTAAAGCCATCCAAGACAGAGTGACTTTTGGAGAGAATTCCAAGGCAAGATCTTTGAAGGTGAAGATTGGAAACCCCAATGATAGAGATGGAATTTTAGTGAAATTGGTTGACTCACAGTGTAACTAACACCTGGGTGGATTGTTGAGAAATCCATGGAATCAATTTTGGTTACATCTGTCATCTATTGTGTTGTATGATGTGTTCGACCACAGTTGGCTTGTAATTCACATGTACCACATACTTATCCTGAATGTTAGAATATAAGATAATATTGTAAATTGTATTTTTTGACCTTGCATAGTAAGGTTTGTTTTTGTTTGTTCAAAACCCATGGAAGATTGTGGCTTTATTCACTTAGTAAGTGTCTTGAATCTCAAACTTTGTCTACTTTCAACAAAATGTTATTAATCCCTAACTGCATCTCGCCAACAACTTGTGGCCTGGACAAGGATCATAACACATTGAACAAATAATTTGGAGAAGACACAAGTTTCATACCAGCAAAAGATAGTAACCCAGGGGCTAAAAAGAGTGAGGAAATTAAGGAAATTAATGTCAGCAGAGAAGATGTATGGGAGAAATTTAAGGGATTAAAATCCAATAAATCCCTGGGGCCAGATGGCCTACACCTTAGGGTTCTAACAGAGATGGCTGTAGAGATAGTGGATGCACTAGCTATGATTTTCCAAATTTCCTTAGATTCAGGAATGGTCCCGTAAGATCAGGAGTTGGCAAATGTTACACCACTTTCCAAGAAAGGAGGGAGAGAGAAAACAGTGAACTATACGCCAGTTAGTCTAACAACAGTTGGAATCTATTATTTAGGAAATCTTAACAATGTATTTAGAAAAGAATAGTATAAATAGAACAAGTCAACATGTTTTTACTAAAGGCAAATCCTGTTTGACAAATTTATTGGAGGTTTTTGAGGATGTAACTCATAGGTTAGATAAAAGGGGACCAGTAGATGTAACATACCTGGATTTCCAAGAGGCATTTAATAAGGTGCCACACGACGAATTAATAGGCAAGACAAGGGCTCATGGAGTTGGGGGTAATATATTAGCATGGATAGACGACCGGTTAACGGATTGAAAACAGAGAGTGGGCTTAAATAGGACTTTTCCAAGTTGGCAGGCAGTGAATAGTAGAATGCTGCAAAGATTAGTGCTGGGGC
Organism: Carcharodon carcharias; assembly: GCF_017639515.1. Classification (NCBI taxonomy): domain Eukaryota; kingdom Metazoa; phylum Chordata; class Chondrichthyes; order Lamniformes; family Lamnidae; genus Carcharodon; species Carcharodon carcharias. The sequence continues at coordinate 176,512,870 of NC_054467.1, forward strand.
CTCAGCTATTTACAATCTACATTAATGATTTAGATGAAGAGACAGAGAGTAATGTATCTAAGTTGCTGAAGATACCAAGCTAACTAGAAAGGTAAAATGTGGAGGACACAGAGAAGCTGCAAAATGACATAGACAGGTTAAGTGAGTGGACAACAAGATAGCAGATGGTGTATAATGTAGGGAGGCATATAGTTATTCTTTGGCACATAAAAAGTTAGCATGCAGGTGCAGCAAGCAATAAAGAAGGCAAATGGCATGTTGGTCTTTATTGCACAGGGAATAGCGTACAGGAATAAAGAAGTCTTGCTCAGTCAGGAAGTTGAGGATAGTATTTAAATTAAAAGAAAAGGTTAACAATGTTGTAAAAAAATCTAGCAAGTCTGAGGATTGGGGGGATTGTTTCAAAACCAGCAAAGGGCCACCAAAAAGTTGTTGAAAAAGGAAGAAATAGAATGTGAAGGTAAACTAGCCAGAAATATAATGCGCAGCTTTGGTCTCCATATTTAGGAAAGGATATACCTGCATTGAAGATGGCACAGAGAAAGTTCACTAAATCGGTCCCTGGGGTGAGGGAGATTGTCTTATGATGAGGGGCTGAGTAAATTGGACTTATATCCTATGGAGTTTAGGAGAATGCGAGGCCATCTCATTGCAACCTACAAAATTCTGAAGGGGCTTGATAGATGCTTGGAGATTGTTTCAGCTGGTCAGGGATTCTAAAACGCAGGGGCACAGTCTCAGGATAAGGGGCCGATTATACTGAGATAAGGAAAAAATATTTTTCTCAAAGGGTCATGGAATTATCTGCCCCAGGGTTTGTGGATGGTCCATCATTAATACAATTAAGGCTGGAATAGACAAATTTTTGGTCTCTCAGGGAATCAAAGGATAAGGGGAGCAGGCAGAAAAGTGGATTTGAAGCCTAAGACCAGCCATGATGGTACTGAATGGTGGAGCAGGCTCAACATGCCACATGGTCTACTCCTGCTACTATTACTTGTTTTCTTGTGTTCTTATGCGGGTACTCATTGCCACACCTTTTATTTAGAGAATGTGGGACAAGTAAAAGGAAAAATTGTTCAAATAGAGAACATGTTCAGCCAGGCGGAGCCTATCTAATCCAATCTATCTATTCTTTTCGAAGAACTAAAATTCTATCTTCCTGTCAACATCCTCATAAATCTCCTTTGTACCCTGTCTTATCCAGTACAGGCATGAAGATATTACTAATTTTAAAGCTATATTTTAAAATGTGGATACAAAAGCTGTTAAAATGGCTGCAGTATACCATGGGACTTTTGGCATTTGAACTGTAGACAGTAGAATCTTTAGCCAACACCTGATTAAATATAGACCTGAGTGAAGGACCCTCACAGCCACATGTAAGATTCACCCATCTCATTGTTTAACAATGGACCAAAAACTGCAGACAACTCGTCTCCATGTTTCACCTGGGATAAAAGAGACATCGAAATTCAATGGGTATTAGGCGAATGTGAAATGGATCCCATCAACCTTTCATTGTTTTATGATAGACGCTCATGGAAAGACAAAGGTGTTGGCTGTACTCAAATTGGCAAGGTGTGACAATCCATAACACAGTATGTTTATTGACCTAACACACCACCTTATTTGAAAAGGGACTTTGGGCTTGTAACAGGTCACTTGGCTAAGAGAGCCATGTTTGTTGCCTGCTTTTAAAATAACAGCAGAAGTTGTTCTGAGACAGAGAGACCAGCATAAATCCATTGAACCATTCATCTAAGCAGCTGAGGTAATAAACAGCAATACCTTGAAAGAGAAGGACTCTCTCCAACCTGTTCCAAATTCAAGTTCATCTGAGAACCAACCTCCTGGCAATTCAACTACAGGAGGCCTAGCAGCTTACTGAGAATTTTCAAGGCCTTCACTCCAGCCAAAGCATCAACTCATCTAAAAAAATAAAGGCCTGCTACAAACGTGACTGAAATAATCCCAAATTGTAATCGTATTGTCTTTTTCCTTCATCTATACGTAATCTTTGTGTGAATGATAGTGTTTGTGTGGGTCGAGTGAATGAGGTGTTGTGTTTTTAAACCTCTGGGGCAAGTTTATTTTATTTTAAAACTTGAAAAAGGCTTGTTGCTGAAGTTATTTAAATTAGGACAAATCACTCTGAGGGTAAGATAATAAACACATCTCACATACAAAACATTTTAATCACGGACAATAAGAAAACACTTAAAATGTAGCCATGACAATCCTCTATAGTGTGATCACATCTTTCCTGTAATGCGATGATCAAAACTGTACGCAGTATTCTAGTTCTGGGATACCTAGTGGTTATACAGTTCTAGAATATCTCCCCTTCCTTTATTTTCTATGTCATGGCTAATAAAGAAAAGTATCCCTTATGCTAGTGCTTCCCACATTGTATCCATTGCGATCCAATTTTAACACCTGAAAACAAAGGTGACCCCAGACATCAGCAAAAACAAAATAGCATTGTAACATTCCATTTATAATGATTAAAGTTCACATATTATGGATCAGCATTTATTACTTATAAATATGAAAATCAGTGTTTTAAAGGACTTTGTAAAAATGCTAATATTTTATGAACTTGTAGGTTTCAGCCAAGTTCACCACCCTCCCTAATGACAAAAGACTCGGTGAAGCCCCTCTGAGCCATCAAACACAGAAATAGTAATCAGCCCCTCTCCCCTTCCTCACACACACTGCAATCAGCCCATCTCAATGTGACACATAATAATCAGCCCCTTGCCCTCCACATACACTGCAATCAGTCCCCCATTCCCTTCCTCATACACAGTAATCAGCCTCTCTGCCCTTCCCTCACCCACACACCCAGTAATCATCCACTCTCTTTTCCCCCTCCTCCTCACACATACACTAGTCAGCCCCCCTCCAGCTGTCTGCTTTTAAAATAACAGCAGAAGCTGTTCTGAGATAGAGAGGCCAGCAGAAAGTCATTGAACCAGTTGTTGTCAACTAAGCAGCCAAGGTAATAAACAGCAATAAGTTGAAAGTCAGAGAAGGGCTCTTTACACACACACACACACACACACACAACCCCTTTCCTGCCATCACCCTCCCTTTGCCTGCACCAAGATGGTGCACAAACATCTAGGGCCTACTTGGCACTCTCTGTTAAAAGTGTTTTCTGAGGTTAAAGAGCTCTTTGGGATCACTGTCTGTCCCTTGCTGTTTGGTGGCAAGCAACCAGTGAGTCCAGGGCTGTAACGCCAGAGTCTTGCCTCCACAGTCACCACAGAGGTTGCCACAGAAGTGGGGGACCTTGCAGCCCCATTGAGGGTCACTACCTACAGTTTGGGAACCCTTGCTTTAGATGGTGACAAGGCCTTGAGGAGTCAGGAGATAACCATTCATTACAGAATGCCAGGTTCTGCCCTGCTCTTATAGCCAGTATATGGCTTCTGGCTAATCGTAACCTCCAAGATGATGGGGAATTTAGCAATCTTGTTGTTATTACCTTTGATGCAGAACTTGAAACTAAGACTTTGTCATCCCAGGGATGAAGTCATTAACCAATTAAGGATGTATAACCATGACAAAAATGGTATTGCATGAGGAATTTCCATAAATTCAGAGAATTTTTGAACAATGCATTTAAAAAGTTTTACGTGTTGGACATATTACTCATTTAGATTGATAAATGAAACACTTTGAAGCTTTATTATCTTTTTATCATATTGAACTAAATGTACGATAGATTCAAGGTTCAAGGGAGGATTGATTCTGCACCAATTTCCAGCCCCTACAGTGTGATACCACTTAGTTTTCACACAAAGAATTAGTGAAAGTTCTCGGCTAGGTACAGTGTACTGTAAATTGATGAACAGTCCCTTCAAAGTTCATGAAGAAGATGCCCAAAAGGAGATTTTAGCTTGAAAACCACAAAATGGAATTCAGCTAATGAACCAAATGGTGGGAAGAGAGTTTTAGCTAGCACAAATTCTCAATTCAAACAACACCACAGCTTTGATGCATGAAGTTTTCCAGATAACTTGGTCATAAAAAATTTACGTTAATAGATATGGAATTGTTTAGGAGACAGAGGGAGGAATCGTCCCAGGCTTGCACTAAGTGCAGTAGCGGGCGGGAAAAAGAATGTTTTATCCGCCGGCCACAATGGCGGCTTTTCACACCGTATTGCCCCAATTCCACCTCATTAATCATGAATTCCCGGGAAGCACGCCATTTTGATGGCGTGCAGGTGCCCATTCACCTGCCACGGTGTCGCCTCGTCGCTTCCTCATGTCAGGCGCCATATTTAAAGTGCAGTCTCATGCACACCTCTCAGTGCTTCCAGCCCAGGGCTACTGCACAGAAGACATGGCCCCAAAAAGCAAGGAGACTGCAGCCTCCTGATTCAGTGACATGTCCCTGGAATGCTTTTTGGACACTCTCCCCATCTGTCTTCATGCAGGACAAGCTGGCACACAACAAAAGGTTGCACATTGGTGGGGGAATGCCTGAAATCAAGGTCCTCATAGACTTTGAAAATAGAATCATTGTAGTAATTATAGTTTTGGGAAATGAGGGACTGTAGCTTTAAGAATAATCCTGTGTTGTAAGATCACATGATCTGTATAAACCAATGTGTTAGCAGTGTGGGGAACCTCTACATAAGAGTTCTTCTTATGGTGTTTGATGCACTTGTGTAGTTGCTGCTGCTGTTGTGTAAATAAAGTTAAATGTTTCCACCAAGAAAAGCTGTCTGAAGATCAACTATAACAAACTGCATACGAGGATAAATCAGATTTGGTGCTATACCTCACCCAGAAATTGAGTATCTATTTTCATTAAAAATAAAATAAGGTATACTCATCTGAAATGCCACAGTTTGGCAGAATTGATCTCTGAGCCAGCCACAGATGATTGGTCTTAATTTATAGAATGTCTTGCGTTCTTCTTTCAAGCAAATGAAATTACACAGGAGAAAAAGAGGAGAGCGATTCTCCTGAGCAATTGTGGGAGCAAGTTTAATTCAAAGCTTGATGGCCCCAATGCCCCAGATTCAAAGACTTTCAGTGAATTAGTAGAACTTGTTAAGGGACATTTTCAACCCAAACCCCCCGTCACAATGCAGAGGTTCAGGTTCAATTCACAGAATAGAGCCCTGTGGGAGACAATTGCTACCTACATGGTGAAATTAAAACAACTACCAGAATATTGTGATTTTGGTGAAACCTTGAATGACATGCTCAGAGATTGTTTAGTATGTGGCATGCAGGAAGACACTATTCAGCAAAGATTGCTAGTTGAAGTGAAATCTGATTTTAAGAAAGCATTAGAAATAACGCTGGCGATGGAAAGCACTGTAAGGGATTTGCAAGCAATTCAAGGGCTGCAAAATGGTGCCATTCTCCTAGTCAGGTAGGAACAGTCAGCCAAAAGTGTTGTGAAAAGCCAGGACATAGGAAACAGCCCTTGCTAACTGAAAAATGAGAGGAAACAGCTTAGCAACTAAACCGAAAAGTAACTTTCATCAAGGTGGAAACAATCAGTCTTCTAGCGATTGGCAATTTTAAAAAGTAGAATGTTATTTTTGTCACAGAAGTGGACACATACTGAGACAGTGCAAAGCGATATTTAAACAGGCCTCCAAACAACAAATGAAGTCCAATAAAGTCTATAATGTAGAAGAGCCAGAAACAACCAATTATTCATTATTCAACATGAAAGTTGGGAATACAGAGCCAATATTTGTTACAGTGCAAGTGAATGGTAACCCATTAAAAATGGAAGTAGACACGGGTAGTTGATTTAGTTTCACCATATAGGTAGCAATTGTCTCCCCCGGGGCTCTATTCAGTGAATTGAACCTGAACCTCTGCATTGTGACAGGGGGTTTGGGTTGAAAATGTCCCTGAAACAAGTTCTACTAATTCACTGAAAGTCTTTGAATCTGGGGCACTGGGGGAATTAAACCACTGTAATAGGAGAATACGCTTTCAGATATTTAAATAAAGGGTGTTCAACAATTAAATTTGGAACAAACATCTGCCAAGTTGAAAACATACACAGGTGAAGAAATCCAAGTAAAAGGTATCACCAGAGCAACTGTTCATTATAGGCACCAAACAACACAACTACCAGTGATGGTGGTAGAAGGTGAAGGGCCAAGCCTTCTAGGTCATATTGGTTGAAGGAGATTAAATTAAACTGGTCTGAAATCTTCCAGTTGCGAGCAGGTGGACTAACAGAACTGCTAAAAAAAGATATAATACCGTCTTCAAGGATGAACTGGGAAAAATCCAAGGCTTACAGGCCAAGACTTACGTGGACCCACAATCAACCCCTCACTTCATGAAAGCAAGACCAGTGCCATACGCCCTGAGAGGGAAGGTTGATGTTGAGCTGAACTGGCTGGAGAGGCTGGGTATCATAAAAGCAATTCATTTCTCAGAGTGGGCAGCACCCATAGTCCCTGTCCTTAAACCAGACCAGACCGTCTGGATCTGTGGGCATAATAATCTAACAGTCAACAGAGCAGCCAAACTGGACAGGGACCCTATTCCCAAGATTAAGATCTCTATGCCAAACTAGCAGGAGTATACAAATCTTGACATGAGTCATGCATATCAGCAACTGGAGCTGGATGACGCCTCCCGGGAATTCGTAATCATAAATACCCACAAAGGGTTATAACAATATACACATCTGCCCTTCAGTGTTTCCTCAGCCTGTGCCATTTATCAGAGGACAATGGAGAGCCAACTGCAAGGATTACTTCAGGTTATGGTCTACCTGGACGATGTACTGATAACTGGAATCACAGAAAAGGAACACTTGGCTAACCTAAAGGAAGTCCTGAAATGAGTTTTAGAAGCAGGAGTGTGCCTGAAGAAGGAAAAATACACATTTCAAGCAAATGAAGTAATCTATTTGGGCCACCAGGTAGATGCCCAAGGGTTGTGCCCTTTTGAAGAGAAGGTTAAAACAATACGAGAGGCACCTCCACCCAAGAACACCTCAGAACTTAAATCATTTTTATGGATGAGAAATTATTAAGAGCAATTTCTACTAAATTTATCCACAGTTCTAGCCCCCCTACATTCATTGCTAAGGAAAAAAACAGCATTGGTTTTGGAGTGACCCCATGAAAGTAAAACAGCTCTTACACTCTTCAAATTTGTTAGTGCATTATGACCAAAGGAATTGGTGCTAACATGCGATGGGTCCTCCTATGGAATGGGAGCGATACTACCTCACAAAATGGATGACGGCACAGAGAGGTTGATAGGCTATGTATTACCACAGCTGAAAATGGATATTCTCAGATCAAAAAAGGTCTGCTGATTATTTTTAGTGTAAAAACAATCCACCAATTCATGCACAGGCAACATTTTGTGATTGTATCAGACCACAATCCACTTTTGGATGTGTTTAGCGAGGAAAAGGCTATACCTCCCATAGCCTCCGCAAGAATACAAAGATTTTTGCAGCATGTGAATACACCTTTGTACATAGACCAGGGATTCATTCAGCAAATGCCGATGCCCTAAGTTGCTTTCCTTTACAAGAGAATGATGAACATGTCCAAATTCCACAGGGGCTCATATTAGTGAAGAATTTTCTACTTTCCTCACCAGTCTGTGCCAGGCAGATAAGAAACTGGACGAATCGTGATGCAGTCCTGTCTCGCATGAGAGACCAAGTGTTATATGGTTGTTCTCAGGAACCAGTCTCTGATGAATTGAAGCCATTTTTCAACCAAAGACACAAGATGACCAGCCAGGATGGTATTCTAATATGGGGTGCACAGGTAGTAATTCCTGCACAAGGAGGGAACCACTTTAAGTAGAGATACACTGTGCACATCCAGGGATCTCCCGAATGAAGACGATAGTACGGAGTTATCTTTGGTGGCCAGGGAAGGATGGCGAAATTGAAAATGTGGTAAAACACTGTGTGCAATGCCAACAGCTACAAAAGCTGCCGGTGGCAGCACCATTACACCCATGGGAATGGCCTGGTGGACTCGGGTGCAATTGTACATTGATCATGTAGGTCCTTTCCTTGGAACCATGTTTCTACTGATTATAGATGCTTATTCCAAGTGGTTAGATGTTTATGAGGTAAAGTCGCCAACATCCAGCACTACTGTAGAAAAACTGTACCAGAGCTTCGCCACCAACAGATTGCCAAAGGTAATCATCTCAGATATTGGCACTGCATTTACGAGCACTGAGTTCCAATGATTTATCAGCCTCAACACTATCAACCATGTGAAGACTGCACTGTACCATGTGTCATCAAACAGGCTGGCAGAAAGAGCAGCACAGGCTTTTAAGGCGGGGATGAAAAAGTTAACAAGTGATTCGTTGGAGACCAAACTTGATCGTTTTCTATTTCACTCCAGAATGACCCCCCCAACACTACGACAGGAGCAACATATGCAGAATTACTGTTGAGGCACCGTCTTCGGACAAGACTAAGCCTGATACTTCCCAATTTGGGGGGAAGGTGGAGAAAAGTCAAGGGGACCAAAAAGCACTTATGATTCGCATAATCGTGAGTGACAATTTACTGTTGGAGAAGCAGCACATATAAAGAATTTCGGTGGAGGACTAAAGTGGTTACCAGGTAGAGTAAGTTCGGTGATTGGACCATTGTCGTACCACCTAGAAGTGGAAGGCTGAATCATCCGTAAGCATGTGGATCATTTAAGAACAAGAGACATACCACAACAAAATGATGTTCCACCTGTAGCCATTGCTGAACCAGTGGTACCTGTTGAGTTGCTCAACCAAGAACAAGCTGCCCGATGTCTCTGTCGGAGTGGAAGACACTGAACTGCAAGTGCCTAATGAGGTACCTGATGTTAATGCAGTTCCAGAGAATGTGTTTCCAACAAAAGAATCTGAAGTCTTGGAGCTGCGACATTCCATACGGATCAAGAAACCACCTGAAAAACTGAACTTGTAATTTCATGACCTGTGTAAACATTGTAATGTCATGAGATAAATACCCTTGTAAATACAAAATGTACAGAAAAGTTAAAGGAGGAGGAATGTAGTAATTATAGTTTTGGGAAATGTAGGACTGTAGCTTTAAGAATAACCTTGTGTTGTAAGATCATATGATCTGTGTAAACCAATAAGTTAGCAGCACGGGGAGCCTCTACAGGAGAGTTCTTCTTTACTTATGGAATTTAATGCACACATGTAGTTGCTGCTACTGTCGTCTAAATAAAGTTAAATGTTTCCACCAGAAAAGTTGTCTGAAGATCAACTCACTAACAATCATACAGCTGGCAGGTGAAGATCTGGACCACTCCTGTGCTGACGTTGAGGTCAGTGGTGTTCTACCAAGTGAGGATCCAGCAGTGCAACATCCATCAGACAACCATGCTGTGACTGATATGTCCTGTTTCACAGGACACTGCCATGCATTAATAATCTCTCCTTGATTTTGCAGGCACACCTGGGAAACAGCAGAGGGAGTCCATGACCCAGGTCCTCAACTCAAGCCCTGAAGACACCTCGGAAGATAAATCAGCTGAAACCCCAATTGAAGACCCGTTACCGAGCTCACCCATACTCTTCACCAGCGCAGGGACACATACCATGGTGGAACCTAGTTCTAGAGAAGTCTCGGAGTAACAATCTGGTGAACACATTGCACTGTCTGATCCACAACAAGTGGTGGCAGGTTTCTGGCACTCAGAGGACTGCTGGCAGGCAGAAATCTGCTGAGTCCGAGTCAGATAATGAGCCTCTGGACTTGGTCATACCTCGGTTGCTGGAGCTGCAAAGGCAAGCCCAGGAACATAAGTAAGGGATGTCCGCTGCGCTCCTCAGATTGCAAGGCACAATGGGTAGTGCTGGCATGTCAACACTGGTAGGATAGTGGCTGCCATGGAGACCTTGGTCCAAGACATCGGTCCTCCACTGCTGCACAGGCTGAACTCCATCACTTAACCCATATTTAGCCTTCAATTGTGTTAGCGCAAGAGGGTGCGGGGCAATTCAATTTCACTCTAGCTTCTCCTCCTCCTCAAAGGATCAGCCAGGGGCCCTCGGGCACCCATAGGGAGGAGGATCAGCACACCCAGGGGCCATCCACCCAAGTGACTCCAGGAGTGTCCCATGCATCAGAATCACTTCTTCCTGTGACCCTAGCAGTTCCAGGTCCACAGGCTGAGGAGGTACCACTGCCACACAGCAAGACCCTGAATGCAGGCCGGGCCCTCCAGAGGGCGCCCATCAAGGCCATCACAGACAGGGCATCACAGTCAGCAGGCTGCCTCCACCTCCACTGTGGATGTCTGAAGAGCACCAAGACGTAGCTGCTGGGTTAGAAAGCTTAAGAAGATGTAATTGCACAGCCTGGTTGCACGAGTATTAATCACATGTACCACACGTACACAATGTTCACTATTGTAAATAAACTCGCAAGAATGTCTCCTTGCCCGTGGCTCCTTGTTCTGATGAGCAGTGTTCATGTCACTCAGGTATGAAATCTTGGTTCCTGTACAAGATAAAGGCAGGTGTCTCAGTCCAGAGCCTCTTCCCTGTGCAGTCTGTAACCTTCAGACCAAAGTGGTTTCACACTCACTGGGCACATTAGTGATCCCATTTCCTTGATGGTGCTTGTCATTGCTGCCAGAATATTGTGGTTAGGCGCCACAGAGCTCCGTCATTCTCTCTGGTGCTCAGCACCTTCAAGATGGGGCTTGCGCCCAACCTCTTCAGCATCAGTGACCGGTGACGTTGTGTTCCTGAAGAGATCAGGCACTAACAGCTGACAAAGGATCAGATGCATTTAAAGTTTCACGGCTGCGTTTGCATGATATGACCCTGATCACAGAGCACAAGTGAGCTGCTCTCAGCCAGACAGGAGTCAGACATTCACAGAAGCCACTTGAAATAGTGCCCTCTTTGCATGTCATCATCCTCCTCCTGGAATCTAGCAACTTTTAGGGCCACAGCTCCATCTCCATGACAGGACCATTATCACAGAGGGTATGTGCGCTGACATAAGTCAAACTGGAGTCAAATATTCATAGATGCAATGTGAGGATCTATGGTGTCTCCTCACTGCATGTCTTCATCATCCTCCACGAATCCAGCAGCTATGACAGCCTCCCGAGTGCACCTGCCTCATCTGGCCAGTGCGATGGTCTCATCGTCGGCATCCTTGCCTTTGAGGACCTCCTCACCCTCATCCCCATCAACATCCTCCTCATCAGAGAAGATGTGCAGCTTCTCCACCTCCTCCTCACTAGCTCCTCTCCTCGTTGCAGCTCCAGGTTGTAAAGAGCGCAGTAGTCGACGATGATGCTTGACACCCTCTTTGGACTATATTGCAGGGCTCCACCAGACCGGTGAAGGCACCGGAACCTCATTTTCAACATCCCGATGGTTTGCTCCACCAAGGTGCAAGTTGCAACATAAGCCTTGTTGTACCTTCTCTCTGTTGCAGCCTGAGGCAGCCACAAGAGTGACATCAGCTACACCCTCTGTGGATAGCCCTTGTCCCCAAGCAGCCAGCCCTGCAGCCTCCATGGACCCTGGAAGCTGTCAGGGGTCTGAGACATGCTAAGGATGCAGTAGTCATGGACAATCCCTGGGAACCATGCGCAGACCTGTAGGATGCAATTGTGGTGGTCGCACACCTGCTGAACATGCAGCGAGTGGAAACCCTTGTGGTTGACATAGTTAACAGCTTGTTGCCAGGGAGATCTGAGCATCACGTGAGTGCAGTAGATGGCACCCTGCACCTATGGGAAACCTGTGGCCTAGGCAAATCCCAGTGCTCTTGCATCCTGGCTTTCCTGGTCCCGGACGAAATGCACAAAGTTGTGTGCCATCGCAAAGATGGAGTCCGTGACCTCATGGATGCATTTGTGGGTGAAGGCTTGTGTATTCCCACAGAGGTCACCTGTGGAGCCCTGAAAGGAGTCACTGGCATAAAAACTGAGCACTGCGGTCACTTTCACAGCCACTGGCAGTGGTTGCCCTTCATGTCCCCGTTGTGCCAAATCCTGCAGTAGATGACAGATGTGACTCTAGACAACACAGGTTCTCGGCCATCAGCAAAAATGAAAGGCAGCATCTATAGACCCTGGGCTAGCTGGATGCCGACCAGTGATGGCTCGCTGTGGGTCTTCAGCAGTGTGAGCGGGAGCCACCACTGCCCCTTCTTCTTGAGAGTACTGCTCCTCCCTCTGCCCAACCAGGTGCCTCTGTCACTCTCTTCTCCTTCTTCTCTGCTCTCTGTAAGTCATATAGGTAGGTCACCAGGCTCCATGCTCTTGATGTACTCCTCCTGCATGATGAAAGACAGAGAAGCATGGGTTAGCATGGCTGTTCTAAGAACCTCCCTCGATTAAGTCTGAAGGCCCCTTAACACATCTCGGTGAGTGCTAGTTATCACTTGGCTGGCCAGAGATTAGTGCGGTGCATGGCTGCCCGAAACCCTACCCACCTCTGCTCTACTCCACTTGACCAATTGGTGGCAGCTTCGCCCACAGGTCTGCATGCTATGCTCTCAGCTCAGGCGCAAGCATTCTCCTAACCCACACTGCAAGGCTGCACTGTTAGCTTGAACCATGGGGGAGACTGGTCTAAACCTTAATAATGATATTGCAAGAGGTGTGAGTACCTCCACCAGTGACTGCTCCATGGCCAGCTTCTGCAAGGAGATTATACAACATGCATATTCATGCAATTGCACTGCAGTCCACTAAAACAGTCATTAGTTATCAGTCTGTGCCCAAGGCTTGAAGAGCTCTGGAGCATTTGGTGGCACTTTCAGGCCTCTGGGCTGCTTGAGTGTGCAGATAAGCTAGAGGCCCGACTCCAAGCATGTCAACGTGGCCTGAACTGTCTCAGCTGTGAAGGAATGGTCACTTTGTACAAGGTTTCCCTAATGCGTGGCCGCTTCCCTCTGCTCCCCACCCCCCACACCCCACAAATGCTGGTGCCCTACCATCAACCACAAGGCTGCTCTTGCCCCCACCAACCCCAACTCACCTCAAACACAATGCAGCCCTTGCCCTCCCTGACTTGCTTCAACCAAAAGGTAGCCCTTGACCCCGCCCCCCCAATTTGCCTCAACCGCAGGACAGCCCTTACCGCGGCACGGCAGTGTCAGCCAGCCAGGAAACAGCGACTTGCCTGTGGCCTCGCCTGAATGCACAGTGCCTCAACCTTGAGGTCCAGCAAGTGACCCTCGTGAGCCCTGCACTACATTACTGTGCGCTCGCCTCCGAGTTCCCCTCGAAGTGCAGCCCACCAGCTGCACGCCTTATAAAAGTTGCTACAAAACACATCGGCGTGATTTGGATGGGAGTGGGGGGGGGGGGGGGGGGGGGGGAGTGGGTGCTGATTCCGGCGAGCTGGGTTTGTAGTAATATGCAAATTGCAATGAGGTTCCTGACATCTGGCAGCAATAAACACAGCCTGTCATTGACAGGCGGAGCGGACGATTGCAAAGGTGTTTCACGGCGGTGCAAAACCGATTTTTGGCCTTCCCGCCATTTTGTCCGCTCGCATCTGCCATGAAGCCAGACGCCAGTAGGCACAGAAAATTCTGCCCAGAGAATAGGGATAATGGGTACGTACTCTAATTGGCAGAATGTGACGAGTGGTGTCCTCCAGGGATCTGGACTTGGGCCTTAGCTTTTCACTAGTGTTTATTAATAACTTATATAAAGGAATAGAGATAATAGAATAAGTTTGCTATGACACTAATTTAGGTGGCACAGTAACCAGAGTAGCTGGGTGCAGGAACTTCCAAAGGAACATTGATAGATTGAATGAGTGAGCAAAAGTATGGAAGATTGAGTTCAGTGTGGGGTCTTGTGAGGTCATCCACCTTGGAACCAAGAAATATAGATCACAGTAATTTTTTTTCAATTGTGAGAAGCTAGAAACTGGAGTAAGAGAGAAATGTCATGGTCCAGAAATCATTAACATTAGCAGATGGGTAAAAACAATAATTAAAATGGCTAGTTGAATGTTGGCCTTTATCTCAAGGGGACTGAAAGACAAAGGGGTGGAAGTTTTGCAACTGTTACATAAAACTCTGGTTGGATCTCATCTGGAATACTTTGTTTAGCTCTGGGCACCATACTTCAGGAAGGATGTTGACCTTGGAGGGGATGCAGTGTAGATTCACCAGTAGGATGCTGGGCCTAAAATGGTTAAACAAGAAACACAGGTTTCATGGATTAGGCATGTATTCCCTTGATATGGAAAATTAACAGCTGATCAAATTGAGGAGTTTACAATGAATAATTATTGCGATAGGGTGGATAGAGAGAAATTATCTCCTCTGATGAGTCTGGAACAAGGGAGCTTAACCTTAAAATTAGAGCTAGGCCTTTCAGGGCTGATGTCAGGAGACACTTCTTCATACGAAGGATAGTGAGAATTTGGTACTCTTCCACAAAAATCTGCTGAAGCTAAATGAATTGAGAAATTCAAGACTAAGATTGATAAATTTTTATTAAGTCTGGGTATCAAGGATTATGGAACCAAGGTAGGTAAATGGAGTTAAGATACAAATCAGCCATGATCAAATTGAATGGCGGAACAAGCTCAAGGGGCTGAATGACCTATTCCTGTTCCTATGTTCCCCTCCTTCCTGGGAGAGGAAGGATCCAGTTGTCGTGGTCCACATAGGTACCAATGACATAGGTAGGATGAGGAAAGAGGTTCTGTTGAGGGACTATGAGCAGCTCGGGACTAAATTAAAAAGCAGAACCACAAAAGTAATAATCTCTGGATTACTACCTGAGCCACATGCAAATTAGTGTAGGGTAAATAAGATTAGAGAGGTAAATGCATGGCTCAAAGATTGGTGTGGGAGAAATGGGTTCCTATTCATGGGGCACTGGCACCAGTACTGGGGAAGGAGAAAGCTGTTCCACTGGGACGAGCTTCATTTGAACCATGCTGGGACCAGTGTCCTGGCGAATCAAAAAGAAATGAGAGAGCAGTAGTGCAGGGTAGTGAAGAGGTGAATGATAATCAAAGTCTGACAGGAAGAGGCAGAAAATATAAGCAGAAGAGTGCAGGAGAAATCAGAACCAGAATGAGCAATAATGGTAAAAAGTCAAAGCTTAAGGCTCTTTATCTGAACGCATGCAGCCTTTGTAACAAGAAAGATGAGTTGATGGCACAAATAGAAATAAATGAATATGACTTTATAGCTATTACAGAGACATGGTTGCAGAGTGACCAAGACTGGGAACTCAGTATTCAAGGCTATTCGACATTCTGGAAAAATAGGAAAAAATGAAAAGGAGGTGGGGTAGCTTTGTTAATAAGGGAAGGATCTGGTGCATTGGTGAGTAGTGATATATATGCAATATATCGTGATGTGGAATCTGTTTGAGTGGAAATAAGGAATAGCAGCGGGAAGAAGTCACAGGTGCGAGTCGTCAATAGGCCCCCAAAGAGTTGCCTCACCATAGGACAAAGTATAAATCGGGAAATAATGGCAGTGTGTAAGAAAGGCGCTACAATTTTCATGGGTAATTTTAATCTGCATTTTGACTGGACAAATCAGATTAGCAGGGGTAATGTGAAAGACAAGTTTGCGGAGTAGTCAGGGAACAGGCTATTTTAGATCAAGTAATGTATAATGAGGTGGAATTAATAAGAGATATCGTAGTTAAGGATCCTCTAGGGGGTAGCAATCACAACATGGTAGAATTTCAAATTCAGTTGAGGGTGAACAACTCGGGTCTCAAACCAGTGCCCTCGACTTAAAGGCAATTACAGAGATTTGAAGAAAGAGTTGTCTAAAGCGGGCTGGAAAAATAGACTTTCCCCGGGTCACTGGTTGAGTAGTGGCAGACATTTCAGCAGATATTTCATAACGCTCAGCAAAAATTTATCCCGATCAAAAAGAAGGACTCGATGAGAAGGATGAACCACCCATGGTTAACAAAGGTGGTCACGAAAAGTATCCAATCAAAAACTAAGGCATACAAAGTGGTGAAAACTAGTAGTAGGCCAGAGGATTGGGAATTTTTTACGAACCAGCAGCAGATGACTCATAAGTTAATAAAGCAGGAGAAAATTGATTATGAAAGTACATTGGCAAGAAATATAAAAACAGCTAGATCTTCTGCGGGTATATAAAAAGAAATAGAATGGCTAAAGTGAGCCTTGGATGATGCAACTGGAGAATTGATAAGAGGAATAGGGAAATGGCAGATAATTTAAAACAATATTTTGCATCGGTCTTCATGATGGAGGACACTATAAAAATCCCAAAGATATCAGAGAGTCGGGATTAATGGGACTTTTTTAGGCTGGAAAGTAACTAGTGGAGTGCCACAAGGATCAGTCCTCGGGCCTTAATTATTTACTATCATATTAATGACTTGGAGGAGGGGCCAGAATGTAATGTATCCAAAATTAGGTGGGAAGGAATGTTGTGATGAGGACATAAGGAATTTGCAAGGGGATATAGATAGGTTGAATGAGTGGGAAAAAAACTTGGCAGGTGGAGTATAATGTAGGAAAGCATGAGGTCGTGTACTTTTATAGGAAGAATCAAAAGCAGGCTATTATTTAAATGGAGAAGGTCTCCAAACAGTGCAGCACAGAGGGATCTGGGTGTTCTTGTGCATGAAACACAAAAAGTTAGCATGCAGGTGCAGCAAGTAATTAAGAAAGCAAATGGAATTTTGGCCTGTATTGCTCAGAGTTGGAGTTTAACAATAGGGAAGTCTTGTTGCAACTGTACAAGGTGTTGGTGAGGCCGCACCTGGAGTACTATGTACAGTTTTGGTCCCTGTATTTAAGAAAGGAGATACTGGCATTGGAGGCAGTTCAAAAGAGATTCACCAGGCTGATTCCTGGGATGAAGGGGTTGACTTATCAAGAATGACTAAACAGCTTAGGCCTTTATTCATCAGATTTAAAAGAATGAGGGGTGATTTTATTGAAACATACAAGATTCTGAGGGGGCTTGACAGGGTAGGTGTTGAGAAGATGTATCCACTGGTAATGAAACCTCAAACTAGGGGACATAGCTACAGAATAAGGGGACACTCATTTAAAAGTGAGATACAAAGGAATTTCTTCTCTCAGAGGGTAATGAATGTCTGGGCATCTGTTCAAACTGCTTCTGTTGCCAGGTGGCCTCATTAGTATTTAATGGTAGCGTCATTATGAATGCTTGGCTGACCTCCAAGAATGGATAATGGACACTGCTCAGCAGGGGTCTGTTTACACAGCCTGAAGGGATGTGCTAGCTTTGTATGTTTGACAGCTTTATTAGCTTGTAAATAAACTGATCTTTCTTTGAACAGATTTCCAAAGCCTATGTGTTTAATTGGACAAGATTAAGAGGCATGAAGTGGATTGAAGTTTTCCTCAATGGAACTTTCACTAACTGTGATTGATTGGCACCTTTATGAGAAGGTAAGGTGGGGTGGAGGAAATGTTTTACAAAGGAAATTTCGAATAGCTGTTTTGTTTTTCTCTTGGTTGTTATGACACAGCAGTTGGTGAAGGCTGAGTTATTTAATACCCCAGAGGGAAACTTTAAATAACTGTCATAACTTATATTTTCAATTGGTATATTTGAGATGCAGGTCTGAATTCAGAAATGAAATCCACTAAGCCTAAAGAGGTTTTTTTATATAAATTAACTTAAACATCTATTAATTTAACAACAAATTTAAACACATACACATGTCTACAAATTACTACCATAATAACTATTAAACAATCCGCAAATTAATCACTCCCAGGTAATCTTCCCCAGGCAACAAAACCCATAGACTTTAAACAGACACCAGGCAAAGCACATTTTATCTTACGAATTTAAAATTCCTTTCAATTTGGTTCCTTCGCACAGTTGTAGGCTTACAAGTTGCATGCCGCTGACCCACACACCAAACCCTTTGCTGTTTATACCTAGCCTTCCCTTTAAATGCAAATTCTCATTGTATCACCAGGCCCTTTGAACTCCACCTCTTCTAACAATAAAACTCCTTTCATAGTACCAATTTTATCAGTAATATAAACATATTACTTGGTGTCTCCTAGCTGGGTGCAAGATTTCACCCCCAGCCTTTGAGTGGTTTATTCAACAAGATGCAGATATATCCTCTATCTTACTGTTTGACATCTCAAAACTTCTATTTATCAAAGCACCCAGAAGATCTGGTTTTAATCCAATTAAGATGCACACACTTCCCGACACAGACACAGACCATGCTACAAATCCAATTTAAAATAATTTCTAAGAATATGATATACATTAATATCTTCTTGACATGGTCATTTCAAAGACTGGCTCATTGGTTCTGTACTTAGTGCATATTGTGTGATTATGCATGGAGGTGCATGGGTGGGGGCATGGCGGGAGCATGGGAGATATGAGGAGGCATAGGTTGGTGGTTCGGTGGGTGGATGAGGGCTAGAGGACCCTACAGTCATGAATACAACTGGACCGATGTTTTGGTAAATGGAGGCCTATCAGTCTCGCCGTCTGCCCATTCTGTTTCCCCCTCGGGCCTGCCTCCAGCTCATACCTGCCTCCCCAATACAAAAATAGAGTGGACAGGCACCTCTGGGATGGAGAAGGGATTGTGAGTTCAGGGAAATCCTGAAAATTCCCAATACCCATCGCCTTGACAAAAATCTATCCCAAAATCTGCCTTGCTAGGAGAAAAGCCATTCTCTGGTGACTCAGTGAGAGCCACAGGAGTTAACATTTATCAGGTTTGTTTGGCAGAAGGGGGAGGGGGGCAGGGAACAAGACTGTCTCTGGGGCCAGTGTCATCCTGATGGTCAATTTAATATAGGGACACTTGCCTTTCAAATTAAGATATAAAAATAGTGGATTCTGCACCCCTTACATTGTTAACTATTTTACAGTTCATAGTCAGAAGTAACAGCAATATACAATCTTTTCATACAGAGAGAAAATTACTTCTTTTTCTTTGGATGGAATCATCCCAAATTTGTGCAGCAGCAATGGTGGCTTTTCATACCATATTATCCCAAACCCGGCGCATTAGTTATGGATTCCTGGGAAACACGCCCAATTCATAGCGAACAGGCTCTCATTCGGCCACAATGCCATCACCTTGCCGCTTCATCACACCAGGCACCATATTTAAAGTCCAGCCATATGCAGACCTCTGAGTGCTTCCAGCCCATGATTGCTGGAAAGAAGACATGGCCCTGAAAGGCAAAAAGACTGCAGCCCCCAGGTTCAATGACACATCCCTTGAACACCTTTTTGACATAGTGGAGGCCCATCATGATGCTCTCTAGCCCCACTCTGGCTGCAGGATGGGAAGCAACCTCAATAATCTGGTTTAGGAGGCAGTGGCAGTGGTGGTCAGCGCCAATGCCCTGCATAAGAGGACAGCTACCCAGTGCCGCAAGCAGATGAATGATCTCCGTTCTGCCAGGGTAAGTCACTCTTCTCATCACTCTCAACTCACACACTCACAAACCCATCACACATCCACAGGGCCCTCACTCACTGCCAAACCCAAGGGAGATCACCATTCACTTTCTTGCACACATCTTCATTGTCCTCATCCCATCCATGGAACCACTCACAACGCACACATGCCGGACATACTTATCATCTGGCCTGGCAGGCATCCTGCTTACACTCTTTCCATCTCTATGCAAGACAAGCTAGCACACAACAAGAGGGAGAGGTTACAGACCAGTGGAGGGATGCCTGAAATCAAGGTCCTCACGGACTTTGAAAACAGAGCCATCCAGCTGGCCGGCGAGGTTCTGGACCATTCCTGTGCTGACGGTGAGGTTGGCAGTGCTCTACCGAGTGAGGATCCAGCAGTGCATCATCCATCAGGCAACCATGCTATAAGTGATGTGTCCTGTTCCACACAGGCCAGTGCCATGCACTAATAATCTCTCCTTGCTTTCACCGACACATCTACCAAACAGCCGACGGAGTCCACGACCCAAGACCTCCAATCAAGCGCCGAAGAAATCTCCAAAGAGGAATCTGAAGGCACCCTCCTTGAAGACCTGCCACAGCGCTTACCTACACCCTCCAACAGTGCAGAGACACACACCTCAGAATTACTTGGCCAATACAAAGGTGCCTCTGCAGCTAGCATTTTTTTAAATTTATTCTTTCATGGTACATGGGCATCATTAGCAAGGCCAGCATTTGTTGCCCATCCCTAATTGCCCTTGAAATGAGTGGCTAGCTTGGCCACTTCAAAGCCAACCATATTGTTGTGTGTCTGGAGTCACATGTAGGCCAGACCAGGTAAGGATGGCAGGTATCCTTCCCTCAAGGGAATTAATGAACCAGATGCATTTTTACAGCCATGGGGTGGAATCGTCTGTGCGCACTGGCGTTAATTGTGCTCGGAGGCGTGAGCGAACATTGTAGCGAAAAGGCCAAAAATCAGCTTCACGATGTTGTGAAACCAGTTTGCAATTGTCCGCTCAGCCAGTCAATGCCGGGCCACGTTCCTCAACATCGGATATTGGGAACCTCATTGTAATGTATCTGCATATTGTTAGGAAATAGAGACAGTTTAAGTGAATTATATTTGTATTTGTGGGTGTTAGGGTGTGAGTTTTAGTTTTAATGTTTAAGTTTGATTTGTATTTCTGTATCTGTGTGTTAAGATAGGTTAAACTGAGTTTTACTTTCACTTTAAAAGGTGCCTGCACTTCTAATAAGAGTTTTACGACTGCGGCAGCTAAGCTAAAGAAACAAGAGCAGAGAAGCTGGGCTGTTGCCTAGCAACAGGAGTCTTGTGAGGCAGGTTCCCTTCCACAGTCACACACAGAAAAATTAAATAAACAGCAGCTTTGAGTTCAGTTTGAAGCCAGGACTCCAGAGAGACTGGACACTGGGAGAGGGAACTGTAGAGTGAGAGCAGGTTTCCCAAAAGAACCAATAGGTCCCAAGGGCAAAGGACTGAGACAGAAACACAGGAAGATCCAAGCAGGCCTTCTAGTCAAAGGAAGGACTGGAGCATGGAAAAGGTCCTGTTAAACGAAGTTAAGAGTGAGGGGCAGAGAGAAAGCCTCCAAGCTTCAGATTTAAAGAGACAAAAGCTGCAGAAAGCAAATTTAAAGCAAGAACAGCTTGCAAGTGGTAACAAGGTCCAAAGAGACGGTTGAAGGTTTGTAACTCTTTGCCATGGGCAGGTGAAGCAGTGGTACTGTTGACGGTTGAGTCAGTGAGAGAGAGTGCATGGAAGACAGCTTGAATTCATGTGGTGACCCAGGGGAGAGTTCAAAACCCTGGAGTTGAACCCTTGCAGAAGGTGTCTGATAGAAAGCGTCGGTTTGGGACAAGATTCTAAGGCGAAGTCTTGGAGAGTGGAGTTTGGAAACCCTCATGAGAAAGACAGAGTTCAGTGAGACTGGTTGGCTCACAGTGTGATAAGCATCTGGGGTGGAGTTGAGAGGTCCATAGTATTTGGTTGAGGTGGCATCTGTCACTTGCGTTTCAGAGCGTGATGTGTCTGACCACAGGTCGCAATTGGTTTACATGGACTGTGTACTTACTGTGAATACTCAAGCATAAGACAGCTTTTGTAACTTGTGTTATCCTTACAGATCTGTATATATCTGTAAGGGTATAATTGTGGGTGAAGGAGTATTGCAATATAGTTCATCTTTTCTTGTTAAATAAGTATCTTATCTTTTGTTAAAATGTCATCAGCTGACTCTGGTAACTGTTCAGTGGCCACTCCCCACGTATTTAAACACACAAATTAAAAGTTAGGATCTATCAAGCTGGTTTCCACTCTGGGATCAGGCTTGTCCAGGGGGTAACCTCAGCTGGGATTATAACAATATCATTATAAGGCCAGCCTGCTGGACTCATTCCCCCTTGCTGGATCGTCCTCCCAACTCAGCCTGATTGTACGCAAATGTGTTTCACCACTGCACATAAGTGACGTGCACCTGGTGAGCTACATTTTGCTCAGGACTTCGAGGTTTGTTTGCCTACCTTGCTTCAGGCAGCACTTACAGTCATCAGTGCCAGGATTTGCAGGCAGCGCCACATCACTTTTAGGGGGGTCATGGGCAAGCCTCTACCTACCAGACCAGCCATAGGGTAGGGTGGCTTTTTATGGCTGCAGGGCTGGGCTTGCTTGGGGAAGGGAGATGCGGCCTCAGGCAAGGAAAGAGGCTGCAGGGAGAGGGCTGCACTAAAGAAGGGGGGTATTCCAAGGTTTGTGAGGGAGCACAAGTTGATCTGTGCAAGTGGCCTCAAGGTGGTGAGGGCTGAGGAGACAGTCTCCAGAGGAGCTGAGGCCAGTTGGAGATGTGAGGGTGTCTGTGAGAGAGTGAGTGGTGATGTCCCTTGAGCGGGCAGTGAATGAGATGCCAGTGAATGTGTGATGGGCTTGAGTGTGTGAGTTTAGAGTGATGAGATGGTTGCCATATCCTGGCAGCACAGATGAGATCGTTCATCCTCTATTGGATGGCCAACCTCTTCTGTGCAGCATTGGCACTGATCACTACTGCCTTCGCCTACCAAGCTGGAGTGGTAAAGTTACTGTCCCTCCTGTGGTCAAAGCGGGGGTATAGGACATCACAGTAGGCCTCCACAGCATCCAAAAGATGCTCGCGGGACGTGTCACTAAGCCTGAGGGCTGCAGTCTTCTTGCCTTTCAGGGCCATGTCTGATTTGCAGCAGGACTGAGCTGGAAGCACTGAGAGGTGTGTGCACAACTATACTTTAAATGTCGCATCCGGTGTGATGAAGTGGCGAGATGATGGCGTGTTGTGTTCCCCAGGAATGCATAATTAATGCAGTGGGTTTGGGATGATATGGTGTGAGAATCCACCATTGCATCCAAAACATCATTTTACCCACCAAATACTATGCTTGGTGCGAATCTGAGGCAATTCCACCCATGGTTTCAGGAGTAGCTTTTAATGCCAGAATTTTATTAATTAGTTTTAAATTCCACCAGTTGCGATTTGAACCCACATCCCCAGAGCATTAGTCTGGGCCTTTGGAATATTAGTCTAGTGACACTACCACTACACCACTGTCGTTTATTAGGACAAGCAGTAAATTACTGAATTAGCTTGTGAGGTTGAACCAACCAATTACAGACAAAAAAAAGTCACATTTTAAGAGAGAGGTGAGAGTCAGGCCAACTGAGGTATCATCACTCATGCTTAAGGTGAATTTGTTTGGAACTGAAGATCATAGCCAAAACCATGGACAAATGGTAATCACACATAGGTCTGGATTTTACAGGGCACCACAATCCCAGCCAGCGGAAGGGGACTACACGCATGATCCCAACAGCTGCCACATAGCAATTTAACACTGGCAGCAGCATTAATTGTTTGAAGGTGAGACTTCTGCTCCTATTTCAGAGGGGGTCCCGCATAGAGAATTGCAAGGCAATTGGATGGCCAGCAACTCTGTAGTCCCAACAGTGCCCACTGGGAGTGTGGCCACTGCTGGGATTACCCAGTGAGGGAGGTGAGGAGGGTTAGTGAGTGGTGACCTTGGTGGTGGTTGGGGGGCAGGTGGCGGTGGGGAGTGCCTCTGATGGAACCAGGGGATCTGCAAAGGAGGATCCCCCCCTTTTCTCGTCACCAACCCAGCTTCCCACATGGCATGGATCTCCCCCCCAGCCCCCTCCCCCGGGTGAGGGTAAAATACTGGCAACAGCAGGATAAGACCCTTAAGTGGCCATTAATTGACTACTTAAAGGCCTCATTCGCCCCAAGGGCAGGAGGGCTGCCCAATGCCTCCTCCACCTGTTGTAAAATTTCAGAGAGTTCAGGAGCGGGTAGGCAGCGGGAAGGCCACCCATTGGATTTTATCTGTCCCCTGCCTTCAATTCTGCTGGTTGGGAGTGTAAAGTCACAGAAATACACAGTTGTCTGCGTAACTGATTTTGTTAAATAATTCTGACCATTAATGATTTTCTGCTCAACTTTTAGATAACTCTGACTACATTTATAAGTGTATGTTATGTTTATACACCCAAAGTTAAATTATGATTTATAACCAATAAGTAGTGTTTAGAGCTTGACTTGAAATCTGGCTTCCTCCTTGATGATTTGGCAAAAAAATTGTGAATTTACTAATTTAGCAGCTTGAGGATAGCCTAAACAAGGGTATACAAATTAGTTGTGATCAGAACTGGGTTTAATGTAAAACAGTTCAGGAACCAAGTCAGGCATCACTCGCCCCTATAGTAAAACCCCAGACAGTTTGTTGAGGAGTTAAAGGAAAGTATTAGGAATGTGTGTAGTTCCTCAGCATATACATTTCAGGATACCAAAACCCAGCTTTCATACTGTAGTATTAACAAAATTAAGTATTTAATTTCAGGGCCCTTACAAGTTCCACTTCAGAATCAAATTCAAATTATAGCTACTGAGAACTCATCAAATAATTTCAATAGCAAACGTCCTTAATCTCAATTAATTCCTTAATTAAATCCTTAATTGCTCTTCAGATGAAAGCAGCATTTTTTTTTGGCCATGGAGGTTTTCATATTATTTGGCGAACTGATCACTGAAGATGTTAGTTGTGATAAACCTTTCTTCAAAATTTAGCAAAGAATGGATGAAATTTCAGCTTTAAAGGATGAGTTTTGGACCTGAAACAAATCAGCTCATAAAGGTATTAATGTTGTAGTTATGTTAATATGTTAATCCTTGCAAGTGCAATAATCAGATATTAAAACAAAAAAATGCTGGGAATACATAGCAGATCTAGCAGCATTTACAAGGAGAGAAACAGAGTTAATGTTTCAGTTCTGTAACTGCTGGACCCGCTGAATATTTCCAGGATTTTCTGTTTTTATTTCAGATTTCTAGTACCTATAGTATTTTTCTTTTGAAATAATCAGATTTGTCTAGTCAGTTTGGCTGAAGATGCTACATCCCATTTAATCTCATCTTTCTTGAGTACCATCCTCCAAATATAGCATCTATTTCCATCTGCCATGGCCTTCACAACTCTCTTAAACTATCTATATCCCTTTGCAGCCTTTTGTGTCCTCCTTACAGGTTACTTCCCAGCCTAGAATCATAGAATCATAGAATGATTACAGCACTAAAGAAGGCTAATTGGCCCATCATGTCTCTGAAGGAACAATTTACTTAGTGCTTCTCCCCTGCCTTATACCCATAGCACTGCATATTCTTCATTTTCAATTAATAGTACAATTCCCTCTTGAATACCTTGATCGAACCTGCCTCCACTGTACTCTCAGGCACTGCATTCCAGATCCTAACTGCTCATTGCATGTCACCATTGCTTCTTTTGCCAATCACCTTAAATCTGTGCCTTCTGCTTCTTGATCCTTCCGGCAATGAGAACAATTTCTCTGTATCTATTCTGGCCAGACCCTTCATGATTTTGAATATCAAATCTCCTCTCAACCTTATCTTCTCCAAGGAGAACAGTCCCAACTTCTCCAATTTTTCTACATAACTGAAGTTCTTCATCCCTGGAACCATTCTCGTGATCTTTTTCTGCACCCTCTCTAACGCATTTACATTCTTCCTGAAGTGTGGTGCCCAGTACGACATAATAAGGTCAAACTAGTGTTTCATGCAGCGTTAACATAACTTCCTTGCTTTTGTACTCTATGCCCCTTTTGGCAAAGCCAAAGATGCCATGTACCTTATCAATGACTCAGCCTGTCCTGTCACCTTCAATGATTTATGCACATATAAATCTAGGTTCCTCTGACAAAATAAATTAAAGAAGTTACAAATGCAGTTCAGTTATATCACAGTAATTCAGCATCACCTGTTTGCTGATTATAAGCTTACAGTTGAGGTCAGTGTCTGAGATGAATATAACTTGAAATTTATTAAGATTAGATTCCTTTGGCAGTTGTTAAGTTATGGCAATAGATAGTAAGTCTATTTTAAGAAGTTAAAATTTAAATGCTTATAGTTAGCTATGTTCCCAGAACCTATCTGAGCTTGTTCTTATAGAGATTAACTCCCAACTGTAGATGTGCTATCCATTCCTCCTGGATCCTGTCTCCTGAATAAGTTTACCTTTGCTTCTGGTAGCTGTATCTGGACTAACTGGCTTAAATCTCCCCTCTCTTGATCTCATGGAAGTATGTACATCTGAGTGTCACACGTATATCTGCCTCTCTCCCTGTTAGAGATGCATTTTCCAATTTTACTACAAAATATAGTAGACACAGAGCTCCAGCACGTTCTATTACAAAAGCTAATAAAATGACTAAGCAAAGAACTACAAGCTGAAAACTGTATAGTTAAATGAAACTTCTGTCAAAAACATTATCATATATAATATATATATATATTGTTCTGGCCAATATTTATCCCTCAATCAATATCACAAAAACAGATTATCTGGTTATCACATTCTATAGGATTTTATAGGAGTTTACAGTGCACAATTTGGCTACCACGTTTCCTACATTACAACTGTGACTACACTTCAAAATTAATTAATTGGTTGTAAAATGCTTTGAGATGTCTGATGGTCATGAAAAGTGCTTTGTAAATGTAAGTCTTTTAAATTCTTAATTTCCAAAGGAATCTTCTCCATTCTATCAATCAATTTGAGTGACGCATTTATTCGAAGAATTCAGCCTTTCTGTATCAAATACTTTGCACAGCCATGTTGGTATCATTGATGATCTTCAAATCAACAAAGTACTCACACACAGACATGCCAGACTGCTGGTTTATTTCCTAGATTCTTGGACCTTTACCAAAAAAGGGGACACACACAGGTTGTAGTATGAATGGCTTGACCGACCTCCTTCTTTTGGACATCTGGAGAAGCAAAAGAATGCTCTTTACAATACTTGCAACAAAAAAAACTTGAAATGTAGCCACACGTGGCAAGAGATTGCAGTGTGTTACCAAAATGGACCAATATAGGCCTGTGTTTAGAAATGAATTAGGACCGATTCTTGTGGAGCACCACTTTCCATAATTTTCCAGTTTAAGTAACTACATTTAACAACTAGCCTCTGTTCTCTGTTTTGTAACCAGCTTACTGTCCATTTTGCATCTTGTTCACTAACTCCACATATTCTGACCCTAGCCATGAGTCTACTATGTGCATTATCAAATGCTTTTTGGAAATCCAAATACATTCTGACTACTTTAATATCTGTAACTATTCTTCCATTACTTGTTCAAAGAATTTAAAATGGTTGGTCAAGCATAACCTTCCCTTTGGAATCTGTGCTGACTCTAATTTATTTCCAATTTTTAAATGTTTTCTATTACATCTTTGAGTAAGAATTCCATTATCTTTAATATATATATGAGCTGTCCACCAGTACTCTGTCACTATTCCTTTTTCCAGCAAAATATCTATGTGTATATAAAACAGTGCCTCTACCATTTCTTCCCTAACGTCTTTTAATATGTATGGATGCAATCCATCCAGACCAGAAGTTTTATCCTCTCTGTTTGACTCCCTCTTTCTATCTTAAACATCTTTATATCATTTCTAATCTCTTCTTCTGATGTCACATCCACCTCATTAGTTTCACTAGTAAACCCGAGGCAAGTAACTATCTTAATAGCTCTATCCCTAACCTCATTTTTCATTTGTTATTTTTATCCCTGTAGAATCCTATTTCTCTTTATATTGCTTGACAATTTAATTTTGTCGTTTTTCTATGCCTTTTAGTTGTTTTTTGACTTCTTTCGTAACCTTTTTGATTTGCCTTTTTTCACTCTCTCCTTTCTTGTCTTGTACACTTGGAGTTTGCCTTTTTCTTTAGCTTCAATGTTGCCTTTATTTCCTTAGTTTTCTATGGTGTGTCATTATAAACTAGGTTCTTCTTGCTTTTGAGTGAGATATATATCTCCTGGACTCCATTGATCACTGTTTTAAATAATTCCTATTACTGCTCTATTTCCTTATTTGTCAGTAAAATGTTCCAGTTTCTTTTTCCTAGTTCCATGCTCATCCCCTTAAAATCAACTTTTTTCCTAATTTATCACTTTGGTCTTTGTCTTACTTATTCCTTATTAATCTTTATCTTAAATCTTATTATGCTGTGATCACTATTGTCCAGTTGTTTCCCATGTGCTTACTTCTCTTAACTGTTCTAACTCAATTCCCAATTACTATGTCCAATAGTGCGCCATGGTTGAGTAAGTAATTAATAAGCAATAAAGAAAAAAAGAATATTAGTCGAGAACTTTCCGGAGGTCTCCAAATTCACTCTCTGCCAGTCCCTCTGTTTTTTTCATCCATTCTCAATACGTGGGGTCCCAGCTGCATTGCATTCAGGGCCAGAATTTTCGGGTCGGCGAGCAGGGGTGGGGCCCGCTTGCCGACATATAAAATGACAAGGAGTGACATCAGGCTTGTGTCCTGACATCACTGCGTGTCAGATTTTCAGTTCGGCAGGCACGCACCCAAGTTGGTTGCGTGTGTGCCAAACTATCAAAGGCCATTTAAATATCAATTAAAGCACTTAACGGAGCTGCCTGTCTAACTTTAAAGTTGATGGGCAGGCGAAGAGCCCAGGCGGCCTTCACGTTTATCATTGAACCTCATCCATGGGCGGGATGAGGTTTCATGAAGGTATTTAAAGTTTTCTGAAAATTTTTTAAAACATTCGTAGACATGTCCCAGCTCATGTAACACTTTCACATGAGGGGACATCTTAATTTTTTTTTTCTTAATTAAAATTTTCAGAACTTCAACTAATCTCCCTGAGGCAGCTCTTTGCCTCAGGGAGATTTCTGCGCTATGCGCGCGACAGAGTGTACTTCCCGACTCAGGCAACCTCCCCCCCGCCCCCCCACAGGGAAAGCTCAGCGCTTCTGGGTGTGCATCACGCTGGGCGGGCCTTAATTGGCCCACCCACGTAAAATGGCGGTGCCCAGCTGATCAGGGGCACCGATAGGCTGTGCACCGGCCTGCGCCCGCCCCCACACAACTCCCTCGACGGAGAGAAAATTCTCTCCCAGGCGTGTCTGAAAGTCAGTCTTATTCAAAATTGGCACTCTTCTTTTCTGTCTTCTTCCAGTGCTCTGCTTTTTTCTTTAATGCCTCAGCCAGATTTGCCACTTGACCTCATGTTTTAAAAGTACCACCAATTCACACGAGCCATCCATTATAAGTACGTGTACCTGTGTACACACATGCTGACAAGCTTGAAAGTAATCAGACAGAGTGGTCATAAACAGAATGCATCATAAACAAGAGTATAAGAATCTCTGGTAAATAGTGGGTGAGTAGATTTCAAACTGAAATTTAGTTTCACATTCTTAATTTAACAAAGAACTTTAAAAGTAAACAGCAAGTTAGTTAACAGAAAATGCCTTCTAGTAGCAGTTAACAGTCACCCGGTGGAAGTGATTATTTGAAGAAGATCTAATTACTATGAACAAAAAGCTGAGTGAACAGATGTAACTTGAGTGTGGCTTGAAAAGGTATATAAAAGTAAACAGTTATCTACTGAAGCACAATGTGGCCATGTGGAATGCATCATAAACATAGTGTATAAACTGGAATTTGGTGAAAGTGGGTAATCTGTACAGAGTTGCCTTTTTTACCTTCAGTACTTGCAGTGATTCATGCAGCTTGAGGCCTTGAAGTATATAGAATTTTGACAGTACTTAGTGCAGGTTAGGGTGAAGAAAAAGAAAAAAAAACTTACAACAAACTAAAAAACACTTAAGAAGCTTGAAAAGCAGGAAAAAGCAGCCTGCTTGATTAGCACCCCAGTCACCATCTTAAATATTGACTCTCTCCACCACAGGCAACAGTGTGTGTCATCTACAACATCCACCATAGCAACTT
The DNA here is from genome assembly GCF_017639515.1 of Carcharodon carcharias. NCBI lineage: Eukaryota > Metazoa > Chordata > Chondrichthyes > Lamniformes > Lamnidae > Carcharodon > Carcharodon carcharias. The sequence continues at coordinate 176,542,645 of NC_054467.1, forward strand.
GTCAAGCTTCTCTTGAAACACCTTCCAAACCTGTGACCTCCACCATGTAGAAAAACAAAAGCAACATATGCATGGGGAAACATCTTTTACAAGTTCGTCTCCAAGTACACACCGTCCTGACTTGGAAATATATCGCCATTCCTTTACAGTCACTGGGTCAAAATTCTGGCATTCCCTCCCTAACAGCACTGTGGGTGTACCTGAACCTACACTAGATGGACAGCTGTGGTTCAAGAAGGTGACTCACTATCTTCCTTCTCAAGGGCAATTAGGAATGGACAATATATGCTTGTCTTCCCTGCCACACTCATATCCCATGAACGAATTGCATCTCATAGAAAGGCGTAGGCTCAGAACAGGGTCGGTGTGACTGATAGCGTATGGAGTAAGGGATACCCAGGTGGGATCGAGAATGAGGATTCATTAGATGCAATGTACTTGCTATTTTTGAGAATAAGCATAAGCGTTGTTAGAAGGACTGTTGCCAGAATACTGACTATGGTGCCTTGTAGCAGGAAACTGTCATGTACCTGGTGCCAGGGTAGAGGACCTCTCAAATAGACTTGAAAGAATATTCAAAAGGGAAGGGAGGATGCAGTCATTATGAACCATGTTGGGATCAACATCAGGAAGAATAGGTGAAAAGTCCTGTTTGGATAGTAGCAGAAACTAACAGGGTTATAATCTTTAGATTGATAGACGAACCAAATGCAAAGTGGCATAGGGATAGAACCATAGAAAAGTTATGGTGCAGAAAGAGGCCATTCAGCTCATTGTGTCTGCGCTGGCCAAATGAGAGAATAAAGAAACTAGTAGCTCATTTTAATCCCACTTTCCAGCACCTGGTCTATAGCCTTATAGGTTACAGCACTTCAGATGCAGATCCAAGTGTCTTTTAAATGAGTTGAACGTTTCAGCCTTAACCACCAACTTAGGCAGTGAATTCCAGACACCTACCACCCTTTGGGTGAAAAAGATTTTCCTCATGTCCCCTCTAATCTTTCTACCAATCACCTTGAATCTATGCCCCCTGGTAAGTGATCCCTCATCCAGGGGAAACAAATCTTTCCTGCCTACCCTATCTAGGCCCCTTATAATTTTGTACATCTCAATTAGGGCACCCCTTAGCCTCCTCTGTTCTGAAGAAAACAACTCTAGCCTATCCAATCTCTCCTCATAGCTGCAATTTTCAAGCCCTGGTGACATTCTTGTAAATCTCCTCTGCACTCTCTCCAGAGCAATTATGCCCTCTGTGTAATGTGGTGACCAGAACTGTACTCAAAATTCCAGCTGTGGCCTAACCAGCGTTTTATACAGTTCCATCATTATATCCCTGCTTTTATATTCAATACCTCACCCAATAAAGGGAAGCATTCCATATGCTTTCTTCACCACCTTGTCCACCTGTCCTGCCACCTTCAAGGGCCTGTGGACATCCACTCCAAGGTCTCTCACTTCCTCACCCTCCCTCAATAACTTCCTGCTTATTGAGTATTCCCTTGCTTTGTTTTCCCTCCCCAAATGCATTACCTCACACTTTTCCGGATTGAATTCCATTTGTCATTTCTCCACCAACCAAACCATTGGTACCATTCTGGTGTCGACAGCTATCCTCTTTACTATCAACCACATGGCCAATTTTTGTGTCATCTGCAAATTTCCCAATCATGCCTCCCACATTTCTGTCAATGTCATTAATATATACAACAGACAGCAAGGGCCCCAACACTCAGCCTGTGGAACATCACTGGAAAATGTTTTCCATTCACAAAAATGCCCATCGTCCATTACCTTTTGTTTCCTGTCACTGAGCCAATTTTGGATCCAACCTGCCACGTTCCCCTGTATCCCATGAGATCTCACTTTCCTAACTAGTCTGCCATGTGGGATATTGTCAAATGCCTTACTGAAACCCATGTAAACAACATCCATTGTACCACCCTCATCAATCCTCCTTGTTACTTCCTCAAAAAATTAAGTTTGTAAAACACGATCTTCCCCGAACAAAACCATAAGTAGATTAGGGTGTGGTGGATTATAATCCTAGCCCTTTTTGGAACAATCCCAGATCAGGCATACCTCTCCAAAATCCCTCTCAATTTTAGGTTGAGAAAGACAAATCGTAAAGATGCTAAATAAGTCTGAAAGATTGATCTATCGCTCCCCAGTGGAAAATAGCCCATTGAGAGTATTACCATCCTCCAGATAGCCTCATTAACAAGTTTAAGTCATTTTATGATATCCAGGATAATATTAGGGCCTGGGAACAACTCCTCAGTAATGTATCCCTCCACCAAAGATGGTACGGAGTTGGGTTCATGAGTTAGCGATACAGGAGACTCTGTAGGACAATAAAAATTCTAAACTATATTGATGTTTATTAAAGAACCACATATGCAATCCACAGTGAGGTGAAAACAGTCAATAACATTGTTAAATAGATTCTAGCACAAGCCTCATTTCTAGTAGAGAATCCAATTTGTAAATTCAGTTATTGTTACAGTGTAATATTTTAAGTAGGGTATCCATCTATTATTAAAGTAGCATTTACCTTAATCTCTGAGTGAAGATTACAGAGGTAGCAAGATGACTCTGTCCCAGTTAAGGAGAAAATTATCATTGCCTTACCCTATTAGCTGTACTTTTATAAAAGCAAAATATTGCGAATGCTGGAAATCTGAAATAAAAACAGAAAATATTGGACAAACTCAGCAGGCCTGACAGCCTATGTGGAGAGAGAAATAGAGTTAATGTTTAGAGTCTGTATGACTTCTTCAGAGCTAAAGAGAAGTAGAATTGTGATGGCATTTATACTGTTTAAGTGGGGTATTGCAGGTAAAGCAGGATAGAAGGTCAACGATAGATGAGGGCTAAGGAGAGATTGACAAAAATGTCATGGACACAAGACAAAGGGAGTGTTAAAAGTTGTGGTGAAAACTAAAAAAAATGCTGATAATGGCATAAAGGTAAGAAGGCAGAATGTGTTATTAGCAGAACACGGATCAGCACTCTGTGAAAGAACAACATAGAACATGTGACAGATAGGCCTTTTTGGGGGGGTGGGGAGGGGGCGGTGGTTGGGGAAAAAGGATTAAAAAGAGGGATAAAAAGAGGAGATAAAAGAAAGTAAAAAAAACAATTAATAAATGAATAAAAATGAAAATTAGTAAATAAAAAATAAAAATAATTTTGTAAACAGAGATTAAGATAGAGGAGAGAGCTCATGGTCTGAAGTTGTTGAACTCAATGTTAATTCCGGAAGGTTTTAAAGTGCCTAATCGGAAGATGAGGTGCTGTTCCTCCAGTTTGCATTGGGCTTTGCTGGAACATTGCAGCAGGCCAAGGATGGACATGTGGGCATGAGAGCAGGATGGTGTGTTGAAATGGCAAGCAACAGGAAAGTCTGGGTCATGCTTGCCAACAGACTGAAGGTGTTCTCCAAAGCACTCACCCAGTCTGTGTTTAGTCTCCCCAATGTAGTGGACACCTCATTGGAAGCAGCGAATGCAGTGGACCAAATTGATGGAGGTGCAAATGAAGCTCTGCTTCACCTGAAAAGAGTATTTGGGCCCTTGAATGTTGAGGAGGGAGGAGGTAAAGGATCAGGTGTTGCCCCTTCTGTGATTGCATGGGAAGGTGCTGTGTGAAGTGCAGAAGAGGTGTTAGGGGTAATGGAGGAGTAGACCAAGGTGTCCTGGAGGGAACAGTCCCTATAGAATGCTGACAAGGGGTGTGAGGGGAAGATGTGTTTGGTGATGGCATCATGCTGGAATTGGTGGAAATGGTGGAAGATGATCCTTTGAATGTTGGTGGGATGAAAAGTGAGGACAAGGGGAACCCTATCATGGTTCTGGGAGGGAGGGGAAGGGGTGAGGGCAGAGGCATGGGAGATGAGTCAGACATGGCTGAGGAGCCTGTCAACCACTGTGGGAAGGAAATCTCAGTTAAGGAAGAAGGAGAGACATGTCAGAATCGTCGTTTTGGAAGGTGGCACCTTCGGAAAGATGTGACGGGGGTGAAGGAACTGAGAGAATGGGATTGAGTCTTTATAGAAAGCAGGATGTGAGGAGCTGTAATCGTGGTAGCTGTGGGAGTCAGAGGGCTTGTGATGAATATTGGTGGACAGTCTATCACCAGAAATGGAGATGGAGAGGTTAAGGAAGGGAAGAGAAGTGTCGGAGATGGACCATGTGAAGGCGATAGAGGGGTAGAAACTGAAAGCAAAATTGATAAATTTTTCCAGGTCCAGACAAGAGTATGAAGTGGCACGGAAACGGTCATTGAGGTACCGATAAAGAGTTGGGGAGGGGGCCTGAGTAGGGCTGGAACAAGGAATGTTCCACATACCCCCATAAAGAGACAGGCATAACTGGGGCCCATGCGGGTATCCATAGCCACACTTTTTATTTGGAGAAAGTGAGAGAAGTTTAAGGAGAAATTATTCAGTGAGAGAACAAGTTCAGGTGGAGGAGAGTGGTGGTGGATGAGGATTGTTTGGGCCTCTGTTCAAGGAAGAAGCGGAGAGCCCTCAGACCATCCTGGTGGACGATGGAGGTGCAGAGGATTGGGCATCCATGGTGAAGAGGAGGCGGTTAGGGCCAGGGAACTGGCAATTGTTGATATGACATAGGGCATCAGAGGAATCACGGATGTAGGTTGGAAAAGACTGGACAAGGGGAAAGAGAATGGAGTCAAGATAGAAAGAAATGAGTTCCATGGGCCAGGAACAGGCTGACACTTCATGCTTTCGTCTGGACCTGGAAAAAATTATCAATTTTGCTTTCAGTTTCCACTCCTCTATCACATAGGTGTGGCTATGGGTACCCGGATGGGCCCCAGTTATGCCTGTCTCTTTATGGGGCATGTGGAACATTCCTTGTTTCAGCCCTACTCAGCTCCCTCCCACAACTCTTTTTCAGTACATCGATGACCGTTTCAGTGCCACTTCATGCTCTCTTCTAGACCAGGGACCGTCCTGTTTGTGGATTTTGGGTAGGAGGTAGAAGCAGGCTGTCCGAGGTTGGGAGACTATGAGGTTGGAAGCTGTGGAGGGAAGATCTCCGGAGGAGATTAGGTTACTGACAGTCCTGGAAACAATGGCTTGATGTTCGGTGGTGGGGTCATGGTCCAGGTGGAGGTAGGAGCAAGTGTCTGAGAGTTGGTGCCCAGCCTCTGTGAGGTAGAGGTCAGTACGCCAGACATCAACAGCACTACCCTTGTCAGCAAGTTTGATAACAAAGACAAGGTTGGATCTGAGGGAACTGAGTGCGGCGAGCTCAGAGGGAGACAGATTAGAGTGGGTGAGAAGAGCAGAGAAATTGAGATGGCCAATGTCATGCCGACAGTTCTCAATGAAAAGTTCAAAAGCAGGTAAGAGGCCAAAGAGAGGGATTCAGGTGGAGGGAGAATACTGGAGGTGGGTGAAAGAATCTGTTGAACAGGGGAAGGATTACTGCCCAGATCAGAGGCAGGAGGGTGTGACTGCAGGTGAGACAGGTATGGGGACCCAGGGGGTAGCATTCGAGGAGCCTCAGCCCCTGCAATTGTCCAACAGTTATGAGGATCTTGCAAGCTGTGTGGAAGAGAGTAGGCACTGCAGGGAGGATGATTAAATTGACCATGGCACCATGGTACAGGGAGCCATTCAAGTTGTGGGGAGGAAATAGGAACATAGTAGTGGTACGTGACAGTATAATTAAGGGGATAAATGCTTTTCTCTGCAGCCATGAGCTTAATCCCAAAGGCTGTGTTGCCTGCTCAGTGCCAGGGTTAAGGACATCTCCTCAAGGCTGGAGAAGAACTTGGAGTGGAAGGGGAGGTATCCAGTTGTCGTTGTCCACGTTGATACCAACAATGTTGATAGGACTAGAAAGGAGGTTCTGTTGAAAGAATTTGAACAGTTAGGAGCTAAATTGAAAAGCAGAAACTCCAAGGTAATAACGTCAAGATTACTACCTTGGCACAGGCAAACTGGCATAGGGTAAATAAAGTCAAGGAGTTGAATACGTAGCTCAAAGATTGGTGTGGGAGGAATGGGTTTCAGTTCATGGGGCACAGGCACCAATACTGGGGTAGAAGGGAGCTGTTCCAATGGGACGGGCTTCACTTGGACCGTGCTGGGACCAGTGTCCTGTGAATCGAATAACTAGGGCTATAGGGAGGGCTTTAAACTAAGTAGGGGGGGAGGGGGAAGGTTCTGGAGAGAGGATAAGTAGACTTACAAAGAAAAAGGACATGGCAGCATTGCAGGGCTGCTATTTAGGTAATGATAACCAGAGATGGAATGTACAAACATAAAAAAACAGCAGCAAATAGGGTCAAAGGGGAAAAAATGGTAAAAAGGCAAAATTAATGGCTCTTTACTTAAATGCACGTGGTATTTGGAACAAAATAAATGAATTAATGGCGCAAATAGAGGTTAATGGGTATGATCTTATAACCATTACAGAGACATAGTTACAAGGAAATCATAGCTGGGAATGAAATATTCAGGGGTACGTGACTTTTTGAAAGGACAGGCAGGAAGGAAAGAGTGGTGGGGTAGCTTTGTTAGAATTAGATGGAATAAGTACAATAGGAAGAAATGATCTTGGATTGGAAGATGTGGAATCCATATGGGTGGAGGTAAGAAATAACAAGGGGAAGAAAATGCTGGTGAGTGTAGTCTATAGGCTCCCCAACAGTACCTATGCTGTAGGACAGAGAATAAATCAGGAGATAATGAGGGCATGTAAAAAAGGCAGTATATTAATCATGGGTGACTTTAATCTTCATATAAATTGGGAAAATCAAATTGGCAGAGGTAGCCATGAGCATGAATTCATAGGGCAGGATTTTACCGTTGGTGAGTGGGGGGCGGGGCCTTCTCATTGATGTGGATAATGACGCGTGGTGATGTCGGACAGAGCTCCCGACGTCATCGTGCCCCATCTAAATTTTCAGATATGCGGGGGTGCACAAAATCAACTGTTCGCCCGCTGACCTGCCAATGGCCAACTGGGGCCATTGGCAGAGTCATTAAAGTACTTAATGGACCTGCCGTCCAACCTTAAGGTTCGCAGGCAGACCAGGAGCTCTGGCGGGAATTAGAAAAGCATGAAACCTCATCCATGGGCAGGATGAGGTTTCATGTAGGTTTAAAAAAAATTAATTAAAGTTTTTAAAAAAGTTATGGACATGTCCCAACTCATGTGAAAGTGTCACATGAGGGGACATGTCAGGGAATTTTTTTTTCTATTTTTAATATTTTTTACTGTAGAGCTGATCTCCCTGAGGCAGCACTTAGCCTCAGGGAGATGAGTGCGCTCTTTAGTGCGCATGCGCGAAAGAGCATACTCTCAGGTTTAGGGATTCCCCCCACCTACATAGGGAGCGCACAGTGCTTCCGTGTGGACGTCACACTGGGCGGGCCTTAACTGGCCCGCCTACGTAAAATGGCGCTGCGCCCCCGATCAGGGGCACCGATCAGAGGCACGCCTGTGCAGGCCCGCACTTCAACTTTGCCCCCAACGGGGGAAAATCCTGCCCATAGAGTGTTTTTGGGACAGTTTCCTTGGACAACATGTTGTGGATCCAACAAGGCTATTTTGGATCTGGTAATAGGTAATGAGGCAGGTTTAATGAATAATCTCAGAATAAAAGATCCCCTAGAAAACAGTGAACATAACATGATGGAATTTAGCATTCAGTTTGAGAGTGAGAAACTTAGGTCGGAAACAGCAGTGCTAAACTTAAATAAGGGTAATAAAGTAATGAGAGCAGAGTTGGCTGGAGTGGGTTGGGAAAGGAGTTTAGCAAAAAAGATGGTTGATGAACAACGGCAGACGTTTAAGAAAATAATTCATGACTCACAACAAAGATATATCTTAGTGAGGAAGAAGGATTGTAGGAAGGGGATAAACCAACCATAGTTAATCAAGGAAGTTAAGGATAGTATCAAAGTAAAAGAAAAATCATAAAAAGTGGTAAAGATTAGTGGTAAGGCAGAGGATTGGGAAAGTTTTAAAAACCAACACAAGATGACCTAAAAAAATAAAGAGGGAGAAAATAAACTTTGAGGGTAAACTAGCAATGTAAAAATGGACAGTAAGAGGTTCTTTAAATATATAAAAAGGAAGAGAGTGGCCAAAGTCAATATAAGCCCCTTGGAGAATGAGGCTGGGGAAATAATAAAGGGGAATCAGGAAATGGCAGAGGAGTTGAATAAATACTTTGCATCAGCCTTCATGGTAGAAGACACTTAAAGCATACTAAAAATACTAAATAATCAAGAGGCAAAGTGGGGAGGAAATAAATTCAATAACTATCACTGCAGAAAAAGTACTAAGGAAACTAATAGTGCTTAAGGCCAAAAAGTCACCTGGACCTGATGGGTTGTATCCTAGGAGACTAAAGAAAATAATTGCAGAGATAGTGGATACACTGGTAGTAATCTTCCAAGAATCCTTAGGTTCTGGAACAGTCCCAGAGGATTGGAAAACTGCCAAGGTAATACCCTTATTCAAAAAGGGAAGAAGACAAAAAACTTAGCTTATCATCCGTCAATGAGAAAAATGTGAGTGCTATTATAAGGGATGTACTAGCAGAGCTTTTAGAGTTGCATAATCTAATCAAGTAGAGTCAACATGGAGGGGAAATCATGCCTGACCAATTTATTAGAATTCTTTGAGGAGGTAACAAGCAGAATAGATAAAGGGGAACCAGTAGGTGTAATATATTTGGATTCCCAAAAGGCGTTCAATAAGGTACCGCACGTAAGGCTACTTATCAAAATAAGAGCCCATGATGTTGGGGGTAGTATATTAGCATGGATAGAGGATTGGCTAACTAATAGAAGACAGAGAGTTGGGATACGGGGGCATTTTCAGGATGGCAACCTGTGCAGAATGTTCAGCATCAGAGAGGGGAAGATCAGGGGGTATGGTGAATACATGGCAAGGGCTGGGATTAGAAGAAAGGATGGGGTCAGAGGGATGGGGAGTGGTGGAAAGTCTTGGATGGGCATTGGTATCGGTAAGTTGTTGGAGCTTGCTTTCCTTAACACCTGGAAGGGAAAGAAAAAGTTTCTTGTCAAGGTGTGGGATGAGATGAAGAATAACATAAAACTAGGACAAGGACAGCTTTGAGATAAGGTGAGTTGGTGCTGCTGGAGGAAGAGGTTGAGTGTGTTCATATGGCACGCATAGCACTGAGTGTGAATCTTAGGATGTGCCGAGAACAGCACTCTGAGGAACGTTGTATGTCACAGAGATGCCTGTAATCCGGGTGGATTCGAAACATGAAGAATTGAACTTCAGTTGGAATCCATGTCGGGTAAGTCAGAGACGGAGAGAGTCGCTGACGAAGGAAATATGTCTGTGAAAGCAAATTTTGGTATAGATACCCTCGTTGCTACTTTGATTATTTTAAAAACTGGAAAAAGACCTTTTAAAATGGTGAAAGATACATCTGTATATCACCCTCGAACAAAAAGAGCTACCATACCAGTGTCACAGAAACTTGCACCTCTTTATCTCTGAAGGGACATTAACAATCCCATGGGCTGCAGAGGCTGAATTCCAGGTTGGCCAGCTGGAATCTATTCAGCTGCTAGGACAAAGGACCCCACAACTTTTTTTCAATTCTTAAAGGTTGGAACATTTTACCATCTTGGGAACCCAGACAAGGGACACACATCCTTGTCAAAGATAATGTGGAGAGGTGGGAGTAATGTGACATGAACCTCTAGCTGGTGGAACCAGTTATAGGACCTTGTTGCACTACAAACTCAATCTGTCATTTTACCATCTAACCATCAGCAGCACAGAAAAGGGGCTCTGCCCAGATTGGATACCTGCCGCCATTCTCACTGATCCACTAGAACTTCTGTACCATTACCTTTAAGACTGATTCATCTCTGCATGCCTATGTCATTGTTTGAAGTCAACACTAATGGGAAAATGAATTATTCAGCCTCAGTTTTCAACCTGCCAACCTCCATGATGCAATACTTCATTGGATTTTATTTCTGGACTATCACCCCGTGAAACAGTAATTCTTTTTTCACTTAGATAAAAACAAAAAAACTGCGGATGCTGGATATCCAAAACAAAAACAGAATTACCTGGAAAAACTCAGCAGGTCTGGCAGCATCGGCGGAGAAGAAAAGAGTTGATGTTTCGAGTCCTCATGACCCTTTGACAGAACTTGAGTTCGAGTCCAAGAAAGAGTTGAAATATAAGCTGGTTTAAGGTGTGTGGGGGGGGTGGGGGCAGAGAGAGAGAGAGAGTGTCATCAAATCTTTCTTCTGTCTATCCTTCTTTACTGTATGAGTGCACAGGCAGCAACGTGGCCACCCTTCTCCTGCAGTTTGAGAGTGTGCAAATAAACTAACCCTTTGAGTTCATCCTATCTCAAGTTTACTGTGGGATTTTTAATAGAAAATTGGACCATGCCAAAACTGAGGGGCTGGGAATTAAACCACCAGCTATAAAGGGAGAAGCAAATCAAAATACCTTTCTGTTGAAGGATTGGTGGCTGGAGGAGAAATCAGGGCTATTTTAGTTAACCCCCACGCCCCCTCCCGTCTGTACCATATGTTTGATTGTTTCATCACTGTTAATTTCCATGTTAGGCCAACTCTCTTTGATTCTAAGAAAGATTATGTGTTATTTTCCACGTAATGGTCTGAGCCTCACCTATTCTAGTGAAGCCAAGCTGCATTGAATTGTAGTCGTCAATTTTTCTTTAGTCGTAAGTCTGTTTGTTATGTTGGGGTTGTTAGGTTGGGCTGGGTTGTAAAACTTCTAGCTGACTGTGGTTGGGGATTATCAATATAAATTCATCTCATCAAATACTACACAATGCTGCCCTTATTGACAGTCTTCAAAAAATTGCCACGTTGGGTTTGTTTTTCTCTTCTGAGGGATTCTCATTGCTGTAAGGAGAGTCAAGTCCCTACACGCCGAGTCCTATCGTCAGGCATTGTGAGCTGTATTTACTATTTTTTTAAAAATGAACCCATTTTAATTTTTTAAGGCTTTATATTTCTTTTAGCCTTATAACCCCTCATTATGGCCAAATTTCTTTACATCAATTCCTTCACAAGGGAAGTGCAGATTAGGGATGAAGGAGTGGTGTGGGAAAGAGAGTTCTATTTCCTGGAATGCTGGTGCCAGTACTGGGAAAGGAAGGGACCATCTGAACAGGCTTCAGCTGAAACAAGCTTGAACAAGAGCCGATAAATAAACAGAAACGATAAATAGGGTTGTCATGAGGACCTTAAATTAGTCAAAGTTGAGGAGGGCTCATGTGGAATGGGTAGGATAAATAGTAGTAGAAAACAAACAAAAGGGAAGAGATTAAAGAAAGAATCAGAAATTGTTTCAGGTACTGCAGGTAAAGGGAAAAATAAAGGTTGTAAATTAATTATACCAGGCAAGAGAAATAGCAAACATATGTGTAAAACATGAATTCAGAAACATAGGTAAAGATGGATGGCCCAATGAATGTTCTTTATACAAACAACTGTAGTACAAGTAACAAATTGCAAGAATTGCAGGCACAATTTCAACTTGGTATGACATGGTAGCCAGTAGGAAGGCATGGTTATAAAACAGTCAGGACTGGGAATTAAACATACCAGCTTATAAAGTCTATAGGAAAGATGGGGAAAATGGTAGAGGGAGGGAATTAGTCTTAGTGATTGAGAATGAAATCACTTCAGTAAGAGCGGATGTAACAAGAGGTAAATACACAGTGGAAACCTCATGAGTAGAATTAAGAAAGAGAAAAGGATTTAATACTGTCGTGGGAGTTGTGCTTGGGTCCCCTGGTGGCTGTTGTGAAGTGATAAAATGGATAAATGCAGAGGCTAGACAAGCATGTAGCACAGGCAGTGTGATTTTAATGTAGTTATGAACTTTCATATGAATTGGAATAAGCTGAATAGTTCATGTCAGAAAAATAATGTATTTCTTGACTGTGTTCAGGGTAGTTTTCTGCAACAATATGTCCTAGAGCCAACAAGCATGCAAGCCATAGTAATGTAATGAGCCAGATTTAGTTAACAGCATAAAGGTTCATGAGCATTTATCTAAAAACAATCATGACATGATCAAGGTCAAGTTAATAGTCGAAAGGGAGAAGTGCAAAACAGCTACTAAGATACCAGGTTCAGATTAGGCTAACTTCAATGCACTGAGACAGAGAATATCAACAGTAAAGAAGGCAAAGCTGTTAATGAATAAAAAAAAGGTCAGTGGGAGGTGTTTAAAAAAAAGTTCATATCCCTAAGGGACAAGAACTCTAGTTGCCAGAAAAAACTGCCATGGATGACAAAGGAGGGTAAAAGGGAACATAAAACTAAAAGAAAACAGACTTTGCATCAGTATTTATAATAGAGAAAGAGGACAGGTTGAGAACTTTGATTTTTTAAATGTTGGTCTGTCAGGTCAGTTTCACTAGTTGCTGCACTGCTGCTTCTCAACTTTGGGCAGCTTCATGGTTCCAATTTTTTTTTTAAAGCCTGCCAGAAAACCACAAAGCTGCCCAAAGGTCAGCAGCAGTGCAGCAATTGTCTGGAGAGTGCACTTGGTTAAAAAATGGTAAGTGAAATCCCTGTAATTTTCTAACCAATTGCATGTCATGTGTAGGAGTGGGTTGGTTAGGGTTGGAGGGGAGGTTAGGAGACAGGGGTTTGGGAGGGTGTTGGGTGTTGAAGGGGGTTTAGGGATAGGTTGGTGGGGTGTGGGGATGTTGGAGGGGGGTTGGATGGGGTAGGCTGAAGGGGAGTTGGTGGCATTGGAGGGGGCTTTGGGAGAGGCTGAGGGATGTTGGGGTTTGGGGGGTCTTGGAGGGGAAGTTCGTGAGGGAGGTTGGAGGGATTTGGGGAGTATTTGTAGGGAGTTGGGGGTGTTGGGGTACATTGGAGGGGAGTGAGTGGTAGGTTGGAGGAGGCATTGGCTGTTGGAGGGGAGTTGGGAGTGTGGGTTGGAGGGGGGATTTGAGGTGTTGGGGGTGTTGCAGGGAACAGGTTGGAGATGGGTTGTGGGTATTGGAGGGGAGTTGCAGGGGGTAGTTTGGAGGGGGGTTAGGGGGCGTTGGAGTGGGGCATTGGGGAGGCTGGGAGGATGTTGGGGGTTGTGGGTGCTGGAGGAGGGATTGGGGGGAGGTTCAGGTAGGAGGTTGGAGGGAGTTGGTGGGTGTTGGGGGCTTGGGGGAGGTTGGGGGGAGGTTTTGGGGGTGTTGGGGGTTGTTAGAGGGTTAGGTTGGGGGTGTTGGAGGGGTGTTGGGGTAAATTGTAGGGGATTTGGGACGGAGTTGGAAGGGGGTTGAGGGTGCTAAAGAGGGAATTGGAGGGAGGTTGGTGGGAGTTTGGAGGGTGTTGGAGGGTAGTTTGGAGGGGGTGAGGGTGAGTTGGAGGGGGGTTGGAGGGTAGGTTTGAGGAGGTTTGGAGAGGCTATAGGGAAGGTTACAGTGGGGTTGGGGAGTGTTGGGGGGTGTTGGAGGAGAGGGTGAAGGGGGTTTGATGGTGTTGGCGGGGGATTGGGCTGAAGTTTGAGGCAGTTTGGAAGGAGGGTTGAGGCATGTTGGAGGGGGGCGTTGGGAGGTGTTAGAGGAGGTGTTGGTCTAGGTTGGTAGGGTTGGGGCTGTTGGAGGAAGTGTTGAGCAATAGGTTGGAGGTTGTTTGGGGGTATTGGAGGGGGGCTGTGGGGAGATTGGAGAGGAAATGGTGGAAGTGTTGGGAGGGTATGGGGGGTATAGAGGGGGGTTGGGGAGAGGAGTTGCAAGGGATGTTGGAGGGGAGACTGAGGATGGGAGGGTCACTTTTAAGGTTCAGTACCACAAAACTAAATACTGTGCACTTAACAAAATTGTGTTTTGAATTTAAACCAGCATATAAATAGCAGTCTAAATTTTCATTATGCTCTAAAGCAGGTAAGTTACGTTGATGTACCAGAGGCTTGAGAATCTTGGGCCTCATCAAAATAAATGTAAGAAACTAAAAACCAGGAGTAATGCAAAACAGCGTGTTGACTCACTATCACCCACTTGCAAAGTCTGGGAATGAAATCCCCATTTGTCACTAGAGGCGGGATTTTCCATTCCTGCGAGTTTCAGGTGTGTTCGGACATGTGAGTGGACAATATGGCGCAATTGGTTTTACAACGGCATGAAGCCAGGTTTGCGATCGTCCGGTCAGCCGCTGATGGAAGGCCAGATTTCCCTATATCATTATTAGGCCAGCACACCAGAATCATCCCCACCCTACGGGATAGTCTGCCCACGTCAGCAGGAAAATATGACGATGTGTTTCACAACAGCACATAAACGACGTGTATCTGGCAGCCTGCACTTCATTTGGGACTCCAGGTTTGTTTGCCTACTCTGCTTCAGTTAGCACTCACAGTCATCAGCACCAGGCTTCACAGACAGCACCACATCACTCTTAAGGCGTCTCACAACAGGTGTCTACCTACCAGAACGGCTATATGTGGGTGGCTTTCCAATGGCTGCAGGGCTAGGGCTTGCTTGCAGAAGGGGAAGAAGTGGCATTAGGCAAAGGAAGAGGTTGCAGGACAAGGGCTGTACTGGGGAAAGAGGGTAACTCAGGGTGTGAATGGGAGCACATGCTGATCTGTGCAAGTGGCCTCAAGGTGGTGAGTGCTGAGAAGGCAGTCTCCAGAGGAGATGAGACCAGATGGAGATGTGAGGGTGTGTGTGTGTGAGAATGGGTGGTGATGTTCCTTAATCTGGCAGTGAGTGAGATGCCAATGAATGTGTGATGGGCTTGAGTGTGTGAGTTTAGAGTGATGAGATGGTTGCCTTACCCTGGCAGCACAGATGAGATCATCCATCCTCTATCTGCATTGGATGGCCAACCTCTTCTGTGCAAATTGGCACTGATCGCCACTGCCATCACCTACCAAACTGGAGTGGTAATGTAGCTGCTGCTCCTGCGGCCACAGCAGGGGTAGAGGACATCACAGTAGGCCTCCACGGTGTCCAAAAGTCGCTCGAGGGCTGCAGTCTTCTTGCCTTTCAGGGCAATGTCTTCTTTGTTACAATCCTGGGCTGGAAGCACTGATTGTGTCTGTACTTTAAATGTGGTGCCTGGCATGATGAAGCAGCGAGGTGATGGCGTGGCAGGCAAATGAGAGGCCATCCACCATGGAAACAGCGTGTTTCCCGGGAATTCATAAGTAATGCAACGGGTTTGGGACAATATGGCCTGAAAACATTGTTTTACCCGCCCGCTCCTGCACATAGTGCAAATGTGGGACAATTCCACCCTGAGAGATTGCTTAAAGGAAGCTTTCACAAATCTCTATTCCATCCTAGGTTCACCCCACCCTACACCTTCCTGTTCAAAATCTAACTGAAGATGGTCACACTAAAATTTCTCTGGGGGTGAGGATTCTTGATCATCCATTGTAAGTTTGGCAAAAAAATCCACTGAAAACCCAAAGAAACAGCTTTTACCATAAAGGGCCTTCCTAGAAACCCAATCCTATGACTTAAATGCTTAATTTGCTCTCAGAATTTTGCTGTCACGCTCTGTTTTGCTGTTGGAGTTTCTTCCTAATAGTTGCATTTTTCCACTTAATTTGCTTGTTTCTCTCATACCTAAACAACAATTAGAAATTTTTAAAAATACTATTTGCACATTTATTGAATACAAATGTAATGCAACATCATATGGAACCTGTGCATAAACTGCAAATTTACAGTGTACAACACATTTGTGGTATGTGACTTGGAGGGGAATTTGGGGTAGTGTTCCCATGTATCTACCACCCTTGCCCTTCGAGGTGGTAGAGGTCATGAGTTGGAAGGAACTGTTGAAGGAGAATTGGTAAGTTGCTGCAGTGCACCTTGTATACAGAACACACTGATGCTATTATGTGTGTGAGCAATGAAGGGGATTAATGTTTAAGTTAGTGCATGGGATGCCAATCAAGCAAGCTGCCACTGCTCATTTGTGGTGGAGGGAGTGGATTTGGAGGTGGGGTGTCAATCAAGTGGACTGCTTTGTCCTGGATGGTGTCCAACTTCTTGAGTGTTGTTGGAGCTGCATTCATCCAGGTAAGTGGAGAATATTCCATTACACTCCTGACTTGTGCCTTATAGATGGTGGAAATGCTTTGGGGACACAGGAGGTGAGTTACTTGCTTCAGAATTCCAAGCCTCAGACCTGCTCTTGTGGGCCACAGTATTTATATGGCTAGTCCAGTTCAGTTTCTTGTCAATGGTAACCCCCAGGATGTTGTTAGTGGGGGATTCAATGATGGTAAAGTCATAGAATATCCAGTGGAAATGTTTTGTTGGAGACGGTCATTGCCTGGCACTTGTGTGGCACAAATGTTACTTCCCACTTTTCAGCCCAAGTCTGAACGTCATCCAGGTCTTGCTGCATATGGACATGGATTGTTTCAATATCTAAAAAGTTGTGAATGGTGCTGAACATTGTACAATCATCTGCAAACAGCCCCGCTTCTGGACTTATGATGGAGGGAAGGTCATTGATGAAGCAGCTGAAAATAGTTGGGCCTAGGATATTATCCTGAGGAACTCCTGCAGAGGTATCCTCAAGAAAGCCATATCTGTGTAAATGTAGTGTTGGTATACCAAGCTCATTTTTACGGTAATTTAGCAACTTTTATAAATTGCCTTCAGTTGCTTAGACCCTAAGTTCTGGAATTCCCTCCCTGGACTTCTGTCCATCTCTGCCTTTTTACCCTCCTTTAAGGTATTCTTTAAAACCTGCTTATGCAAGAATTCTGAGATAAATACTCTTGACCAGCACCTTGTCCATTTCACTACATTAAAGGTGCTATGTAAATGTAATTTGCTGCTATGGCTATCTAGGTTTTCAGCCTTAATTTTTAAACCATAAAATGAGTCATTGTTGAAACTACTGATGTTTCAAATGAGATCTTGAAATTTCAGTTCCCAAACTTACGTTCTGGGGAGCATTCTCCAGAATCGATAAGAATATAAGAAATAGGAGAGGAGTAGGCCATTCAGCACTTTGAGTCTGCTCTGCCATTGAATAAGATCATGGCTGATTTTCTACCGCAGCTCCACCTTCCCGTATTAGCCCCATATCCCTTGGTTCCCTTAGTGTCTGAAAATCTGTCAATCTCTAACTTGAATATACTTAACAACTGAGCATCCACAACTCATCCTCCGCCATTTCCGCTAACTCCAGCATGATGCCACCACCAAACACATCTTCCCTTCACCCCCCCCCGGCTGCATTCCGTAGGGATCGTTCCCTCCGGGACACCCTGGTCCATTCCTCCATCACCCCCTACGCCTCAACCCCCACCTATGGCACCTCCCCATGCCCGCGCAAAAGATGCAACACCTGCCCCTTCACTTCCTCTCTCCTCACCGTCCAAGGGCCCAAACATCCCTTTCAAGTGAAGCAGCATTTCACTTGCATTTCCCCTAACTTCGTCTACTGCATTCATTGCTCCCAATGTGGTCTCCTCTACAGTGGAGAGACCAAACGTAAACTGGGTGACCGCTTTGCAGAACACCTGCGGTCTGTCCGCAAGAATGACCCAAACCTCCCTGTCGCTTGCCATTTTAACACTCCACCCTGCTCTCTTGCCCACATGTCTGTCCTTGGCTTGCTGCATTGTTCCAGTAAAGCCCAATGCAAACTGGAGGAACAGCACCTCATCTTCCGACTAGGCACTTTACAGCCTTCTGGACTGAATATTGAATTCAACAACTTTAGATCTTGACCTCCCTCCTCCATCCCCACCTCCTTTCTGTTTCTTCCCCCTTCCTTTTGTTTTTTCCAATAATTTATATAGATTTTTTTTTCCCACCTATTTCCATTATTTTTAAATCTTTTATGCCCCTCCACCCCCACTAGAGCTATACCTTGAGTGCTCTACCATCCATTCTTAATTAGCACATTCATTTAGATAATATCACCAACTTCAACACCTCTGTGTTCTTTTGTTCTTTTGTCTGTGATATCTTTTGATTATCTGCTCCTATCACTGCTTGCTTGTCCCTATAACCACACCACCCCCCTCCACTTTTCTCCCCCCACCCAACACCCGCCCCCCCACCTTAAACCAGTTTATATTTCACCCCTCTCCTTGGATTCACCCAGTTCTGCTGAAGGGTCATGAGGACTCGAAACGTCAACTCTTTTCTTCTCCGCCAATGCTGCCAGACCTGCTGAGTTTTTCCAGGTAATTCTGTTTATGTTTTGAGCATCCACAACTCTCAGCAGTAGAGAATTCCAAAGGTTCAGTGAAACTCTCAGTGAACAAATCTCTCCACAAATCAGTCCTAAATGGCCAACTCCTTATTCTGAGACTGTGTCCCCTATTTCTAGACTCCCCGGTCAGTGAGGGAAGACTTCGGTATAAGTGAGACAGACACTGAGTATATTGGAAATTTGGTTCAATGTTGGAATTTGGTGCATCGGGGGAAAGAGGTGCTTTAGGTGAGGTTTACTGCAAGAAATGAAGTGTGTTGAGTGGGGAGTTTGGTGAAGGGCGGGGACAAGGGGCTTTTTCTCTTCTACTCTTTTTGAGCCTCCAGTATTGGATTTCCACTTTGGTGCAGCAGAAGGATCGGGTAAACCAGTAACTGGCATTATTAGTTTTATCAGTATTGCGAGTATTGTATTCTTTTATCAGAATTGTAAAGCTTACTGGTAGCGTGAAAACCTATTGGGAGTTATAGGCTTTATTAATTATAAGTTCCTGCAGTGAGTGTTTGCGGCTGCAGGAACTTCAGCTCCGAGTTGTAGAGCTGGAGGCCGAGCTGCAGACACTGTGGCATATTAGAGAGGGGGAAAGTTACCTGGACACTTTATTCCAGGAGGTGGTCACACCCCTTAGAATAGGATCTTCTGATTTGGTCAGTGGTCAGGGACAGGATGGTGTGACTGCAAGTGAGGCAGGTAAGGGGACACAGAAGCCAGGAGTGTGAGCCTCTGCAATTGTCCAACAGGTTTGAGGTTTTGAAACAAAAACAGAAAATGCTGAAAAAATTCAGCAGGTCTAATAGCATCTGTGGAGAAAGAAACAGAGTTGACATTTCGAGTCTGCATGACTCTTCTTCAGTGCTACAGAGAAGTAGAAATGTGACGAAATGTATACTGTTTAAGGGGGGGTGGAGCAGGTGAAGCTGGATAGAAGGCCAGCAATAGTTGGGGGCAATGGAGAGATTGACAAAGATACCATGGACAAAAGGACAAAGGGAGTGTTAATGGTAATGGTAAGGGCTTAAAAAGGTGTTGATATTGGCAAAGATAAGACAGCAGAATGTGATAATAGCAGAACAGGGTAAGCACTCTGAAAAGGACAACATGAACAAGTAACAAGATGGCCCTTGTGGGGGTGGGGTGGGGGGAGGGGGTGGTGGTGTGGTAAAAAAGGATTGAAAATGGGATAAAAAAAGGGGGATAAAACAATAAATAAATGAATAAAAATAAAAATGAATAAAAGTAACAATAAGTGGATAAAAAATAAAAATGAATTTTGAAGAAAAGGATAAAAAGGGTGGAGATGGAGGAGAGAGTTCATGGTCTGAAGTTGTTGAACTCAATGTTAAGTCCAGAAGGCTGTAAAGTGCCTAATTGGAAGATGAGGTGCTATTCCTCCAGTTTGCGTTGGGCTTCACTGGAATATTGCAGCAGGCCAAGGACGGACATGTAAGCAGGGTGGAGTCTTGAAATGGCAAGCGACAGGAAGGTTTGGGTCATGCTGACGGACAGACCGAAAGTGTTCCGCACAGCGGTCACTTGGTCTGCGTTTGGTCTTCCCAATGTAGAGGAGACTGCTGCTTCACCTGAAAGGAGTGTTTGGGCCCTTGGATGGTGAGGAGGGAGGAGGTAAAGGGGCAGGTGTTGCACCTTCTGCAATTGCATGGGAAGATGCCGTGAAAAGGGGACGGAGGTGTTGGGGGTGATGGAGGAGCGGAAAAGGGTGTCCCAGAGGGAACAGTTGAGACTCGTCCCATTTCCTCCAAATAAAAGGTGTGGCTATGGGTACCCGCATAGGCCCCAGTTATGCCTGTCTCTTTATGGGGTATGTGGAACATTCCTTGTTCCAGTCCTACTCACGCCCCCTCCCACATCTCTTTTTTCAGTACATCGATGACTGTCTCAGTGCTGCTTCATGCTTGTGTCTGGACCTGGAAAAACTTATCAATTGCTTCCTATTTCACCCCACCAGCCTCCACATTCAAAGCATTATCCTCCACCATTTCCATCAACTCCAGCATGATGCCACCACCAAACACATCTTCCCCTCACTGTTCCCTGTGTGTCTCAAAGCCTGGTGTTGGAGAAGTGGGTTCCGGTTTGTGGGGCACTGGCACCAGTACTGGGGAAAGAGGGATCTGTACCGTTGGTACGGTCTACGCTTGAACCGTGCTTGGACTGGTGGTCTTGCGAGCCACTTAACTAGGGTAGTAAGAGAGGGTTTTAAACTAAATAGTGGGAACAAGGGGACAAATCTTGTCCACTCGTCCATCACTCCCAACACTCATCCGCTTTTATCTTAGGTGTGAAGCTTTTTCAGCTTGTTTGGATGAGATTGGGGCTGCAGGGAAGATGAGCTCACTGGCCATGACACTGTGTTACAGGAAGCCATTCAAGCGGTGGGGGGGGCAGTTACAAGGAATGTAGTGGTAGTAGGGGACAGTTTAGTCAGAGGGATTGACACCATTCTCTGCAGCAAAGTGCAAGAGTCCAGATGGCTGTGTTGCCTGCCCGGTGCCAGGATTCAGGAAGTCTGCTCAGGGCTGGATAGGAACTTGCAGTGGGAGTGGGACGATCCAGTTGTCATGATTCATGTTGGTACCAACAACTTAGGTAGGACAAAGAAGGAGGTTCTGCATAGTCAGTATGAGGAACTTGGCACCAAATTAAGAAACAGAACCTCATATGCCATAATCTCTGGATTATTACCTGAGCCACGTGCAAATTGGTATAGGACAAATCAAATTAGGGAGATGAATGTGTGGTTCAAAGCCTGGTGTTGGAGAAGTGGGTTCTGGTTCGTGGGGCACTGGCACCAGTACTGAGTTAAGTGGGATTTGTACCGTTGGGACAGTCTACACCTGAACCATGCTGGGACTGGTGTTCTTGCGAGCCACTTAACTAGGGAAGTAAGAGAGGGTTTTTAACTAAACAGTGGGAACAAGGAGACAAATTTGGGAAGATGTGGTTAATCGAAGAGTAGAGACAAGGCGAAAGAGAAAGGTATTATTACAGAAAATGAAAAACATACCATGACAGGAAGGGACAGAGAGTATAAATCTAACAGTAAATCATCAGATGAGACTAGAGGTTATAAAAAGAATAAAAGGATAAAACTAAAGGCTCTGTATCTGAATGTATGAAGCATTCGAAAAAAACAGATGAACTGAGAGCACGCATTGAAATAAATAAATATGATTTGATAGCCTTTACAGATACATGGCTGCAGGAGCGTATAGGATATTTACAAAGGACAGGAAATGAGGAAAAGGTGGAGGAGTGGCTCTGTAAGTTAATGCTGGTATTAGCACAATAGAGAGGGGTGACCTAAGTTCAAAAAACCAAGATGTGGAAATGATTTGGGTAGAGATGAGAAATGGTAAAGGCAAGGAGTCATTTGTGGGAGTCGTGTACACACCCCCTACTAGTAACCACATGGTACGATGAAGCATGAAGGAAGAAATAATAGGAGATTGTCAGAAAGGCATGGTGAGAATCATGGGAGATTTTAATCTTCATATAGACTGGAAAAGTCAAATGGGCAAAGGTAGCCTAGATGAGGACTTCGTAGAATGTTTCCTAGAACATTCTTAAAAGACACGTTCTGGAACCTACCAGAGACCAGGCTATACTGGACCTGGTATTGTGCAACGAGATAGAATAATTAATGATCTCATAGTGAAGGCACCCATAGATAGCAAAGACCTTAATATGTTTGAATTTTACATTCAGTTTGATGGAGAGAGGAGTGGGTCCGAGACTATGTTTTTAAACTTAAATAAGGGAAACTATGAGGACATGAAAGCAACCTAGTTAAAGTGAATTGGCAAATTAGGTTAGGGGATGGGTTAATAGTGATGCAGTGGCAAACATTTAAGGAGATATTTCAGAATACACAGAACAGATATATTCCAACAAGTAAGAAAAAGTCCAAGGGTTGGACACACCATCTGTAGTTAACTCGGATGGTTAAAGGTAGTATTAGATTTAAAGGAAAAGTATATAATTGTGCAAAGGTGGGTGAAAGGCCAGAAGATTGGACAAAATACAAGAAACAGCAAAGGATGACTCAAAGATTAATAAGCAGGGAAAAATTAGGGTACGGGAGAAAGCTAGCCAGAAATATAAAAATAGATAGTATGAGTTTCTATAAATATTTTAAAAAGTAATGAGTCAAGTGGTGTTGATCCTATAGAAAGTGATCCTGGAGAATTGATAATGGAAAACAAGGAAATGGCAAATGAATTGAACAGGTATTTTACATCAGTATTCACTATAGGATACAAGTAATATCCTGGAAGCAGCCAAAAATCAGGAAATGGAAGGGAGAGAGGAACTCAGGAAAATTAAAATCACCAGAGAAGTGGTACTGAGTAAATTGTTGGAGCTGCGGGGCTGACAAGTGTTCGGGTCCTGATAGAGTTCATCCTAGCACAAGTGGCTAGTGAGATAGTTGATGCATTGGTTTTAATTTTCTGAAACTCCCTAGATTCAGGAAAGGTCTCATTAGATTGGAAGATAGCAAATGTAACTCCATTAATCAAAAAGGCAGGGAGACAGAAAGCAGGAAGCTACAGGCCAGTTAGCTTAACATCTGTCATAGTGAAAACGTTAGAAGCTATTATTAAAGAAGCTATAAAAGGGCATTTGGAAAATTCAAGGCAATCAGGCAGAGTCAACATGGTTTTGTGAAAAGGAAATCATGTTTAACCAACTTATTGGAGTTCTTTGAGGAAGTAACATGTGCTGTGGATAAAGGGGAACTGGTGGACATACTGTACTTAGATTTTCAGAAGACATTTGATAAAGTGTCTTATTAAAGGTTATTGCAGAAAGTAAAAGCTCATGGTATAGAGGTAACATATTGGTGTGGATAGAAGATTGGCTGGCTAACAGGAAGCAGGGAGTAGGCATA
The DNA here is from genome assembly GCF_017639515.1 of Carcharodon carcharias. Taxonomy (NCBI): domain Eukaryota; kingdom Metazoa; phylum Chordata; class Chondrichthyes; order Lamniformes; family Lamnidae; genus Carcharodon; species Carcharodon carcharias. The sequence goes on from NC_054467.1 coordinate 176,565,780, forward strand.
AATGGGTCTTTTTCAGGGTGGCAAGATTTAAAGAGTGGCATGCCAAAAGGTTCATTGCTGGGACCTCAACTGTTTATAATTTATATAAATGACTTGGATGAAGGGATGAATAGGATGGTTGCCAAATTTGCTGATGACACATAAATAGGTAGAAAAGTAAGTTGTGAAGAGGATGTAAAGAGGCTACAAAAGACAGAAATAGTTTAAATGAATAGGCAAAGATCTAGCAATTGGAGTATAATGTAGGAAAATGTGAAATCATCCATCTTGGCAGGAAGAATAAAAGAAAAGCATATTATCTAAATGATGAGAGATTGCAGAGCTCTGAGATGCAGAGGGATGGGTGTCTTTGTGCATGAATCGCAAAAGGCTACTATACAGGCACAGCAGGTAATTAGGAAAGCTAATAAAATGTTATCATTTATTGAGAGGGGAACTGAATACAAAAGTAGGAAGGTTATGCTTCTTATACAGAGCACTAGTGAGACTATATCTGGAGTCACCTTATTTAAGGAAGGACGTAAATGCATTGGAAGCAGTTTAGAGAAGATTTACCAGACTAACCCCTGGAATGGCTGGGTTTTCTTATGAGGAAAGGTTGGACAGGCTAGGCTTGAATCCTTTGGAGTTTAGAAGAGTAAGAGGCTTGAGAATTGAAACATATAAGCTTCTGAGGGCTCTTGACAGGGTGGATGTGGCGAGGATGTTTCCTCTTGTGGGAGAATCTAGAACTAGGGGTCACTATTAAAAAATTAGGGGTTGCCCATTTAAAATGGAGATGAGGCAAAAATTTTCTCTGAGGGTCGTGAGTCTTTGGAACACTCTTCCTGAAAAGACATTGGAAGCAGAATCTTTGAATATTTTTAAGGCAGAAGTGGATAGGTTCTTGGAAAGCAAGGGGGTAGATGGGATGCAGATTTGAGGTTACTATCAGATCAGCCATTATGTTATTAAATGGCAGAGTAGGCTCGAGGGGGCAAATGGCCTAGTCCTGCTCCTTGGTTGTATATTTGTATGTCCCCAGCCAGGGGAACCATCTCCCAGCATTTACCGTGTCAAGATCCTTAAAGAATTTTATATTCAGGTCCAGTCAGTCCCTCTGATTCCAGAAGCAGAATGTCGATGGCCATGGAGGCAGGCGAGTGCCAAGGCAGGCTAGTTATAAGGCACAGCTTGGTTCCCTGAGTTGTTAGGCTCCTCTAGCCTTCACCCCTCACACCCCCTCACCTCCTCCACCAACCTCCATGGCTCTTCATTCCCACCAAGCCAACTCAATGCCAACTCATGCAGCCACTCTCCCAGCCTCCATGCCACCTTCATAGCCACTTATCCAGCAACCAACATGGGCAGACCTCAGGAGTCAATGTGGAGTTGAAAAAAAGTACGTTTCTAACAACTTAATACAACTCTTACTCCTACACATTGATAATTGTTAGGGGGAAGATAGTAAGTGAGAATTTATGGAGAATTCATTATAAGGGAATGAATTACTTAAATTAGAATCTACAGGCAGACCAGCGCAAATCAGTAAATCAACAGTTAAACAGTTAAACCAGATGAACTTTGTACATCCGCAGGGATTGCAATCACCAACAAGGTCCTGGGAGCTAGACTGCACATGAAGGAATTAAAAATAAGATAGATTGGGTGTCTTGGGAGTCAGACTGGAGGCTTAGGTTGAAAAACAACTAAGATTAAGTGTGCTCTTCAACAGATAGGGGAAGGACAGATGGTACCAGCTTAGATAGGAGGGAAGGTCTCTGCCTGGGTGAAATGTGGGATGTACCTGATGTCAGAGATGTACATGATCAGTAAAGTATAAATATGCTGAATACTTGTAATTTAGCAGAGTGCTGTCTCAAGCTGCCTTGAGATGGTTCTCTCCTTGCAATTGTTCAAATAAACAATTGTGACCTGTACCTGAGCCTCCTGTGGTCTGTTTGTCAAAACAATATTATCACAACAATAATCAAAAAAACTTCCATCCATTGAACCCATTTAAAGTTTTTAAATCTTCTCAAGTGCTTAATCTCTTAAATAAACAAACATCTATTCAGACCCTATATCAAAGCCAGTTAATTCTTTAGACTCTTTAAAATTCAATCAAACTGTGAACTCAGATACACCTGCCGAGATAATTGTAGCTTTTGAAACTCAGCCAAGTATTCATAATACCGTAATATAGCCTTTGGGGAAATGTCAGCAAAGAACTCTATTGAAACTACATGAGCAGATGCTACATTTCTTTCCTAACCTAAACCTGTCAAACAAAGCAGTCAGGCAGAGTTTTTTTTAAACTCTGGCAGTCTATTTTATTTTTAAATTTAAAGAGCGGGTGATTTAAAGAACTTTAGTTCATGACAGTTATGCAGACCTTATCCACCCATCAAGACGGTTTCCCTCTACTCCATCAATTCATGACTCTCACACTGCGAATTAGGCCCTTGCAACAGCCAAAATGGGGTTTGGTTGAACTCAGCACTGGGTTTCTCTCCTGTGTGTACTGGCAAAAGTTGGATATGTCGGAAGTGGGGGCAGGAGTTCCATCCACCATTTTTAAAGTTTTGCAGAACTTTTCTGACTCCACGAAAATCCGGCCTTTATATTCCAATCCCAAACATTCTGCTTTCCTATTTTTCTTACCTAACCATGTGGATAACTTCACGGATGCATTGGCTTTAATAACACAAAGCATTATATTCCATTTGCAAAGTTCTTTCCTACTCTCTTAACATGTCCAAATTATGTTGCATCTCTTCGTGTCCTTTATACAGCTTACATTCCTACCTATTCTTTGTATCATCAGCAAACTTGGATATATTACACCCCATCCCTCATCTAAATCATTGATACAGATTGTAAGTAGCTGAGGCCTAAGCACTGATTCTTGCAATACCCCGCTGGTTACAGGCCACCAATCTAAAAATTATGTGTTTATTCCTACTAGTTACTTTCTGTGCATTACCAATCCTCAATCCATTCTAATATATGCCCCCAAAACCATGAGCCCTAATTTTGTGTAATAATCTCTTGTGCGGTACCTTATCAAAAGTTTTTTGAAAATCTAAATATACTGGATCCATTGGTTCCCTTTTCTCCATCCTGCTAGTCACAAAAAACGAATGGATTTGCTAAACAGCATATACCTTTAATAAATTAAAGTATATAAAATTATGCAGAGGCTAGATAGAGTGGATAGGAAGGATCTATTCTCTATTAGCAGAGAGATTAATAACCAGACAGCATTGATTTAATTTAATTGCTAGAAAGATTAGAAAGGAGTTGAAGAGAAATGTTTTCAGCCACAAGGTGGTGGGGCCTGGAACTTTTTTCCTAAAAGGATGGTGGAGGCAAAAACTCATTTGGCTTTTTAAAAATACTTGGATATGTACTCTAAAGTGCCATAACCTGTAAGCTGTAAAGTGGGATTGGGCTAGATAACTTTTTTCAGCTGGTACAGTTGAAATGGGCTCAATGGCCTCCTTCTATACTGTAAATTTTCAGTTTCTAAATATGTGTTGACTGTCCAATCATATGATTTTCTCAGTCCCATATTATCACACCCCTAAGAATAGTTTCTAGCATTTTCTCTACAATGATGTCAGGCTAACTTGCCTGTAGTTCCCTTTTCCTCTATCCCTTTTTGAATAACAGGGTTATATTTGCCATCTTCCAAACAATTCTGGAAAATCAAACAAAGCGTCCACTATCTCTATAGTCACCTCTTTAAAACATGAGGGTGCCATCCTTCATGTCCAAGAGATAAGTTAGCTATTAGTCCCATTAATTTCTCGGTACTTTTTCTTTACCAATGCTGATACAAGGGCCAGATTTTCCTCTTTGGAATGGGAATTGTGAGTCAAGCCATTTCGTGACATCACGATTCTCACCTCCTGCTTGGCGCTGCCCCCCCATGCTGTCTTGGCAGGGTAGTGGAGACTGTTTTGATGTCTTTCGATGTTGTTGCCAAGCATTAATGAGGTCTTACCATTACCATGCTTTCCAGTCTTACCAAACCTTAATGAGACTTTACAAAACAGAATTACCTGGAAAAACTCAGCAGGTCTGGCAGCATCGGCGGAGAAGAAAAGAGTTGACGTTTCGAGCCCTCATGACCCTTCAACAGAACTAGGTGAATCCAAGGAATGAGACTTTGCTTCCTTTGGACAGACTTGAGGTAGTCAGTATGATTTAAGTTTAAACTCTTATTAAGAATTATTTACAAAGACCTCAGAAAAAGCACATGGTATCAGGACACAGTCTATGCTGTGCCCAGCTCTCTTGGAGCATCTCAGTCATCTGACTACTGCTGTCAGTTATGTCACTGATATCATCATGGTCTCATTAACATATTCATTAACCCATTAATCTATATCTCCCCCCCCCCCACCTGCTCCAGTTTAATCTCGAATTGTTCCATTCTTTTGTTCAAGTATTTACATTTTGCAACTTCTGTAAACCTCCTGTACTGTTGCTGATTCTATCCAACTCCTACCCTTATTCTGCAACCCCCCCACCAAGTCACTGTGACAAAGGGCTTCAATCTCCAACAGTGTTCTCGGCTCTCTTGGAGGACATTGTGGATATATGCGATCAGTTGTCTTATTCCTGGAGAACAAACACATTGGAGGAGTGGATAGCAGCTCCATGTGACTGCTTGTAACTGGGCTGTGAGCTCCATGACAATTTAAATGCGCGGGTTGTGAAATCCATTCATTGAAAGACTGATCCAAGAGACAAGACTTCAGGACATGGACAATCGCACTCACTTGAATAGGAAGAGGACAAAGGAACATTCTCTCTGGAATGTTCTGCTCCCTCTTAGCACACTGGGGAAAGGTCTGAGAAAATGAAGCATCTTCAACTTCAACAAAGAATTTCACAGCTGTATCATTCACTGCTGCATGGGCGATGGAAAAAGTATTCAATCTCTGAGATTTGAATAAACCTGGAAGACAAGAAGATGAATAATGAACATCTTGGAGACATCGTAGGATATGAAGAAAACCGCCCTAGTACACTTCAGGGTATTACTTGCACTTTCTGTAGGTAGTGGTAGCATTGCCATACTTATTTCAGCATGATCCACTTCGCTGTAGGCAATAGGATGATTGTGTCAGCATAAGAAGGTAAGATTACACCATCTTCAACAATGGAATTAATCTCCAGAACTGGAACTAGACAAAATTCCTGTATAGGACTCTTCAGCCATAGAAGCTCTGTAGTATGGCCTCTGCTTCTGCACTGAAAAATGACTAAGTTTAAGGACAACTTGCTGATTGGATTCAAGTGTGGACTGCATTTTACTTTCACACAAAGGAGTAGGTTCTACATTTTGTCCAGTAGCTTGACCCAACTTGACCCAACTTGGAATCAAGCATTTCTTTCTCCCTGCATAGTTCACTGTGATCAGCCAGAGATTTACAATGCATCTCATCGGTGGGTTTAATGGGACAAAATTTACAAATTTAGCTCTTTAGTGGTTACTTCAGCTAACTCCTCAAAAAATACAACAGAGACTTCATCTGTCTTGGCAGTGGAGTCAAAGAGGGTTACAATCTCTAGGACCTCGTATTCCAATGGACCATCTGTTTCTGCAACAGCCTCCTTCTCGTGACCTTTGTCAGGAAAGAGCCAACCTAGATATAGGAGCTCCACTAGGAGATGGTCACCATCTTTTCCAGTGCCTTCTATTTCCACATTTTCTAGTCTGTCTACTAAAAGAATTGAGATATCTGCAATCTCCTCCTGTGGTTTGGTGGATGGTGCTTCTATTATAAAGAGTGACTCACATGCTGCTACAAAATCGAAGTCTGTCAGTCCTTCAACTAACTTTGGAAATTCCTCCTGAAATGGTACTTCACTGTCCTGAACTGATACCTCATTGAGCTTCTGTATAAGACCAAGTCCTAAACATACTAATCTGTTGAGCATAGAAATTGACTGATTCTGTAAGTTGTAGAGGGTTTCATTAAGTACGTGACAAAGGATGGTGGTGAACTGACATTTCACCTTAAGGTTGTGCCTCCAGGCCCCTGTAGCTTTAAATCTGATGGTTGAATTTTGACCTCTTTGAACCAATTTGGAAGCCAGTCTAATCTGTCCGATAAGAAGGAGACTCCTGCACTGATGTCAACTTTAAATTCCATTCTGTAGCCTTGAACTTTCAACTTCACAGACCAGAGCTGTATATCAGCTTCTTTGATCTCTCATAGGAAATCGTCAGCTTGGAACCTGACTCCTACACCTTGGACGTCAAACTGGCTGGGAACATGTTCTGATTTTCTTCCCTTGAATGTTGTTCTTCATTTTAAAAAAAATTTATCCACGGGATGTGGGCTCTGCTGGCTGGGCCAACGTTTATTGCCCAACCCTAGTTGCGCTTGAGACGGTGGTGGTGAGCTGTCTTCTTGAACCCCTTCAGTCCATGTGGTAGGCACACCCACAGTGCCGTAAAGGAGGGAGTTCCAGGATTTTGACCCAGTGACAGTGAAGGAACGGCAATATATTTCCAAGTCAGGATAGTGAGTGACTTGGAGGGGAGCTTCCAGGTGGTGGTGTTCTCATCTATCTGCTGCCATTCCTATTCTTTATTTCTTAATCGTTATTTACACCTTCATTTACAAAACTGTTTAAAATGACCAGTTCTACCACAGAGAAGGCATTCAGCTCAGCCTGCTGGGCAGTCTTCACAGCAGTGCTGTCTGTTCACGCTGTATTTGAAACACCTGACTATAGATTGAAGAGTTCTCTCCGCCCCTTGCTGGTTATGGCAAGCTTTCTCGCAGGCTTTGCGGTGAGCAGAGCTCCCAACCTTGGGTGTAGATACTGATCCGATCTCTCCTGAATCTTGATGTCACCTTGAATTTCACCCTGATTTTGGCATCTCAGCTTGGTCTGCCTGGAGATCTGTTCGGCATTTTCTAGGGTCAGATACTCTTTTGACTGTAACAAGTCAGACAGCACATCTCCGAGCATGCCAGCTACAATGCGGTCTCAAATAATAAATTTGTGCTATAAAGCACCATAACTGCAGGTACTTGCTAACCAATATTGATCATTAATGAAAGAATCAATGGACTCCCCTTGGCCTTTGGGTTCTCTGATTAAATTTTCTCTCTCCATAATTATTTTTGGGGATGAAGTATTTCTCAAAGGCTCCATGACCTCATCATATGCTGCCGAGGCTTCCTCAATGCCTTGCCATGTGTGGACATCATCAGCTATGGTTCTCACAGCATATAAAAGTGTATACACCTGGTATTTCTGGGATTCCCCTGCAACACAAAAGCCATTAGATACCTTTTGAACTATCTCTTCCAGATCTCCCATTGCTGTCCATGCTGTGGACCTTTGATGTGTTGGAAAGGCTGTGGACGGGGTTATGGCTGGTCAGAGGTTAGCGACATCGCGTGTCTCTCACTGTCCCCCACTGCAGTACTTTTCAGATCTGATCTTCATCACTGCAAATTTTCGTCATTGTCAATTTTCTTCTTTCACCAATTGTCACTCATAGGTCACAGATCCATGGCCACAGTTTGCTAGACTGTGGCCTCCACCGCTGTCATCATGTTTTGGTGTCTTTCGATGTTGCTGCGAACGTTAGTGAGGTTTTACTATTAAAATCTTAAAGTCTTACTGAACCTTGATGAGGCTTTGCTTCCTTTGGACAGACTTGAAATATCTGGCATGGTTTAACTTCAAACCTTATATTAAGAACAATTTACAAAGACCCCAGAGTAAGCACATGGTAATCAGGACACAGTCTTTTTTTTGTATTCATTCATGGGATGTGGGCATCCCAAAATTTATTGCCCATCCCTAATTGCTTTTGAGGAGGTGGTGGCATGTTACCTTCTTGAGCCTTTACAGTCCATGTGTTGTAGGAATACCCACAGTGCTGTTAGGAAGGGAGTTCCAGGATTTTGACCCAGCGACAGTGAAGGAATGGCAATATAGTTCCAAGGATGGTGCGTGACTTGGAGAGGAACTTGCAGGTGGTGGTGTTCCCATGCATCTGTTGCTCTTGTCTTTCTTGGTTGTGGAGGTTGTGGGATTGGAAGGTGCTTTCGAAGTAGCCTTCATGAATTGTTGCAGTACATCTTGTAGATGGTACACACTGCTGCCACTGTGTGTCAGTGGTGGAGGGAGTGAATGCTTATTATGGTAGATGGGGTGCTAATCAAACAGGCTGCTTTGTCTGGATGATATCCAGCTTCTTGGGTGTTGTTGGAGCTGCACTCATCCAGGTAAGTGGATTCCATCACACTCCTGAATTGTGTCTTGCAGATGGTGGACAGGCTTTGGGGAGTTGCTCTCTGCAGAATTCCTAGCCTCTAACCTGCTCTTGTAGCCACAGTATTTATGTGGCTGGTCCAGTTCAGTTTCTGCTCAATGGTAACCCCTAGGGTGTTCACAGTGGAGGATTCAATGATGGTCCTGCCAATGAATTTCAAGAGGTTAGATCCTCTCTTGTTGGAGGTGACCATTGCCTGGCACTTGTGTGGCGCAAATGTTACTTTCCACTTATCAGCCCAATCCTAATATTGTCCAGGTCTTGCTGCATATGGACATGAACTGCTTCAGTGTCTGAGAAGTTGTGAATGGTGCCGAACATTGTGCAATCATCCGTGAACATCCCCACTTCTGACTTTATGATGGCGGGAAGATCATTGATGAAACAGCTGAAGACGGTTGGGCCTAGGACACTACCCTGAGGAACTCCTACAGCGATGTCCTGGGACTGAGATGATTGACCTCCACCAACCATCTTCCTTTGTGCTTCCAACCAGTGGAGAGTTTTCCTCCAGATTCCCATTAACTTTAGTTTTTCTAGGGCTCCTTGATGCTGCACTCAATCATATGCTGTCTTGATGTCAAGGGAAGTCACTCTCGCCTCACCTCTGGAGTTCAGCTCTTTTGTCCATGTTTGGACCAAGGTTGTAATGAGGTCAGGAGCTGGTGGTGGAACCCAAACTGGGCAGTGGGCAGGTTATTGCTGAGTAAGTGCTGCTTGGTAGCACTATCGACAACACTTCCCATCACTTTGCTGGTGATCGAGAGCACACTGATGGGGTGGTAATTGGCTGGGTTGGACTTGTCCTGCTTTTTCAGGACAGGACATAACTGGGCAATTTTCCACATTGTCAGCTGGTTGCCAGTGCTGCAGCTGTACTGGAACATTTCAGGACTTAGAGTGGTGTGATACCCTGCCTTCAGTCTTCCTAGTCCTATGTATAGCTGTGGAATTTAGCTCTGAGGTTTTTAGGCTAATATTCTTGGCTTTCCAGTTCCTCCAAGGCAAATCAGAATTAAGTTGATACAGGCTTGCCTGCTTAAGAGTAATCAGCACTGTTTCGATATCACATATAAGGTTTCAATAATTTTTCTCTCTCTATATTGAAGGGTTGCATTCAGTTGTCCTATGATCTTGAGTTCTAAATCTCCTGGCCCATGTAGTTTTATGCATGATGGGCTGAAGAGAACTTTTCTCCAGCAACGGTTAAACATCAAAAAGAACCAAATTGCTGAACATGTGTCAAGTCTAGAGCATGCCTTGTTTCTTTGTACTAGGATACCAGCACTCCAGTAGCTTCCACTTGGCTCCTGGATTTACCCAAGGAAAGGTATCTCAATATCATTAATAGCTACTATTTCATGAAACTTGCCACTTTTCGAAGGTTTCACTTTTTGTTTATTCCATACAGGCTTCTTGCTGTGACACACAGCCTGAAAGTGACCCTTCCTTCTGAAAAAGCGGCATTTGGCTTCTTTGGCAGAACAAATTTCACACCTGTGTTTTTTCCCAACACACAGATTGTAGTTAGCTGGGGTGGTTGATAAATGGTCTTTGTACCTCCTCTGCTTTTGTACTGCCACCTCTCTGCTTTTAAATTTAACATACTCCACTGTATCAGTCGTTTTTGGGATAAATCCATTTGCTTGCTGACCTCAGCTTGTCTGCTCAGTTGAATTGCCTTTGTTAAGATTAAATCATCTCTTGACAGTAAGTGGTCAGACAATGCTTCACCAAGCCTCCAATAACAGTTCTGCCCCTGGCTAGCTCATCTTTATCTGCCTTATTATCTGCAATGCCTATACAGAGCATTGATAAATGTATCAATACTTTCCTCTTGTCATTTGGCATTCTTATAAAATTTAGCCCGCTCAACAATGGCATTCTTTTGCAGATTGAAGTAGGCATCAGGTACTTTTATTGCTTCATCGTAAGTAGCTTTTTCTTTGATGATCCCTTGCCTGACGATGATATTGTCTGTGCAGCCACCCATCACGTATAACAACGTACTGACCTGCTTGACAATTGGCTTTGCCGCAAGGCCCGTGTGCTGCAACATCTGATCAATCATCGGCTCCTTTTCAGCCATGCTGCTGCTTAGTTGAGACCTGCAACCTGCTCACAGCTTTCCGGTAATGGCAGAGACTTTTCCATACTTGTCCTTTCAATCACTGATACCATATAATATTCTTGGTCTCATTGTGCTAACACAGAATATTTACAGAGTCTGCTAAGGTAAAGAGAACATTAACTTTATTAAGAAACACCTTACAGTGACTTCATCTTGCCATGAGGTCTACAAGATAGAGCAAGATCATGAAATATTGCATCACTTTCTATGATGATGTACACCTGATGCCTACTTCAATCTGCAAAAGAATGCCATTGTTGAGCGGGCTAAATTTTATAAGCATTAGATTAGCATTCCACACAGTTAGAATTAACCCCTGATACTAGAGTTTTCATAGCCAATGGTTTCTGGATCTGCTATTTGGAGTCGCAGACTGCAGTAGTATTGTGAACCCAGACTTTTTAATTAGTTGGAGAAATGAAAACTTTATCACAGGGAGGGACCTTTGCATTTCAATTATTTCAGTAAGACTTGTCCAGAAATGAATATTAGCTCAAAGAGTTTCAAAGGGAAAGGGAAAGAGAAATGCAACGGGAGAGAGAAGTAAGGCAGTTTGAGCTCGATAAGGAAAGTCTGAAATTGCATAGTGTTGTTGTCACTAGCAATTCAAATTCTGATCCTGATTCGGAGCAAGGCTGAAACACTCATGCTATATGCCAAAACATAACGAGGATGAGGTCAAATCATACTTTATCACTTTTGAAAAAATTGCCCATGAATCAAAGTAGCCAAATGAGTCTTGGACCCTGCTTTTACAAGGTGAATTAGTGGGAACAGCCTGTGAAACTTACTCCATGCTATCAGAGGAAATTTCTTTAGGTTATGAGCAAACTTACATGCCTATGAGCTAGTCCCTAATGCATGCTGATAAAAATTCAGGAATACTCGAATAAGGCCTGCCCAAACTTTCATTGAATTTCAGAAAGTTAAACATATGGCTTTTGATCACTGAACAAGATCTTTGAAGTCATTACCCTGTGAGAAGAATTTGCAAGACTTGATTCTATGTGTTTTATTACCCTCGGAGTCTAGATAACAATTAAATAATTTCATCAGCTTTTGTGAGTTTAAAACAAAGATTATATATTCTCACACTCATGGCCGGAATATAACATGAAATCTCACACATCATCTCACACATACTCATACACACAAAGATTAGATACAGATACTGATGCTCAATTTGGGTTCTGCCAGGGCCACTTAGCTCTTGTAATACTCGAATAAGGCCTGCCCAAACCTTCATTGAATTTCAGAAAGTTAAACATATGGCTTTTGATCACTGAACAAGATCTTTGAAGTCATTACCCTGTGAGGAGAGGTTTTATTACAACCTTGGTGCAAGCATGGACAAAAGAGGTGAGGTGAGAGTGATTGCCCTTGACATCAAGGCAGCATATGACAGAGTGTGGCATCAAGGAGCAGTAGCAAAACTGGAGTCAGTGGGAATCAGGGGGAAAACATTCTGCTGGTTGGAGTCACACCTAGCACAAAGGAAGATGGCTGTGGTTGTTGGAGGTCAATCATCTCAGTCCCAGGACACTCCTCCAGTTGTTCCTCAGGGTAGTGTCATAGACCCAAGCATCTTCAACTGCTTCATCAATGAGCTTCCTTCCATCACAAGGTCAGAAGTGGGGATGTTCCTGATGATTGCACAATTTTCAGCACAAGATACTGAAGCAATCCATGCCCACATGGCAGCAAGACCTGGACAACATGGGTTGATAAGTGATAAATAACAATTGCACCACACAAGTGCCAGGCAATGACCATCTCCAACAAAAGAGAATCTGACTGTCTCCTCTTAACATTCAATGTCATGAGACCATAAGACGTAGGAGCAGAAGAAGACCATTCAGCCCATCAAGTCTGCTCCACCATTCATTGAGATCATGGCAGATCTCCCCATAACCCTTGATTTCCTTACTGATTAAATATCTTTCTATCTCAGCCTTGAATGTACTTAACAACCCGGCCTCTACAGCCCTCTGCGGTGAAGAATTCCACAGATTCACTATCCTCTGAGAGAAGAAATTTCTCCTCATCACTGTTTTAAATGGATAGCTCCCTATTCTGAGATTAGGCCCTCTGGTCCTAGACTCTCGCACAAGGGGAAATAACCTCTCTGCATCAACCCCGTCAAGCCCCCTATAGAATCTTATATGTTTCAATAAGGTCACCTCTCGTTCTCCTGAACTCCAATAAGCACAGGCCAAACCTACTCAACCTTTCCTCATAAGAAAATCCCTCCATACCCAGAATCAACCCTGTGAACCTACTCTGGACTGCCTCTAATGCCGATAATTCCTTCCTTAGATAAGGGGATCAAAATTGTTCACAGTATTCTAAGCGTGGTCTAATGAGTGCCTTTTATAGTTTTAGCAAGGCTTCCCTATTTTTATACTCCATTCCCTTTGAGATAAAGATCAAGACTCCATTTGCCCTCCCTATTACCTTTTTTTATTTATCCATGGGATGTGGGCTTCGCTGGCTGGACCAGCATTTATTGCCCATCCCTAATTGCTCTTGAGAAGGTGGTAGTGAGCCGTCTTCTTGAACCGCTGCAGTCCATATGCTGTAATTGCACCCACGGTGCTGTTGGGAAGGGAGTTCCAGGATTTTGACCCAGCAACAGTGAAGGAACAGCCATATATTTCCAAGTCAGGATGGTGAGTGACTTGGAGGGGAACTTCCAGGTGGTGCTGTTCCCATCTATCTGCTGCCCTTGGCCTTCTAGATGGTAGTGGTTGTGGGTTTGGAAGGTGCTGTCTAAGGAGCCTTGATGAATTCCTACAGTGTATCTTGTAGATGGTACACACTGCTGTTATTGTGCATCGGTGGTGGAGGGAGTGAACAATTGTGGACGTGGTGCCAATCAAGCGGGCTGCTTTGTCCTAGATGGTGTCAAGCTTCTTAAGTGTTGTGGGAGCTGCATTCATCCAAGCAAGTGGGGAGTATTCCATCACACTGCTGACTTGTGCCTTGTAGACAATGGACAAGGCTTTAGGGAGTCAGGATGTGCGTTACTCATCGCACTATTCCTAACCTCTGATCTGCTCTTGTAGCCACATTAATTATATGGCTATTCCAGCTCAGTTTCTGGTCAATGGTAACCACCAGAATGTTGATAGTGGGGGATTCAGTGGTGGTAATGCTATTGAACATCAAAGGAAAATGGTTGGATTCTCTCTTGTTGGACGTGGTCATTGCCTGACACTTGTGTGGCGCGAATGGTACTTGCACTTGTCAGCACAAGCCTGGATATTGTCCAAGTCTTGCTGCATTTGGACATGGATCTTTCAGTACCTGAGGAGTTGTGAATCATGCTGAACATTGTGCAATCATTAGCGAACATCCCCACTTTTGACTTTATGATGCAAGGGAGGTCATTGATGAAGCAACTGAAGATGGACATTACCCTGAGGAACTCCTGCGGTGATGTGCTGGAGCTGAGATGACTGACCTCCTACAACCACAACAATCTTCCTTTGTGCTGGGTATGACTCGAACCAGCAGGGAGTTTTCCCCCTGATTCCCATTGACTCCAGTTTTGCTACTGCTCCTTGACGCCACACTCGGTCAAATGCTGCCTTGGTGTCAAGGGCAGTCACCCTCACCTCACCTCGGGAGTTCAGCTCTTTTGTCCATGTTTGAACCAAGGTTGTAATGAGGTCAGGAGCTGAGTGGCCCTGGCAGAACCCAAACTGGGTGTCAGTGAGCATGTTAATGATTAGCAAGATCTACTTGATAACCCTGTTGATAACCCCTTCCATTACTTTACTAATGATCGAGAGTAGACTGATGGGGCAGTAATTGGGTGGGTTGGATTTGTCCTGCTTTTTGTGTACAGGACATACCTGGGAAATTTTCCACATTGACAGGTAGATGCCAGTGTTGCAGTCGTACTGGAACTGGCTAGGGGCATGGCAAGTTGTGGAGCACAAGTCTTCAATACTATTGCCGGAATATTGTCAGGGCCCACACTATCCAGTGCCATCAGCCGTTTCTTAATGTCATGTGGAGTGAATCGAATTGGCTGAAGACTGGCATCTGTGATGCTGGGGACCTCCAGAGGAAGCCAAGATGGATCATCCACTCATACTTCTGGCTGAAGCTTGTAGCAAATGCTTCAGCATTATCCTTTGCACTGATGTGCTGGGCTCCTCCATCATTGAGGATGGGGATATTTGTGGAGCCCCCCCTCCAGTGAGTTGTTTAATTGTCCACCACCATTCACAACTGGATGTGGCAAGATTGCAGAGCTTAAATCTGATCCGTTGGCTGTGGGATCACTTAGTTCTGTCTATCACTTGCTGCTTATAATGTTTGGCTCATAAGTAGTCCTGTGTTATAGCTTCACCAGGTTGACACTTCATTTTTTGGAATGCCCGGTGCTGCTTCTGGCATGCCCTCCTGCACTCTTCATTGAACCCAGGGTTGATCCCCTGGCTTGATGGTAATGGTAGAATGGGGGATATGCTAGGCCATGAGGTTACAGATGGTGTTCAAGTATAATTCTGCTGCTGCTGATACCCCACAGCGCCTCATGGATACCCAGTCTTGAGTTGCTAGATCTGTTCAAAATCTATCCCATTTAGCATGGTGGTAATGCCACACAACACGATGGAGGGTATCCTCAATGTGAAGCCGGGACTTCGTCTCTACAGTGACTGTGCGGTGGTCACTTCTACCGATACTGTCGTGGACAGATGCATCTGTGGCAGGCAGCTTGGTGAGGATGAGGTCAAGAATGTTTTCCCTCTTGTTGGTTCCCTCACCAACTGCCGCAGACCCAGTCTAGCAGCTATGTCATTTTGGACTTAGCCAGCTCAGGCAGTAGCGGTGCTACCAAGCCACTTTTGGTGATGGACATTGAAGTCCCCCACCCAGAGCACATTCTGCATCCTTTCCACCCTCAGTGCTTCCTCCAAGTGGTGTTCAATGTGGAGGAGCACTGATTCACCAACTGAGGGAGGTCAGTGCGTGGTAATCAGCAGGAGGTTTCCTTGCCCATGTTTGACTTGATGCCATTGGACTTCTTGAGATCCAGAGTCGATGTTGAGGTCTCCCAGGGCAACTCACTCCCAACTGTATACCACTGTGCCACCAACTCTGCTGGGCCTGTCCTGCCGGTGGGACAGGACATACCCAAGGAAGGTGATAGTGGTGTCTGGGGCATTATCTGGAAGGTATGATTCCGTGAGCATGACTACGTAAGGCTGTAGCTTAACTGGTCTGTGAGACAGGTCTCCCATATTTGGAACTAGCCCCCAGATGTTAGTGAGGAGGACTTTGCAGGGTTAACAGGGCTGAGATTGCCGTTGTCGTTTCTGGTGCCTAGGTCGATGCCAGGTGGTCCATTCGATTTCATTCCTTTTTTGTTAGTTTGTTGCAACTGAATGGCTTGCCAGGCCATTTCAGAGGGCATTTTAAGAGTCAACCGCATTGCTGTGGGGCTGGGGTTATGTGAAGGCCAGGCCAGGTAAAGACAACAGATTTCCTTCTCTAAAAGATATTAGTGAACCAGATGGGTTTTTACAACAATCGACAGTGGTTTCATGGTCATCATTAGGCTTTTATTTCCAGATTTTTATTGAATTCAAATTCCATCTTCTGCCATGGTGGGATTTGAACCCTAGTCCCCAGAGCACTACCTTGGGTCTCTGGATTACTTGTGCAGAACTTGTATGTTAGCTTTTTGGGATTATGCATGAGGACACCCAAATCCCTCGGTGCTGCAGCTTTCTGCTGTCTTTCTCCATTTAAATAATATTCAGCTTCTCTATTCTTCCTGCCAAAGTGCATAACCTTCAATTTTCCCGCATTATATTCTATTTGCCAAGTTTTTGTCCACTCACTTAACCTATCTATTTCCCTCTGTAGACACTTTCTGTCATCTTCGCCACTTGCCTTCCCACCTATTTTTGTGTCATCCACAAACATGGTGATCATACATTCACTTTCCTCATCTAAATGATTAATATATATTGTAAATAGTTGTGGCCCCAGCATTGACCCCTGTGGCACTCCACTTGTTACAGGTTGCCATCCTGAAAATGACCCCCTTATCCCAAATCTCTGTCTTCTATTAGTTAGCCAATCCTCTATCTATGCTAATATACTACCCCCAACACCATGGGCCCTTATCTTATTATGTGCGGAACCTTATCGAATGCCTTTTGGAAATAATATATATTACATCCACTGGTTCCCCTTTATCTATTCTGCTTGTTACCTCCTCAAAGAATTCCAATAAATTTGTCAGGCATGATTTCCCCTTCATGAAGCCATGCTGACTCTGCTTGATTATATTATGCATTTCTAAATGCTCTGCTATTATGTCCTTTATAATAGACTCTAACATTTTCCCAATGATGGATGTTAAGCTAACTGGCCTACAGTTACCTGTTATTTGTCTCCCTCACTTTTCAATAAGGGCATCACACTGGAAGTTTGGGACTCTGGGGCTTCTCCAGAATCAAAGGATTTTTGGAAGAATGCTACCAGTGCATCCACTATCTCTGTAGCTACTTCCTTTAATATCATAGAATGCAACCCATCAGGTCCAGGAGACTTATCGGCGTTTAGCCCCATTAGTTTTCCTACTACTTTTTCTCTGGTGATAGTTATTGTATTTATTTCCTCCCCCCATTTTCCCCTTGATTATTTAGTATTTTTGGAATGCTACTAGTGTCTTTTACCGTGAAAACTGATGCAAAGTATTTATTCAACTCCTCTGCCATTTCCTGGTTCCCCATCATTTTTTCCCCACCCTCATTCTCTAAGGGACCTATGTTCATTTTGGCTTCTCTCATCCTTTTTACATATTGAAAGAAGCTCCTACTGTCCATTTTTATATTACTTGCTAGTTTAGTCTCCTTGGCTAACCATGGTTGGTTTATCCCCTTCCTACAATCCTTCTTTCTCACTGGGATATATCTTTGCTGTGAATCATGAATTATTTTCTTAAATTTTTGCCATTGTTAATCAACCATCTTTTCTGCTAAACTCCTTTCCCAGTCCACTCCGGCCAGCTCTGTCTCATTCCTTTGTAATTACCCTTACTTAAGTTTAGCGCAGCTGTTTCCGACCCAAGTTTCTCACTCTCAAATTGAATGCTAAATTCTACCATGTTATGGTCACTGTTTCCGAGGGGATCTCACTCTGAGATCATTAAACCTGCGTTATTACACATTACCAAATTCAGAATAGCCTGATCCCTGATTGGATCTACAACATATTGTTCTAGGAAACTATCCTGAATACAATCTATGAATTCTTGCTTGTGGTTACCTCTGCCAATTTGATTTGCACTATCTACATGAAGATTAAAGTCACCTATGATTAATGTACTGCCTTTTTTACATGCCCTCCTTATTTCCTGATTTATTCTCTGTCCTACAGTATAGCTACTGTTCAGGGGCCTCTCAAGTACTCCTACCAGTGTCTTCTTCCCCTTGTTATTTTTTACCTCCATCCATATGGATGCTACATCTTCCAATCCAAGATCATTTCTTGCTATCGTACTTAATTCCATCTCATGCTAATAAAGCCGGCCCACCACCCTTTTTTTCCTACCTGTCCTTTCGAAAAGTCACATACCCCTGAATATTTAGTTCCCAGCTTTGGTCTCCTTATAACCACATCTCGGTAATGGCTATAAGATCATACCCACTAACCTCTATTTGTGCTGTTAATTAATCTATTTTGTTACAAATACTACGCGCTTTTGCCTTTTTACCATTTTTTCCCCCTTTGACCCTATTTGCTGTTTTATTTTTATGTTTGTACACTCTGTCCCTTCCTGTCACACTCTGTGTATCAATACCTGCAATGCTGCCATATCCTTTTGCTCTGTTAGCCTTCGAATCCCCTCTCCAGAACCCTTCCACACCCACTATCAACATCCTGGAGGTTACGATTCCTACCTGAAATGTTTGTCATCATTTGTGTTCAACAGCATTCATTTGCACTCATTTTATATCAATTGTGCTTAAAAGCAGTTATTAGCTATTATTTGACATCGATTGCACTCAAAAGCTATCATTTAACAATTATTTAACATCAGTTTCATTCAAATCATTTAGCTATCATTTAATATTACATATACTATAATTGACATCAATGTCATCAATTGCCCCAAACCACAGCGCTCAAACATTTGCAATTAGCAACACCATTTAAACATTCAGACACCAAAAATGATCAGAGTTTATTTTCCATCTTTCTGAAATTCGATACCATCATAAAACTGAGCTAACTTTTAAAAAAGCAGACATTGTTTTGATTAGGTACTTTTATGTTTTCTTTATACCCTATAACTTGTGCAGCATAACCATACCTACACCCCAGCCACGCCATCCAACATGCTCACCCCCTCACCATGCCCACTCACCAACCCCCCTTCCCCCACCTTCCCCCGCCACCACCAGAAGCTCAGCGAGTCCCAAGACCTGGAAGGTCGGCGAGGCCCAATCCCCAAGGCCAGGAAGGTCAGCGAGGACCAGAAGGTCAGCGAGGTCTGAGGCCCAGAAGGTCGGCAAGGCTTAAGGCTCACTAAGTCGGTGAGGCCCGAGGCCTAGAAGGACAGCAAGGCCCAAAGCCCGGAAGGTAAGCGAGGCCCAAAACCCAGAAGGTCAGCAAGGCCCAAGGCCCTGAAAGTCGGCGAGGCCCAAGGCCCGGAACGTTGGCGAGGCCTAAGGCCCGGAAGTTCGGTGAGGCCCAAGGTCCGGAAGGTTGTCAAAGCCCAAAGCTGGAGACTGCCAGGAAGGGTAGGCTGGGGGGAGGGTTTGGACATGGGTGGGATAGAGGGCAGAGTTTGGAGGCTGTTGGGAGAGGGGAATATTTGGATGCTGGAGGGACGGGGAGAGTTTGGAGGCTGGAGGGATGGGGGAGAGTTTGGAGCCTGGAGGGATGCAGGAGAGATTATACCCTGATGTTGGAAGCGAGGGCGATGCAGGGGAGAGTTTAGACACTGTTACTGGAGGTGGGGTGGGCAGGGGAGGAGAGGTGGAGAGAGTTTAGACCTTGACATTTTGGGGAGTTTAGACCCTGAGACCCTGGGGGTGAGTGGGTGGAAAGTATGGATCCTGAGATTAAAATGAATTAAGAATTGTTGGGGATCGGGTAGTGCTCTCAAGCATGTGCTGTATGGCAGAATAATATTTTTAGACAAAATGAAAAACTGAATAAATTCAGATATTGTTTAAGTAATTAACTTCCTTGTATTTTTTAATTCAGGTTGCTGGGTGCACTTAATAGCTTTGAGCGTGCTGGATATAGGTTTGAGTGCACTATCAAATTTGATGTCAAATTCATTCCAAATTAGAGCCTTTGATGTCAAATTGTAATTGAGAGCATTCAGTACACTTGAAAGCAAAAAATTATGTTAAAATTTTTGGGTAGGAATTGATGAGAAACTGAATTGGACTAGCCATTTAAATGCTGTGGCTACAAAAGCAGACAGAGGCTTGGAATTGTGTGGCAAGCAACTCACCTCCTGACTTCCCAAAGCCTGTCCACCATTTAAAAAAAAAACGCAAATCAGACGTGTGATGGAATAATCTCACTTGTCCGGATGAGTATGGCTCCAACAACAGTCAAGAAGCTTGACACCATCCAGGACAAAGCAACCTGCTTGTTTGGCATGCCATCTGCCACCTTAAACTTTCACTCCCTCCACCACCGACGAACAGTGGTGGCAGTGTGTGCCATTTACAAGATGCACTGCAGCAGCTCACCAAAACTTCTTCTGTTAATGTTACAGATGCCATGACAATTGAGTGCATGCTCCAATTATGATTAAGAGGAGCTGACAGTAGTTGGGGAAAGATTAGGGCACATATATGAAAACCAGTTTCCATGTGTGTGGGGGAACTATGTGGAATGGAGAAGTAGTCTGCACTTATGTTATCCTGAGTTTTGTAAATAAATCTATTTTGAAGACAGATGGCTCCAACTTCTTCTTTTGCCAGACAGATGCTCACTGGAATGACACGGTAGCAGAGTACCAATCTGTGGAGGTTTGAAGCTGAATGAAGGGTTTTTGTCACTTTCTTTTCTGACAAATGTGCTGCTCCCTACAGCCTCTGGTGAGAAATGGCTGAGGCCCAAAGCATCAGAATATGCATTAATTATCTACTGGTTTATTTGGAGTCTGAACCACATAGGCAGTGGAAAAATGACGTAGACATGTGGACTTGGGTCACCTCGTTATTCAGGAGGAAACAAGGTATGACTTTGGCTTTGTCACTACCAAGGAAAAGTAAGGCATCAGTACAAAGACAGAGTTGCTGATAGGTGGTCTGAGGAGGGTCATACTTTTAGCCAATTTGTGGATCAAGACAGAAAGCAGGACTGGGCTGGCAATCATCGGCTTATGAATCCTAGAAATGCATAGGGAAAGATTAATAGATGTTTTTGTGATTCCAAATATCATTATGCAACTAATTGTCCAAAGCGCAAAAAGTTGAATCTTTGAGGTAATGCATGACATGGACAGTTGTGATGCTGAGAACGATGAGGGTAACTGTCCTGAAGGAGTTGTACTGGTTATTGGAAGCCTGAGTCTGGTTTTGGCTGCTTTTTAAAAAATTAATTTATGGGATGTGGGCATTGATGGCCAGAATTTATTGCGCATCTCCAATTGCCCTTGAGAAGGTGGTGGTGAGCTGCCTTCTTGAACTGCTGCAGTCCCTGTGGTGTAGGTACACCCACAGTGCTGTTAGGGAGGGAGTTCCAGGATTTTGACCCAGCTACAGTGAAGGAGCAGCGATATTTTTCTAAGTCAGGATGATGAGTGGCTTGGAGGGGAACTTCCAGGTGGCGGGTGTTCCCATGCATCTGCTGCCCTTGTCATTCTAGATGGTAGAGGTCATGGGTTTGAAAGGTGCTGTCTAAGGAGGTTTCTGAATTCCTGCTTTAAGTTTGGGGCCAACAATTACCAAGAGTGGTCATCCCAAGCAAAATAGCTGAAATAAGTGTTTCTATGGTTTGAACAAAGCTTCCAGAATATGGTGGTACTTAGTTGGTACTCCTCAGTTTTGTTAAAGTTGGGCTGTCTCCAACTTAAAGGGGAGCCTGCCATGTTTTATTGGTACCATGGCAGGAAACTCTCTGACAACTTTAAGATGCATGTTGATGACTTCTTATGAGGTGGTACTAGAGAATTTAAAAAAATTTTACTGACAGGATTAGAACAGAATTTAAGATGTGGAGTCAGGCTTCTGGGGCCTTTAAATATATTGGGTTGGGAATAAGGAAGAATGGTCTCATGTTACTTTACACCAACAATCTTACTTAAAGTGTTAGTCCTATCATAGTCAACTGTGCCAGGTTCTCACTAAAAGATTCAAATGCTTCCAAAGCTGAGCCAGCGCAACTGTGAAGCCTAGTTCAACAACTGAATTGGCTGGGCACACAAACAAGGCTGGATGCAAGTTGTGATGTCTTAGAACTGAGTACTGTAATGAAACAGCCAAAGGCTGAGGACTTATATGGGAAAACAAAACATTAAAAAAATTAATTCCAAAGCTGCGACCTCTACCAACTAGAAGGAAAAGGGCAGCAGATGCATGAGAGTATCACCATAGAAAAGTTACAGCGCAGAATGAGGCCATTCAGCAACTAGCTACTCATTTATAATCCCACTTTCCAACCCAAGTACCTTTGAAATGAGTTGGGCATTTCAGCCTCAACCATCAATCTAGGCAGTGTATTCCATATGTCCATCAACCTCTGGGTGAAAAAGTTTTTCCTCATGTCCTCTCCAATCCTTCCACTAATCAGCTTAAATCTATGCCCCTGATAATTGGCCCCTCAGCTAGGCTCTTTCCTGTCTACCCTATCTAGGCCCCTCACAATTTTGTCCACCTCAATTAGATCTCCCCTCAGCCTCCTCTGTTCTAAAGAAAACAATCCTCGCCTACCTAATCTTTCCTCATAGCTGCAATTTTCAAGCCCTGGCTTGTAAACCTCCTCTTGTACACTCTCCAGAGTAACTATTATCCTCCCTTAATGTGGTGACCAGAACTGTACACAAAATTCCAGCTGCTGCTTAACTGGCATTTTATAAAGTTCCAACATTACATCTCTGCTTTTTCATTCAATACCTCATCCAACAAAGGAAAGCGTTCCATATGCCTTCTTTACCACCTTATCCACCTGTCCTGCCACATTCAGGGACCTGTGGACATACACTCCAAGCTCTCTCACTTCCTCAGCCCCTTGCAGTATCCTCCAGTTTATTGAGTTTTCCCTTGCTTTGTCTGCCCTCCCCAAATGCATTACCTCACACTTTTGTGGGTTTAATTCCATTTGCCACTTTTCTAGCTACTCTATCAAACAATTAATATCATTCTGGAGACAGCAGCTATCCTCTTCACTAACTACACTGCCAATTTTTGTCATCTGAAAATTTTCCAATCATGCCTCCCACATTTAAGTCCTAATCTTTAATATATACAACAAACAGCAAGGGCCCCAATGCTGAGCCCTGTGGAACACCACTGGAAACCACATTCCATTTGCAAAAACATCCATTGACTATTACCTTTTGTTTCCGGTTACTGAGCCAATTTTGGATCCAACTCATCACCTTCCTCTATATCCCCTGGGGTCTCACTTTTCTGACCAGTTTGCCACGTGGGACCTTGCCAACCGCCTTCCTAAAATCCATGTAGACAACATCCATTACACTACCCTCATCAATCCTCCTTGCTACTTCCTCAAAACATTTTATTAAGTGAATAAGTTATGATGTTCCCCTAACAAAAGCATGCCAATGATCCCTGATCAATCCATGTCTTTTTAAGTGACAGTTTATCCTGTCTCTCAGAATTTATTCCAATAATTTGCCCACCACTGAAGTCAGACCGACCAGCCTATAATCATGTGACCTATCTGTCGCACTCTTTTTAAATATTGGTACAAAGTTTGCAAACCTCCAATCCTCTGATACCTCGCCTGTATCTAGTGAGGATTGGAAAATGATCCTCAGAACATCCACTATTTCCACTCTGGCTTCCTTTAACAGCCTGGGATACAATCCATCCAGCCTGGTGATTTATCCACCCTCTAGGATGTCAGTCCCTCCATTATGCTTAGCGATCTAATAATTCACACTCCTCCTCTTTAACTAGAATATCTGCATCATCTCACTCCTTAGTGAAGATAGAGACAAAGCACTCATTGAGAACCAAGCCCACATCTTCAGCATCAATGCATAAGTTACCACTGTGAGGAATCCGTTTTTGGAAAATTTGAATGTCATTGAATTTTGGGCATTAATTCGGTGCTGTGAATATGACATTCTTTAAGAAACCATGGGTCAAGATAGCTGTCCAGTGGGGAACACCTGCTGAGGGAAGAGATACTTTGTATATTTAAGTTAACAAAGAACTGCTGTTGCCAAGCTAAAAGCTCCTACTGATTGCTTAAAAATACCTAGCCTAAGAGAAGTATTCTTTGAATATCTTAGTCTTTAAAAACGCTCAGGCGGAGTGTGTGTTGCGGCGCTTTGGAAGTGGGCTGCAAGAATAGACTCCCTCTTTCCTTCTCTCTGCCCCACCTGTGTGTTAAACTTGCCTCAGAAATGTCACATCAGGATAACCCAAATATTTTGTTTTGAAAATCTGCAACATTATGACCAGTAAAAGTCATCAAGGACAGTTTCACCAACAAATCCATCAGAAAGAACTTCCAGATCTATTGTGACCAGAATTCTGTTAGATCAACAGCGTGAGATCCCTTTGAATTTTATCCTTTTTAAAGAAACTTTCCCATGCTCCAGCCTCTGCAGGGGACTGTTTGTTTGTCCTGTTTTGTGTTTGTGTGAGTGTATAGGGGTTTAAGAGTCTTTTTTTAAAAAGGGGGAAAATTGTTACACTTCTAAACTATAACTTCTTTGTTAACCAGTTTATTAACTTGTTTTTAAAAAGTAGTTTGTTTTATAATACATCAATTTTTTTTGAGTTTACTGAAAGAAGCCTGGTTAGAGTTTTTTTTTATGCTGGGAATAATAGTATCAAAGGATAACAATTGGCCAGTTTTGTGGGTGAATTAAACATTTAATTTAAATTCTCTGCCTTCAGGGAGCTTTCATTCTGTACTCCCCTACACTGATTTCAGCACCCGCCCTCCTCCTGCCCCCTCCCAGGCAGCGCTATGCCTTTCAGCGTGCCTTTCACGCTGACTGACCATTAATTGGACAGCCATTGTGAAATCACGGTCGGGGTCCAATCGCGGGCGGCGATCCGTTCCTCGGCTGCTCCCGGGCCTGCCAATTGCGGCTGCCCACTGACCCGAAAATTTTGCCCGGTGTCTTTGTTCCTGAGTGTCCCATTAAACCTGATTGGTTTCAGGGAAGGGCATTGGATCACATCGCCACAAATTCTTTTGTGTTGGCCCATCCTTAAACAGGGAGATGTGTGAATGTCCATATTTCATTAGGTATTTGCTTGAGATGTGTTACTACCTGCAGCTCACAGGTCAAAGGTCGCATGATTTGCAGCAGCCATTTTAATAGTTTGTCTGTGTGCAGTTTGTAAAAGTATAGCTGAAAGTTTATGACACCTTTGAGAAATTGAAAGCTATTTCGACAAGTGAACCAGTGTTAGCAGTCCCAAACTTTAACTGATCATTCAAGGTGGCTACAGACATGAGCAATGTGGGAGTAGGAGCTGTCTTGCTCCAGGAAGATGACTCGTATCAAGAAACCAACTAGCTATTTTTCTAATAAGTTTGATAAACATCAGTGAAAATATTCCACAGTAGAAAAGGAGGCTTTGGGAATTCTGTTAGCCCCTCAATATTTTAAGGTCTATGTCAGTAATGCACACAAGGAAATGTTGATATTCACTGACTGCAATCCACTTACTTTCCCGGAGAAATTTAAAGTCAACAAAGGCTGTTCAAATGGAGTTTACTCCTCTAGCCATTGAACTTAAAAAATATGCATGTTGCTGAGAAAAATAATGTAATTGCAGATGATCTATCCAGAATTTAAACAGAAAAAGTGCCACCTGTCATCTGTGAAAGGTCTAGTGACAGTGACCCTGAGGAATTTATGTAAATGAAAGGGTGAAGGTCTTTGCTATCACTGCATTTTTACTTTTCTTTCTTTCTATAAAGAACAAAACAAAATAGCAAGTAATTTAATTTTTTCCCTTTTTGCAGGGAGGCATGCCACAATCATGCAATACAAACTTATCAACTATAAAACTATTATGAATTTTAAACTTGAAATGGATGCTTTCCTCTAACACAAAATGAAGTTGCGGTCAGGTGACCTTCTTTCTTGCCAACCACTGAGCTAATTTTCAAGTGCTAAGGAACGCAAGCTCCAACAACTCATCGACACCAACACCCATCTAGGACCCTCAACCCCTGCCTGTCCCTCCGTCCCCACCCCATCTTCCAATCCCAGCCCCAGCCGTGTATTCACTATACCCCCTGACCTTCCCCTCTCCGATGCTGAACGTTCAGTACTCAGCAAAGGACTTAGTTTCATACCCTTACGCCCTCATCTCAATGAATTTCGGGCTCAGCATGATGCTGAACTCTTCTTCCGCCGTCTTCGTCTCCGGGCTCACTTCGTTGGGCAAGAGTCCTCTCCCCATTCAACGGATCTTTTCACCCACCTCCAATATTCTCCCTCCACCTGGACCCCTCCCTCTGGATTCTTACCTTCTCTTGATCTTTTCATTGAGAACTGTCGGCGTGACATTAGTCGTCTCAATTTCTCTGCTCCTCTCACCCATTCTAATCTCTCTCTCTCTGAACTTACTGCACTCCATTCTCTGAGGTCCAACCCTGGCATTGTCATCAAACCTGCTGACAAGGGTGGTGCTTTTGTTGTCTGGCGCACTGACCTCTACCTCGCGGAGGCTGAGCGTCAACTCGCAGACACTTCCTCCTACCTCTCCCTGGACCATGACCCCACCACTGAACATCAAGCCATTGTTTCCAGGGCTGTCACTGACCTCATCTCCTCTGGGGATCTTCCTCCCACAACTTCCAACCTGATAGTCGCCCAACCTCGGACAGCCCGCTTCTATCTCCTACCCAAAATCCACAAACAGAACTGCCCCGGTAGACCGATCATCTCAGCTTGCTCCTGCCCCACAGAACTCATTTCTCGTTATCTTGACTCCCTTCTCTCACCCCTTGTCCAGTCCCTTCCCACCTACACCCGTGATTCCACTGACACCTTATGTCACATCAACAATTTCCAGTTCCCTGGCCCCAACCGCTTCCTCTTCACCATGGACATCCAATCCCTCGACACCTCCATCCCCCACCAGGATGGTCTGAGGGCCTTTAGCTTCTTCCTCGAACAGAGGCCCGAACAATCCCCATCCACCACTACTCTCCTCCGTCTGGCTGAACGTGTTCTCACACTGAACAATTTCTCCTTCAACTCCTCTCACTTCCTCCAAATAAAAGGTGTGGCGATGGGTACCCGCATGGGCCCCAGCTATGCCTGTCTCTTTATGGGGTATGTGGAACATTCCTTGTTCCAGTCCTACTCCGGCCCCCTTCCACAACTCTTTCTCCGGTACATCGATGATTACTTCGGTGCTGCTTCATGCTCTCGTTGGGTTTTGGAAAAATTTATTAATTTTGCTTCCAATCTCCACCCCTCCATCATTTTCACGTGGTCCATCTCTGACACTTCCCTTCCCTTCCTTGACCTCTCTGTCTCAATCTCTGGTGATAGACTGTCCACCAATATCCATTACAAACCCACCGACTCCCACAGCTACCTCGACTACAGCTCCTCACACCCCGCTTCCTGTAAGGACTCCATCCCATTCTCTCAGTTCCTTCGCCTCCGTCTCATCTGTTCCGATGATGCTCCCTTCAAAAACAGTTCCTCTGACATGTCCTCCTTCTTCCTTAACCGAGATTTTCCGCCCACGGTCATTGACAGGGCCCTCAACCGTGTCCAGCCCATCTCCCGCGCATCCGCCCTCACACCTTCTCCTCCCTCCCAGAAACATGATAGGGTCCCCCTTGTCCTCACTTATCACCCCACCAGCCTCAGCATTCAAAGGATCATCCTCCGCCATTTCCGCCAACTCCAGCATGATGCCACCACCAAACACATCTTCCCTTCGCCCCCCCTATCGGCATTCCGTAGGGATCACTCCCTCTGGGACACCCAAGTCCACTCCTCCATCACCCCTTACTCCTCAACCCCCTCCTATGGCACCACCCCATGCCCACGCAAAACATGCAACACCTGCCCCTTCACTTCCTCTCTCCTCACCGTCCAAGGGCCCAAACATTCCTTTCAAGTGAAGCAGCATTTCACTTGCATTTCCCCCAACTTAGTCTACTGCATTCGTTGCTCCCAATGTGGTCTCCTCTACATTGGAGAGACCAAACGTTAACTGGGCGACCGCTTTGCAGAACACCTGCGGTCTGTCCGCAAGAATGACCCAAACCTCCCTGTCGCTTGCTATTTTAACAATCCACCCTGCTCTCTTGCCCACATGTCTGTCCTTGGCTTGCTGCATTGTTCCAGTGAAGCCCAACGCAAACAGGAGGAACAACACTTCATCTTCCGACTAGGCACTTTACAGCCTTCCGGACTGAATATTGAATTCAACAACTTTAGGTCTTGAGCTCCCTCCTCCATCCCCACCCCCTTTCTGTTTCCCCCTTCCTTTTGTTTTTTTTCCAATAAATTATATAGATTTTTCTTTTCCCACCTATTTCTATTATTTTAAAATTTTTTTAAATCTTTTATGCTCTCCCCACCCCCACTAGAGCTATACCTTGAGTGCCCTACCATCCATTCTTAATTAGCACATTCGTTTAGATAATATCACCAACTTTAACACCTATGTGTTCTTTTGTTCTATTGTTTGTGACATCTTTTGATGATCTGCTTCTATCACTGCTTGTTTGTCCCTAAAACCACACCAACCCCCACCATTTCTCTCTCTCTCTCTCTCTCCCCCCCCCCCACCACACCTTAAACCAGCTTACATTTCAACTCTTTCTTGGACTCGAACTCAAGTTCTGTCGAAGTGTCATGAGGACTCGAAACGTCAACTCTTTACTTCTCTGCCGATGCTGCCAGACCTGCTGAGTTTTTCCAAGTAATTCTGTTTTTGTTTTGAGCTAATTGTCATGTCTGGACAAGTCTTGCCAAAATCGTAAAAATGTAAACAACCTTTCCTGTGCTAATGGCTGCATTCCTCCAAAGAATTAAAAAGACTGGGTTCACAATACTGTTGCAGCCTCTGCAATTCCAAACTTGAAATCCAGAAGCAATGGGTGTGAAAAGCTCCATTTTGTCAGGATGGTATGCGGACAAGTGATATCCGGACGCCATTGCGTAACAATGGCATAATCATCAGAAACTTTGAGCACAACAAGAAGACATGACAGACAAAGGGCAGAATCGTCACAGATTTGCATTAAGTGCGGAAGCGGGTGGGGAAAACGACATTTTACCCGCCAGACCCAATAGAAGCTTTTCACACTGTATCATCCAAGCCCGCTGTATTAATGATGCATTCCCAGGAAACACGCCATTTCCATGGCGGGTGGACTCTCATTCGCCTGCCACGCCATCTTCTCACGACTGCATCACACTGGGCGCCGTATTTAAATTGCAGGCGCATACAGACCTCTCAGTTCTTCCAGCCCACATGGAAGACATGGCCCCGAAAGGCAAACAGACTGCTGCCCCCAGGTTTAGTGACAGGTCCCTCAAGTGCTTTTTGAAGGCCTGCTGTGATATCCTCTACTCCCACTCTGGCTGCAGGAAGGGCAGCAGCTTTACCAATCCAGCATGGGAGGTGGTGGCAGTGGTTGTCAGCGCCAATGCCCTGCAAAAGAGACAGCCACCCAGTGCCATTAAAGGATGAATGGTCTCATCCATTCTGCCAGGCTAATTCACTCTTCTCATCACACTTGACTATCACGCTCACAAACCTATCACACATACACAGGGATCTCACACCTCAAGGGATAACACCACTAACACTCACACCGACCCTCACATCTCCATTAAGCTCATATCCTCTTGAGCTTGCATCCTCATCCCGTTCATGACTCCACTCACCACACAAACATTCCACACAGTGCCATGCATCCTGCTCACACTCTGTCCATCTGTTTTCATGCAGGAGAAGCCTGCTCACAGCAGGAGGGAGAGGTCCAAGACCTGGGGTGGAGTGGCCCACATTAGACCCCTCGCTCACTTTGAGGAATGCGCTGACTGATGAAGACGTGGACCCTGCCTGTGGCGATAGTGATGTCGGTGGCGAACACCCACCTGAGAATCCTGCACCACATCATCCCTCTCTCAATGCAACTGTGAGTGTTCAGTCTCCTGCTTTTGACTCTGCTGACTTTCACAACTTATCTCTAGATCGGTTCACAGGAGCACTGCCAAGCAACCCTCAGCCAGCCAGTCCCTCAGTTCCATCCAGGTCCTCACCTCCAGCCAAGAGGACACCTCCTCCATTGAAGGGCTGGAAATAAGCAGCCTGGAAGACCTGTCACAGTGCCGACACACACCTCGGTGGGACATAGATCTACAGCAGGCTCGTGTTCGCAATCTGATGGTCACCCCACGGACACGCGACCGCAGCAGGAGGAGACAGGTTCAGCAAAGCACCCCAGCACTCGGAGGATTGTTGGGGAAGGGGCATCTGTGAGGTCAGATGACGAACCTCTGGATTAGGCATCAGGAAACCTTCTGCTGATTACCATGTACCACCCTCCCTCAGCTGCTGAATCAATGCTCCACCATGTTGAACACCACTTGGAGGAAGCACTGAGGGTGGCAAGGGCATAGAATTTACTCTGGGTGGGGAGTTCAATGTCCATCACCAAGAGTGGCTTAGTAGCAACACTACTGACCGAGCTGGCTGAGTCCTAAACGACATAGCTGCTAGACTGGGTCTGCGGCAGGTAGTGAGGGTACCAACAAGAGGGAAAAACATACTTGACCTCATCCTCACCAACCTGCCTGCCACAGATGTACCTGGGCATTACAGTATCGGTGGGAATGCCCACTGCACAGTCATTGTGGAGACAAAGGCCCGCCTTCACAATGAGGATATCCTCCATCATGTTATGTGGCACTACCACCGTGCTAATTGGGATACTTTTCGAACAGATCCAGCAACTCAAGACTGGGCATTCATGACACGCTGTGGACCATCAGCGGCAGAATTGCACTTGAACAAAATCTGTAACCTCATGGCCTGGCATATCCTCCACTCTGCCATTACCATCAAGCCAGGGGATCAACCCTGGTTCAATGAAGAGCGCAGGAGGATATGTCAGAAGCAGCACCAGGCATACCTAAAATGAGATGTCAACCTGGTGAAGCTATAACACAGGGCTACTTGCGTGCCAAATAGCATAAGCTGCAAGTGATAGACAGAGCTAAGCGATCCCACAACCAACAGATCAGATCTAAGCTCTGCAGTTCTGCCACATCCAGTCACGAATGGTGCTGGACAATAAAACAACTCACCAGGGGAGGAGGTTCCACAAATAACCCCCTACCTCAACGATGCAGGAACCCAGCACATCAGTGCAAAAGATAAGGCTGAAGCATTTGCTACAATCTTCAGCCAGAAGTATGAGTGGATGATCCATCTCAGCCTCCTCCAGAGGTCCCCAGCATCACAGATGCCAGTCTTCAGCCAATTCGATTCACTCCATGTGATATCAAGAAATGGCTGAAGGCACTGAATACTGCAAAGGCTATGGGCCCTGACAATATTCCAGCAATAGTACTGAAGACTTGTGCTCCTGAACTTGCCGCGCCCCTAGCAAAGCTGTTCCAGTACAGCTACAACTTTGGCATCTACCTGGCTATGTGGAAAATTGCTCAGGTATGTCCTGTGCACAAAGAGCAGGGCAAATCTAACCCAGCCAATAACCACCCCATCAGTCTACTCTCCATCATCAGTAAAGTAATGGAATGAGTTATCAACAGTGCTGTCAAGCAGCACTTGCTGAGCAATAACCTGCTACTAACGCCCAGTTTGGGTTCCTCCAGGGCCGGGCCAGTTCTCTCCTGAACTCATTACAGCCTTGGTTCAAACATGAACAGAAGAGCCAAACTCCAGAGGTGAGGTGAGAGTGACTGCCCTTGACACCAAGGCTGCACTTGACCGAGTGTGGCATCCAGGAGCCCCAGCAAAACTGGAGTCAGTGGGAATCACTGGGAAAACTCTCCACTGGTTGGAGTCACACAAAGGAAGGTGGTTGTGGTTGTTGGAGGTCAATCATCTCAGCTCCAGGTCATCACTGCAGGAGTTCCTCAGGGTAGTGTTCTCGGCCCAATCATCTTCATCTGCTTCATCAATGACCTTCCTTCCATCATAAGGTCGGAAGTGGGGATCTTCGCTGATTGCACAATGTTCAACATTTGCAACTCCTCAGGTACTGAAGCAGTCCATGTCCAAATGCAGCAAGGCCTGGACAATATCCAGGCTTGGTCTGACAAGTGCAAGTAACATTTGCGCCACACAAGTGCCAGGCAATGACCATCTCCAACAAGAGAGATTCTAACCATTGCCCCTTGACGTTCAATGGCATTAGAACATAAGAGCATAAGAAATAGGAACAGGAGTAGACCACTCGGCCCTTCAAGCCTGCTCTGCCATTGAATAAGATCTTGGCTGATCTTCTTGTGTTTTGATTTCCACATTCCCATCTAACCCCTTTGATAACCTTTAATTCCCTTGCCTAGCAAGAAACTATCTACCTCTGCCTTAAAAATATTCAATGACCCTACTTCCAGCACCTTCTGAGGCAGAAAATTCGAAAGTTGCACAACCCTTAGAGAAAATGTCTCTTCATCTCTGTCCTAAAAGGATGACCCCTAATTTTCAAACAGTGTCCCCTAGTTCTGGACTCACTCACAAGAGGAAACATCCTTTTGATGTCCACCTTGTCAAGGCCATTCAGGAGCTTGCATACTTCAATCAAATCAGCCTTCACTCTTCTAAACTCCGGTGGAAACAAGCCTAGTCTGTCCAACCTTTCCTCATAAGACAACCCACTCATTCCAGGTATCAATCTAGTAAACCTCTTTTAAACCGCCTCCAATGCATCTACATCCTTCCTAAAATAAGGAGACCAAAACTGCACACACTGTTCGAGGTGTGGTCTCACCAATGCCCTGTATACCTGAAGCATAACATCCTTACTTTTATGTTGAATCCCTCTTGTAATAAAGGATAGCATTCCATTAGCCTTCTTAATTACTTGCTGTATCTGCGTACCAACTTTTTGTGACTCATGTATTAGAACTCCTAGATCCCTTCTCATGTCCTCTTCAAAACATACTATCCTACCTATCTTTGGCCTCTGCAAATTTAGCCACCATGTCTTCACTCCACTCATCTAAGTCATTGATGTAAATCATAAAAAGTTGATGCCTCAGTACAGACTCCTGTGGGACTCCACTCGTCACATCCTGCCAGTCAGAAAAAGACCTATTTAAACTCTCTGCTTTCTGCCAGCCAGCCAATCTTCTATCCATGCTAATATCTTACCCACTACACCATGCACTTTTATTTTCCATAATAATCTCTGATGTGACACCTTATCAAATGCCTTCTGGAAATCCAAGTACAGCCTACAGGTTCCCCTTTATCCACTGCGCATGTTACTCCTTCAGAAAAGTCCAATAAATTGGTTAAACATGATTTTCCTTTCATAAAACCACCCTGACTGTTCCCTATTACCTTGAGCGCTTCTAAGTGCCCAGCTATAACCTCTAATAACCTCCCCACAACAGACGTCAAGCTAAATGTCCTATAGTTTCCTGTTTTCTTCCTCCCTCCCTTCTTGAATAGAGGGGTTATATTTGCTACTTTCCAGTCTGATGGAACCTTTCCAGAATCTAGCGCATTTTAGAAAATTAACACCAGTGCATCAACTACCTCATTAGCCACCTCTTTTAAGGCCCTAGGATGTAGTCCATCAGGACCTGGAGACTTGCCAGCCTGCAACTCCTTCAATTTGCTCAGTATCATTTCCCTCGTGATTTCAATTTCACCAAGTTACTTTCTCCCGTTCACCACCTGATTTGCAGTTATTATTGGAATGTTTTTTGTATCCTCTGTAGTGAACACAGAAGCAAAATATTTATTCAATTCTTCTGCCATTTCCTTATTAACTACTATTAACTCCCCACTGTCATTCTCTAGAGGACCAACACTCACTTTACTTCCTTTTATCCTTTTTAAATACCTGTAGAAACCCTTGCTATTCATTTTTACATTTCTAGCTAGCTTCCTCTCATACTCTAATTTCTTTCTCCTGATTAACCTTATAGTCATTCTCTGCCTTTCTTTATATTCTGTCCAATCATCTGTTCTGCCACTCATCTTTGCTGAGTTATAAGCTTTTTCCTTACGTTTGATGCTTCCTTAACATCTTTATCCAACCACAGGTGGTGTATCCTCCCCTTAGAATTTTTCTTTATAGTAGGAAGGTACTTACTCTGAATATTCTGAAATATCCCTTTAAATGTCTGCCACTGTTTCTCTATTGATCTATCCCCGAAACTAGTTTCCCAGTACACTTCAGCTAGCTCAGCTTTCATGCCCACATAGTTGCCCTTATTTAAGTTTAAAATACTAGTCCTAGACCCACTCTTTCTCTCTTTCAAACTGGATGTAAAATTCAATCATATTGTCATCACTGCTACCTAGGGGTGCCTTTATTCTGAGGTCATTAATTAATCTTGTCACATTATACAATACCAAGACTAACATAACCTGCTCTCTGGTTGGTTCCAGAACATGCTGCTCTAAGAAACTATCTCAAACATTCAAAGAACTCCTCATCCAGGCTACTACTGCCAACTTGATTTTTCCAGTTTGTGTAGATTAAAATCACCCATGACTATCACAAGCACACAATATTTTCTCTTGAATACTTTGTCCTACACTGTGGCTACTATTAGGGGGCCTGTAGACCACTCCCACTAATGACTTTTCCCCTCTACTATTCCTTATCTCCACCCAAAGCGATTCTACATCCAGATCTCCTGATCCAAGGTTATCACTAACTATAGCAGCATTGCCCTCTTTAATTAACAGTGCTACCCCTCCACTTTTACCAAGCTTCCTATTCTTCTTGAATGTCATGCGTCCTTCAATATTAAAGACACTTTGTTGTCCTGCAGCTATGTCTCTGTAACTGCTATCAAATCATAATTATTTACTTCAATGTGGGCCATCAATTCATTTACTTTGTTATAAATGCAATGTGCATTCAGTTTTGTCTTTTTGTTACCTTTGTAACATCTAGTCTTGACTATTGATGTATTCTTAGGTTTTTTTCTCTCTGTACCTTCCTGCCATTCTCTGACCCTCATTTCTCATATTACTATTTTGGTCTCCTGTCTGGGTTCTATTCTTTGAATTGCTACCTCTACCCAAACTTAATTCCTTACCCCTCTTGTTTAGTTTAAAGACTTCTCTACTTGCTTTGTTATGCGATTTGCAAGGACACTCAGTTCAGATGTAAACCATTCCAATGGTACAGCCACCACTTTTACCAGTACTGGTGCCAGTGCCCCACAAACCGGAAACTACTTCTCCCACACCAGTCTTTGAGCCACGCATTCATCTCTCCAATCTTATTTGCCCTTTGCCAATTTGTATGTAACTCAGGTAATAATCCAGAAAGGTACCTTTGAGGTTCTGCTTCTTAATTTAGTACCTAACACCTCATACTGACTTTGCAGAACCTCTTTCCTAGTTCTACCTATGTCATTGGTACCTATATGGACCACGACAACTGGATTCTCCCCCTCCCACTGCAAATTCCTCTCCAGCCCTGAACTGATGTCCCAAACCCTGGCACCAGACAGGGAACACAGCCATCTGGATTCTTGCTCTTTGCTGTAGACAACAGTGTCAGTCCCGGTCACTATACTATCCCTACTACAACTACATTCCTTTTTGCTCCCCCCCTGCTTGAATGGCTTCCTGTACCACAGTGCCATGGCCAGCCAGCTCATCCACCTTGCAGACTTCGCTTTCATCCACACAGGTTGTGAGCACCTCAAACCTGTTTGACAATTGCAAAGTCTGAGGCTCCTCCACTACAATCTGCCTGGTCCCATTACTTGCCTCACTGACTGTCACATCCTCCTGTCCCTCACTGCTGACCAAAACAGGTGACCCTATTCTATGAGGTGTGACTGTCTTCTGGAACAAAGTATCCATGTATTTCTCCCCCTCCCTTATTTTGCACAGTATCTGCATTTTGGCTTCCAGATCGCTAATCTTGATCTGGAATTCCTCAAGCTGCTTACATTTCCTGCAGACATGTTTGTCATGGATTGCCTTGGCATCCAAAAGCTCCCACATCTTAGAGCTGCAA
Source organism: Carcharodon carcharias (assembly GCF_017639515.1). Classification (NCBI taxonomy): domain Eukaryota; kingdom Metazoa; phylum Chordata; class Chondrichthyes; order Lamniformes; family Lamnidae; genus Carcharodon; species Carcharodon carcharias. The sequence continues at coordinate 176,601,590 of NC_054467.1, forward strand.
CGTAACACCTGTCCCACCATTCTAACTTATGTTATTTAATTTACTTTAATTACTTTCTTCCTGCGTATGCTACAATTTACTGTGTTTATTGAATGCTGGTACCACTTACAGCTAAGGTTATATGCTTCTTAACTATAAGGTATGTCATCATGTTCTTTAATCCTGTGTCTCTCCTCTCTTTGCGCTCTTTTATCCTGTGTCCCTACACTCCCACCCTACTGCCTTCTCTGCCCTCGGTCATTCTCACCATTCCTTCATACCACACCCACTCTTGGTTCTCTCCTCAGGAGGCATTCATCAGACCACCCCCTTACACATTCACCTTTTCAACACCTCCCGCTCAGGAACCTCTTCCCCCCACCCCCCGCTTGGTCTCTCCCCCCGCCTGACTTCTTCAAACACCATTACTGCTTCCGCCACCCTTGGTCCTTCCCCTCTCCCAATTCCTTCCTCCAGCCTTACCTCTTCCTCCAGACTTAATTTTTCCTTCAGCTTTAGTCCTTCTCCCTTCTCGACTCCTTCCTCTACCCTTATTCCTTTTCCACCCTTCCTCCCCTGTCCACATTCCTTCCCCCCTCCAAACTCCTTCCCTTAGACTTTCGGCCCCCTTATACCTACCTCACCAGTTGCCACCATCTTCCCCCATTACCTCCTCCTCCCCCCATACTTCCTCCCCCTCGACACCTTCATTCCCCATATCCCAACCTCACTGCCCCCCCCCCCACCCTGCAACAACATCCCTTCCTCTCCCAGTCGATCCTAGACCTTCCTCTCCCACCCCATTATTCATTGTGACCATCAATGGTGATTTTCCAACTTCTGTGAGCTGCTTCACAGCAGAGCCATGTCCATGAGAATCCACTCAGCATGCCATGGACATTCCTCCAGTGTGCCGTTGTGTCAGGCTCCAGTGTCTTCTGCTCCTTGGATGTCTGCGATGTGAGCAAGGCCCTGGGGGAAGTCTCGACTTCTGCACTTCACACTTGTCAAGACATGTCTGCACCAGCATGTTTTCCTGCTGATGATCCAGCAGGGGTGGGGTGATGAGTCTGGCCGAATGGCCTTATAAGGATATGCAGATGTATTACAATGAGGTTCCTGACGTCCGATGGCGGAGGAACGTGACCCACCATTGACGAGTTGAGCAGATGATCGTAAACTGGTTTCACGATATCGTGAAAGCAATTTTTGGCCTTCTCACCAAATAGTTCGCTCACTCCACCAAACACACCCAATGGCAGCAGGCACAGAAAAATCCACCCAAGGTTTCTGCTAAGGGTTTTAATAAGGCATATTCTGGTCAGACAGACAAAACGTTTATGCCGACAAAGAGAAAAGACCCACCCTAAGAGCACCTGCTCTTAAGCCACATGAGTCAGGGACTCGAGTTGAACTCTCTACCTGATGGACCATACCAGGGCTCTGCTATTGCACCTTGACTAGAATATAATAAGAGAAATCTGCTGCTGTGAACGTAAAATAACAGCGAATCCGCCTTTCTAAGCTGTGTTGCATTCCTATGACACGGAAATAAACCCAACTGTGTATATTTAAAACTTTATCTTTATTGATATTTTTTTAAACTGGACTTTTCTGCTGAACACAAGAACTTAAGATGGCTTCTGCAAGTCAACTGATCACTTGGTTGTCCCTCTGTCTGGGAGCTATCCCCAACAGTCTCAAGAACAAAATAATTATTTTTTTCAGCTTCTGGAATTTCACACTTCAATGTACAAACCCCTGCAATCAACAAAAGCAGAGGAAGTGCACCAAACTGGCTCCCCTGTCCTGAACAATCACAAAAGAGGGAGACCGAAACTCATTATTATACTGGAAGAGATGTTATTAATCACCTTGTCTCTCTCTCAGGAGAAACAATGGAATTCTGACCATAAGCATAGAAATTGATTGCTAAGCCTCAATTAACCATTAATAGGCCATGTTGCATGACCCAAGTCTCTGGTCTTTTGGACAATTTTAACATTACGTCTTTGGGCCTCACAATCAGTCTGCTGTTTTCACATTGAACTGGTGATCCAAGAAGCAGGCTCCTCCAAGCTCAACAACTTGCCCATCTAGCTTGGTTCTACTGGAAGAATTTGTACCATAGCCTACAGAACCCATTCAATCTCTGCATACCTAATTCAAATGGTGACATCAGCCCCATCTGGAAAGTGAATACTACAACTCCCCAGCTGAATTTGAATGCCTACATGAAAGGATTCCTCATTGGACTCTGACTTTGGACTCCGGAGCTCACATGAACCAATATTCATTTTTATGTGGTCCTTGCATTTTAAAATTCTTCCTTTCTATCCCCCCCACCCTGTTCCCCCCACCTCCTTTACTGTGTGTATGTGTAGAGTGGGAGATAAAGGAGTTAGAGAGGAGGCAGGAGATAAAAGAGTGCAAAAGGAGCAAGGGAGGAGCCGAGAGATAAAAGTGCGAGCTGCTGAGGCTGGTGGTGGATCTCAGTGGACCGACCAGATTTGGAGAAAATCAAATGTGACATCATTGGGAACTAGGTAAGTGATTGGTGAGTATTTTACTTGTTTTGCTTATTTATCTTTTAAATACTGGTACAATATATTCATAAATGTAAGGTTTTCTTCATAATAAGGTTTTTGTAATAGCAGTAGTAAAGCTTATTGGGAGTAGTAGAATTTATTAATTTAAATAAATTTTAAAAATTAAAACACTAAAATGTTAATACAAAACAAATAAAATAATTAAAATAAATACCTAAAACACATACCTGTTTATTGTTAAGTTGAGAATGTTAAGTAACATGTAACTTTTAGTGATAGGTGGTACTAGCTTTGAATATGCACAGTAAGTTGTAATATATATAGAAATTATTCTAAGTTAATGAAGAAAGTAATTAGCTAAATAACATAAAGAACAATGACAGAACAGGTGTTATGTCGCAGCTGTGGAATGTGGGTATTTCTGAATGCCAAGGCGATCCAGGGCAAACATGTCTGCAGAAAGGGTGATTGCTGTAAAAACCCATCAAACCAGGTAGGTTTTTACAACAGTGGCTTCATGGTCATCATTAGATTTTTAATTCCAGATTTTTTATTATTGAATTCAAATTCCACCATCTGCCATGATGGGATTTGAACCCTGATGTGTGCCCTGGGTCTCTGAATTACTAGTCCAGTAATAATACCACAATGCCACCTCCTCCCCTGATGAATGTGTTGATCAAAGACTGGTGTGGGAGAAGTGGTTTCTGGTTTGAGGGGCATCTGTACTGGGGAATGTGAGGGCTGTACCATTGGGACAGTCTATACCTGAACCATGCTGGGATCAGTGTACTAGTGAGCCACATAACTAGGGAAGTAGAGGGGATTTTAAACTTAAAAAGGGGGACGGGGGGGAGGGGTCAAGCTTGGGCAAATGTAACAAATCAAGTACAGTCAAGGCACAAGACCAAAATAGTAATATGGAAAATATTAAATAAGGGCAACCATGTGGGCATGAAAGCTGACTGAGCTGAAGTGAACTGGGATATGATGCTAGGTGAAAAGCAGTGGCAGACATTTCAGAGGATATTTGAGAATACACAGAGTAAGTATATTCCTACTATAAAGAAAATTTCTAAGGGAAGGACTCACCTTCCGTGGTTAACTAAAGAAGTTAAGGAAAGTATCAAACTTAAGCAAAAAGCATACAACTACGCAAAGCTGAGTGGCAGGTCAGATGATTGGTCAGAAAATAAAGAACAGCAGAGAATGACTAAGGTTAATCAGGAGGAAGAAATCAGAGTATGAGAGAAAGCTAGCTAGAAATGTAAAAACAGATAGCAAGAGTACAGGTATTTAAAAAAGGAAAAGAGTAGGTAAAGTGAGTATTGGTCCTCTAGAGAGTGACAAGGGGCTGTTAAAAGCAGATAATAAGGAAATGGCAGATGAAATAAACAAATATTTTGCTTCTGCCCTCACTATACAAGATATAAAAAACGTTTCAGTAATAGATATAAATCAGGAGGTGAAAGGGGGACAGGAACTTGGAGAAATTACAATCACTAGGGAAGTGGTACTGAACAAACTGATGGAGCTGCAGGCTGACAAGTCCCTGGATCCTGATGGACTAAGAGGTGGCTAATGAGGTAGTAGATGTGTTGGTATTAATTTTCCAAAATTCGCTAGATGCTGGAAAGGTTCCATCAGACTGGGAAGTGGCAAACACCTCTATTCAAGAAGGGAGGAAGGCAGAAAACAGGAAATTATGTGCCAGTTAGTTTGACATCTATCATTGGGAAGGTGTCAGAATCAATCATTAAGGAGGTTAGTGTTGGGCACTTAGAGAAACTCAAGGTAATCTGGAAGAGTCAGCATGGTTTTGTGAAAGGGAAATCATGTTTAACCAAAGTATTGGAGTTCTTTGAAGTAGTAACATGCACTGCAGATAAAAGGGAGTCTGTAGATGTTTTGTACTTGGATTTCCAGAAGGCATTTGATAAGGTGCCACATCAAGGTTATTGCGGAAAATAAAAGCTCATGGCATAGGACGTAACATATTAGCATGGAAAGAAGATTGGCTGGCTGGTAGAAAACAGAGTATGCATAAATGGATCTTTTTCTGATTGGCAGGATGCAATGAGTGGAGTCCTGCTGGGGTCTGTACTGGAGCCTCAACTTGTTACAACTTATATCAATGGCTTAGATGAAGGGAGTGAAGCATGGTAGCTAAATTTGCTGATGACACAAAGAAAGGTAGGAAAGTAACTTGTGAAGAGGATATAAGGACGTTGCAGATGGATATGGATAGGTTGAGTGAGTGGGCAAAAATCTGGCACATGGAGGATAATGTGGGAAAATGTAAAGTTGTTCACTGTGGCAGAAAGCATAAAATAGCAGAGTATTACTTAAACGGAGAATGGCTGCAGAATTCTGAGGTGCAGAGGGATCTAGGTATTCTCATGCATGGGTCACAGAAAGTTATTATGCAGGTATAGCAAGTAATTAAGGAAACTAATGGAATGCTATCCTTTATTAAGAGAGGAATTGATCATAAAAGTAAGGATGTTATGCTTCAGTTATATAGGGCATTGGTGAGACCGCATCTTGAATACTGTGTGCAGTTTTGGTCTCCTTATTTAAGGAAGGATATAAATGTGTTGGAGGCGATTTGGAGGTTTACTAGATTGATCCCTGAAATGAGCGGGTTGCCTTATGTGGAAGGGTTGGACAGACTGGGCTTGTTTCCACTGGAGTTTAGAAGAATGAGAGTGATTTGACTGAAGTATATAAGACCCTGAGCAATCTCAACAAGGTCACTTTATCTTTCTTTTAAATCTTACAAAAACTATCACTTGCCTGTTCCTGACAATTAAAGCACTCAAGAACAAAAACACCTTTCTTCAAAAACACCGTCTTTGCTCAGTAGATAGGCGAAGGAAAAGGGGACCCTTGTTGATTAGGTCTCCCCTGTCGGTAACGATTGATTCCACTAGTACAAAAATCTATTGACCTTTGGGATGACGTGTACCTCAAGCACCTTTTGGATGCCGTGGAGGCCCGCCGGGATGTCCTCTACCCCCGCTCTGGCCGCAGGATGGGCAGCAACAGCTCTAACCTTGCTTGGGAGGAGGTGGCAGTGGTGGTCAGTGTCAATGCCCTTCAAAAGAGGACAGCCACCCAGTGCCGCAAGAGGATGCATGATCTCCTTCATTCGGCCAGGGTAAGTCACTCTTCTCATCACTTTCAACTCACACACTGTCAAACCCATCACACATCCACAAGGCCCTCGCTCACTGCTGGTTCAAGGGACATCACCATTCACACTCGCACACTCACCGTCGTTGTCCTCATCCTGTCAATGGGACCACTCACCACCCACACTGGCCAGGCATACTTATCATCTGGCTGGGCAGGCATCCTGCTTATACTTTCTCCATCTCTATTTATGCAGGACAAGCTGGCACACAAGAGAGAGAGGTCACTGATCGGTGGCAGAATGCCCAAAATCAAGCTCATCATGGACTTTGAAAACAGAGCCATCCAGCTAGCCAGTGAGGATCTGTGCTGACAGTGAGGTCTTCCAAACGTGGGTCCAGCAGTGCAACTTCCATCAGACAACCATGCTGTGAGTGATGTTCCCTGTTTCACAGGATACTGCCATGCACTAATTACCTCCCCTTGCTTTCACAGACACGTCTGCCAAACAGCTGACTGAGTCCATGACCCAGCGCCTCCAATCCAGCCCTGAAGAGGAATTTGGAGGCACCCTCCCTGAAGTCCCATCAAAGCATTCACCCACCACCCTCCACCAATGCAGAGACACACATCTCAGTGGGACCTAGCTTTAGAATAGCCCAGAATCACAATCTGGTTAGCACATTGCACCATCTGATCCACAGTAGGTGGAGGCAGAGAATTCCCAGGTTTCTGGCACTTGGGAGGACGGGTGGAGGCCAGAACTTTGAGTCCGAGTCAGAAGACGAGTCTCTGGACTCAGTCATGTCACAGTTGCTGAAGCTGCAAAAGCAAGCTCAGGAACTTCAGGAAAGGATGTCTGCTGCACTCCTCAGATTGCAGGGCATGATGGAGGAGTCCATCCACCTTCACTCTGAGGTGATAGCACCGGCATGCCATCGCACCAAGGTCAACACTGGCAGGATGACGGCTGACATGGAGGCCTTGGTCCAGGACTTCACTCCTGTACTGCTGATACCATAGTTGGCCTCCAACAGTGTATACGCAGTCTCACTCCAGCTACCCCTGCTCCTCAAGGAGTCAACCTTGGGCCCCCTGGCACTCATAGGGAGGAGGATCAGCAGGTGCACACTCAAGCTCATCCATCCAGGTGATTCTGAGAGTATCCGGCCAATCTGACACCCCTCTTCCTGGGCCTCAGCAGCTCCAGCTCCAGAGGGCAGGGAGGGTGCCACTGCCACACAACAGGACCCCAAATGCAGGCCAGGGCCCTCCAAGTCTCAGTCCTCCAGAGTACATCCGCCAGGGTCATCACAGACAGTATGTTGCGGTCAGCAGGCTGCTTCCACCTCTGCTGTAGGTGTCCAGGGAGCACCAAGGCATAGCAGCAGGTTTAGGAAAGTTAGGTAAAAGTAGTTGCACAGCCTGGCCATGGGTGTTGATCACCTAACGGGCCCTACCCTTTCCCTGGTTATCCTCTTCCCATTGATATACTTATAGAATATCTTGGGATTTACCCTACTTTTACCAGCCAGAGCTTTCTCGCATCCCCTCTTTTCTCTCCTAATTGCTTTCTTAAGCTCCACCCTGCACTTTCTGTACTCCACTAATGCCTCCACTGATTTGCTCCCCTTGTACTGCTAAAAGCCTCTCTTTTCCTTCTCATCGTAACCTGAATACCTCTGGTCATCCATGGTTCTCTAGGCTTGTTACTCTTTCCTATCACCCTAGAGGGAACATGTTGAGCCTGTACCCTCCCCATTTCCTTTTTGAATGCCCCCCCACTGCTCTTTTGTATATATCCCCACAAGTAATTGTTCCCAGTCTACCTTGGCCAGATCTTGCCTTATTTTACTAAAATCCGCTCTCCCCCAATCCAAACATTTTTTTTGCAACTTGTCTATTTCTTTGTCCATAACAAATCAATATCAGATAGTCACCAATTAAACTCTCTTCTCAAACAGCATGGGCAAGATTTTACGTGTCGGTGAGTGGGAGCGGGGCCCGCTCGCCAACACGTAAAATGACGCGCGGTGACATCGGGGAGATCTCCCGACGTCACCGCGCCCATTTAAATTTTCAGGAAGGTGGGCAGGCAGGCCAGGAGTCCCCGGGAAATTAGTAAAAAGCATGAAACCTCATCCACAGGCGGAATGAGGTTTCATGTAGGCTTTAAAAATTTTTTAATAAAGTTTATGTGAAAATTATGGACATGTCCCAACTCATTTGACGTTGTCACATGAGGGGACATGTTAGGGAAATTTTACTTTTCTATTTTTAGGTTTTGTACATTTTGCCTCAGGGAGATGAGTACACTCTTTCATGTGCATGCACAAAAGATCACACTCTCGATTTTGGGATTCTCCCCTGCCCGCACAGGGAGTGCGTAGCACTTCTGTGCGGACGACACGCTGGGCGGGCCTCAATTGGCCCACCCACGTAAAATGGCGCCACACCTCTGATCAGGGCGCCGATTGTAAGTGCACCTGTGTGCTCCTGCCCTTCAACTTCCACCCCAATGGGAGGAAAATTTAGTCCTATAAAGTTATTGCTTCCTCTGACATTGGTATTCTTGTGATTGTCCTGATAGCTGGGATAGACGGGTGTTTAATCAGTAAGGGAATCAAGGGTTATGGGGAAAAGGCAGGAAAGTGGAGTTGAAGATTATGAGGTCAGCCATGATCTCATTGAATGACGGAGCAGACTCGATGGGCCGAATGACCTTCTTCTGCTCCTATGTCTTATGGTCTTAAATGCAAGACAAAAAGTTTTGACAAAATGTCTTTGCTCAGCATACTCTCAAGTTCTGTACTACCAAATGAATATGTATAATGCATATATACATAATATGTGTGTGTATATATCTATGGGTCTGTGTGCATATATATGTATGTGTGTGTATCTGTATAATTGTATGAATATATGTGTATTTATACATATGTGTATATTTATATGTGTGTATTTATATGTGTGTATATTTGTATGTATGTGTATTTATATATGTGTGTATATTTGTGTATATGTGTATTTATAAGTGTGTGCATAATATATATGTGTGTGTGTACATTTGTATTTATCTGTATTTATATGTGGATGTGTGTATATTTGTATGTGTGTATTTATATGTGTGTGTATATATATATACACACGTGTGTGTATATTTGTGAATATGTGTGTATATTTGTGAATAATTGTGAATGTGTATTTGTGTATATTTGTGTGTATATGTGTGTATATGTGCATTGTGTATGTGTCTTTATGTGTATGTGTTTATATGTGAATGTATGTGTGTAGTGTATGTGTGTACAAGTATATATGCGAATGTGTGTATTTGTGCAGATATTTGTATATATGTGTATTTATATGTTTGTGTGTGTATTTGTGAATATGTGTATATATGTGTATTAATGTGTGTGTGTATATATATAATGTGTGTGTATATTTGTGAATATGTGAATGTATATTTATGTGTATGTATATTTGTGTATATTTTTGTATGTACATTTATGTGTATATGTGAGTGCATGTGCATCGTGTATGTGTCTTTATGTGTATGTGGCTATATGTGAATGTATGTGTATTAGTGTATGTGTGTTTATGTGTATATATGTGAGTCTATGTATTTGTGCAGATATTTGTATATGTGTATTTATATGTTTGTGTGTGTATTTGTGAATATGTGTGTATTTGTATGTATATGTATATTTGTGTGTATATATGTGTATATGTGAATGTATGTGTGCGTTGTGTATGTGTCTTTATGTGTATGTGTCGATATGTGTATGTATGTGTGTATATGTGTGTGTGTATTTGTGTGTGTGTATTTGAGCATATATGTGTGTGTGAATTTGTGCAGATATTTATATATACGTGTATTTATATATATGTGTGTATATTTGTATTTATGTGTGTATTTGTGAATATGTGTATATATGTGTATTTATATTTGTGTATATTTGTGAATATGTGTGTGTATGGGTAAGTATATTTGTATATATATTTGTGTATATATATATATATTTGTGTATATTTATATATTTGTGTATATGCAGTTAACACAGTTTTCAAATTATCAAATGACTTTTGACATTCCAGTGTCTGTTGAAGCCTCTTGTTTTTTTCTTAATTGTTCAGTCAATGGAGCAACCACTTGGCTAAAATTTGGTACAAATTTCAGGTAAAACCCACTCTTGCTCAGAAATCTCAAAACTTCTTGTTTTGTTGTAGGCACTGGGAAATCAACGATAGCCTTGAATTTCGCATCTGTCAGAGCCACCTTACTATGTCCAATGGTATGCCGTAGATACGTAGCTTGCGCTTTTGCAATCCCATTTTTAGCCATGTTCATCACGAAATTAACTTCTTGTAGTCGAGTAAATAATTCTTCCAGATGCTGTAAATGCTTCTCCCACATCTGACTGAAAATGATTAGATCATCAATATAAACTGCACAATTGCTTAGATCTGCAATTACTTGGTTTGTCAGCATTTAAAATGTCACAGGTGCATTCTTCATACCAAATGGCATGTCTTTAAACTGATATAGTCCACTGTGTTACAAAAGCTGATATCTCCTTTGCTCTCTCTGACAATGGTGCCTGCCAATATCGTTTAGCAAGTCAATTTTGTGATAAATTTCGATTGTCCTACTTTCTCAATGCAATCCTCCAACCATGGTATGGTATATGAATCCACTTTTGTCACCGCATTCACCTTTCAATAGTCCACAGACAGTCTTTGTGTTCCATCTGGTTTCAGTACCAGTGTAATAGGCAAACTCCAGTTACTGCAACTAGATTCAATGGTATCATTCTGAAGCATGAAATCAATTTATTTTTGTACTTGTGATAACTTTTCCGGATTTAATCTATAAGGTTCTTGCCTTATGGTAGATGATATTCCTATACATACATTATGTAAAGCTAAATGTGTCTTTCCCAACTTATTTCCGCAAATAGGTTTGTGTGACTGCAATAGTGTTTCCAAATGACATTTGCTTAGAAGGTAACTCAACATTTCATTTAAATTTTCAAGCACCCCCTCATTATCAAATTTGATTAGAGAAAAATCGATTTCAGAGCCCTACATTTCTACCTCTTTCTCATCATCCACCATCACTAATACCTTTTTTGTTCCTCTTCTCTGTCAAAGTACTTTTTAAGCATATTTACATGACACACCTTCTGCTTCTTTCTTCTACTAAATAATTTACTTCACTCAATTTCTTTTCAATCCTGTGAGGCCCACTAAATCTTGCATTTAATGAATCACATAGCACTGGTAACAAAACTAGTACTTTCTCTCCAGAAACAAAACCGTGAGTTTTAGCCTTCTTACCTGCTTTCACTTTCATCACTTGCTGTGATATCTTTAAATGTTCCCTAGCCAGCTCACATGCTCTGTTCAAACTTTTCCTGAAGTTGATCCGTAATCCAGGAGAGTAATTTCTGAATTTTGACTCACCAATTTCTCATGAATCAATTTCAGTGGTCCTCTTACTTCATGACCATAAACTAGTTCAAAAGGGCTAAAACCAATCGATGCATTAGGAGCGTCTCTAATAGCAAATAACAAAAATGGTATCCCAACGCTGTGCATAATTCAGACAGTTTGCTCTCGTCATAATTTTTAAAGTTTGATGTCACCTTTCCAAAGCCCCTTGTGACTCCAGATGATATGCTGTTGACTTAAACTGTTTTATCCCCAAAATGTTCATTACTTCCTTAAACAATTGTGACATGAAATTTGACCCCTGATCTGATTGTATTTCTTGAGGTAAACCGCAACTTGTAAAAAATTTAATTAACTCCTCCACAATCTTCTTAGTTGTAATATTTCTTAAAGGCATCACTTCAAAAAACCTGGTAGACACATTAATTATTGTCAATAAATACTGATTTCCACTTTTAGTCTTAGGGAGGAGTCTTACACAATCAATCATGATCCTGGTAAAAGGTTCTTCAAATGCTGGTATTGGGATTAAAGGCACCGGTTAGTCACTGCTTGTGGGTTTCCTGTTATTTGACATGTGTAACAGGTTCTACAGAATTTGACTACAATAAACAATAAAACCCCTTTCATAGTACCAGTTTTATTAGTAATATAAACATATTGCTTGGTATCTGCTAGATAGGTTGAGTTTTCACCCCATTTTTGAATGCTTTATTCAAAAAATGCAAATGCACACTATCTCTCTTACATATCAAAACTATTACACATCAAAGCACCCAGACCAGCTGGCTTTAATCCAACTAAGACACACCCACAGACTAAACCTCTATTTTAAAAGAAAAATATTTTCCAATAATATTATATACATTGCTAGCTTCATTACAGTGTATTTGTGCATTTATGTATATTTGTTTGCATGTGTTTGTGTTTGTACATATAAATATATGTATATGTGTATATTTGTGTATATGACTGTGTGTTTGTATTTGTGTATATGTGTGAGTATATTTGTGTATGCGTGTGTATATATTGTGTATGTATATATTGTATGTGTATATTTGTCTATGTGTATATGTGTGCGTATATGTGTGTATATTTGTGTATACGTGTGTGTATGTGTGTATATGTGTTTAATTCTGAATATGTGTGTGTATCTGTGAATATCTGTGTATATATGTGTATATTGGTGCCTATGTGTGTACTTGTTTATGTTTGTAAATGATTGTGTATATTTGTGTGTGTATATGTGTGTGGATGTGTATATATGTGTATATGTGAGTATTCATCTGTGAATATGTGTGTGTATGTGAATATGTGGGTGTATGTGTGTATATTTGTGTATATGTGTATATTTGTGTATATGTGAGTATATTTGTGCATGTGTGTAAATGATTGTGTACATTTGTTTATGTGTGTATATGTGTGTGCATATATGTATATATGTGTGTGTATGTGTATATATATTTGTATATTTGTGGGTGTATATGTGTGTATTTATGTGTGTGTATCTGTGTGAGTATATATGTATATATGGGCAGGATATTCCCCTCGCCAGTCAAGAACGGCGAGTGGGCCAGGGAACAGCCGCGAGACAGACCTCCGCCCGCAATTGGGCTCCAGCCGCGATTTCACACTGGCTAGCCAATGACCAGCCAGCGTGAAACGCGCATTAAGAGCCTCAGCGGTATGAGGGTGGGGGCAGGAGGAGCACGAGCACTGAAGTCTGCACATGCGGAGGGAAGCGGGCACTGAAAGCTCCCTGAAAGCACAGAGCTGCTTCAGGGAGTTGAAGAATTTTAAATATAAGAATAACTATTTCACGAATTATATGAATATGTCCCCACGTGTGACTCAGTCAGATGAAGAGGGACATGTAAGAAATGATATTAAAAAAAAATTTTTTAGGCACCATTAGAAACCTCATTCCATCCATGGATGAGGTTTCGTAAAAAACGCAAAGGCCATCAGGCCAATTTGCTCACCGCCAACCGAACAGTTGAGCAGTCAGCAAAAAATACAAATGAATTAATTGCTAAAGGGCCTTAATAAGCCTCTTAATTGTCGGCAGGGGTGTGCGAAAGGCGAAAGATCACGAGAGTGCACAATGACAGCAGGATGCTCGCCCAATGTCATTGTGCACTATTTCTTCCCCATTAAGGTCATGCATGCGCCCACCAATGGGATGAAAAATTCTGCCCTTTGTGTGTATATTTGTGTGTGTGTGTATATTTGTGTGTGTGTATATATTTGTGTGTGTGTGTGTTCATATTTGTGTGTGTGTACATGCGTTTTTAAAAATTCATTCAGACAATGTGGGCTTCGCTGGCTGGGCCAGGATTTATTGCCCATCCCTAGTTGCCCTTGAGAAGGTGATGGTGAGCTGCCACCTTGAACAACTGCAGTCCATGCGGTGTAGGTACATGCACAATGCTGTTAGGAAGCGAGTTCCAGGATTTTGACCCAGCGACAGTGAATGAACCGCGATATATTTCCAAGTCTGGATGGTGAGTGACTCGGAGGGGAACTTCTAGATGGTGGTATTCCCATCTATCTGCTGCCCTTGTCCTTCTCAATGGTAGTGGTCGTGGGTTTGGAAGGTGCTGTCAAAGGACCCTTGGTGAATTCCTGCAGTGCATCTTGTAGGTGGTACACACTGCTGCTACTGTGCATCAGTGGTGGAGGGAGTGAATGTTTGTGGATGTGGTGCCAATCTGGCAGGCTGCTTTGTCTTGGATGGTGTCAAGCTTCTTGACTGTTGTTGGAGCTGCACCCATCCAGGCAAAGGGGAGTATTCCATCACACTCCTGACTTGTACCTTGTAAATGGTGGCCAGGCTTTGGGGAGTTAGAAGGTGAGTTATTCATCGTACGATTCCTAGCCTCTGACTTGCTCTTGTAGCCACAGTATTTATATGGCTAGTCCAGTTCAGTTTCTGGTCAATGGTAAACCCCCAGGATGTTGATAGTGGGGGATTCAGTGATGGTAATGTCATTGAACATCAAGGGCCCATGGTTGGATTCTCTCTTGTTGGAGATGGTCATTGCCTGACACTTGTATGGAGCGAATGTTACTTGCCTCTTGTCAGCCTGGATATTGCCCAGGTCTTGCTACATTTGTACATGGACTGCTTCAGTATCAGGATTGCTGGGTCCTTGACAGAAATCTTTGTATTCTCACTGGCTACCGGTGAGGTCCCAGAGGACTGGAGAATGGCCAATGTTGTTCCATTGTTTAAGAAGGGTAGCAGGGATAATCCAGGAAATTACAGGCCAGTGAGCCTTACGTCAGTGGTAGGGAAATTATTGGAGAAGATTCTTCGTGACATGATTTACTACCATTTGGAAGCAAATGGGCGTATTAGTGAGAGGCAGCATGGTTTTGTGAAAGGGAGGTCGTGTCTCACTAACTTGATCGAGTTTTTCGAGCAAGTAACAAAGATCGACGATGGAAGGGCAGTGGATGTTGTATACATGGATTTCAGTAAGGCCTTTGACAAGGTCCCTAACGGCAGACTGGTACAGAAGGTAAAGTCACACGGGATCAGAGGTGAGCTGGCAAGATGGATACAGAATTGGCTTGGTCATAGAAGACAGAGGGTAGCAGTGAAAGGGTGCTTTTCTGAATGGAGAGCTGTGACTAGTGGAGTTCTGCAGGGATCAGTGCTGGGACCTTTGCTGTTTGTAGTATACATAAATGATTTGGAAGAAAATGTAACAGGGCTAATTAATAAGTTTGCAGACGACACTAAGGTTGGAGGAATTGCAGATAGTGAAGAGGATTGTCAAAGGATACAACGGGATATAGATCGGTTGGAGACTTGGGCGGAGAAATGGCAGATGGAATTTAATCCGGACAAATGCGAGGTAATGCATTTTGAAAGGTCTAATACAGGCAGGAATTACACAGTAAATGGCAAAACCCTTAAGTGCATTGACAGGCAGAGGGATCTGGGTGTACAGGTCCACAGGTCATTGAAAGTGGCAATGCAGGTGGATAAGGTAGTCAGGAAGGCATATGGCATGCTTGCCTTCATTGGCAGGGGTATTGAGTATAAGCTGGGAAGTCATGCTGCAGCTGTATAGAACCTTGGTTAGGCCACATTTGGAATATTGCGTGCACTTCTGGTCACCACATTACCAGAAGGATATGGAGGTATTGGAGAGGGTGCAGAGGAGGTTTACCAGGATGCTGCCTGGTCTGGAGGTTATTAGCTATGAGGAGAGGTTGGAGAAACTTGGATTGTTCTCACTAGAGCGACAGAGATTGAGGGGCGACTTGATAGAAGTTTACAAAATTATGAGTGGCATGGACAGAGTAGATAGTCAGAAGCTTTTTCCCAGGGTGGAAGAGTCAATTACTAGGGGACAAAGATTTAAGGTGAGAGGAGAAAACTATAGAGGAGATGTGCGGGGCAAATTTTTTACGCAGAAGGTAGTGAGTGCCTGGAATTCGCTGCCAGAGGAGGTGGTGGAAGCAGGTACGATAGTGGTGTTTAAGAGACAGCTTGACAATACATGAATAGAATGGGAATAGAGGGATACGGACCCTGGAAGTGCAAAATGTTTTAGCTGAAGGGCAATATGATCGACACAGGCTTGGAGGCCTGAAGCGCCTGTTCCTGTGCTGTACTTTTCTTTGTTCTTTGTTTTTTGAGTAATGAATGGTGTTGAACATCATGCAATCATCAGTGAACATTCCCACTTCTGACCTTGTGATGGAAGGAAGGTCATTGATGAAGCAGCTGAAGGTGGTTGGGCCGAGGATAGAACCCTGAGGAACTCCTGCAGTGATGTCCTGGAGCTGAGATGACTGACCTCCAACAACTACAACCATCTTCCTTTGTGCTAGGTATGACTCCAACCGGTGGTGAGTTTTCCCCCGATTCCCATTGACTCCAGTTTTGCTAGGGCTCCTTAACGCCACACTCACTCAAATGCTGCCTTGATGTCAAGGGCAGTCACTCTCACCTCACCTTGGGAGTTCAGCTCTTTTGTCCATGTTTGAACCAAGGTTGTAATGAGGTCAGGAGCTATGCACCCCTGGCAGATCCAAAACTGGGTGTCAATAAGCAGGTTATTGCTAAGCAAGTGCTGCTTGATAGCACTGTTGATGACCCCTTCCATTACTTTACTGATGATCGACAGTTGACTTATGGGGCGGTAATTGGCCAGGTTGGACTTGTCCTGCTTGTTGTGTACAGGGCATACCTGGGCAATTTTCCACATAGCCGGTTAGATGCCAGTATTGTAACTGTACCGGAACAGCTTGACTAGGGGCGTGGTAAGTTCTGGAGCACAAGTCTTCAGTATTATTGCCGGAATATTGTCAGGGCCCATAGCATTTACAGTATCCAGTGCCTTCAGCCATTTCTTGATGTCACGTGGAGTGAATTGAATTGGCTGAAGACTGGCATCTGTGATGCTGGGAACCTCAGGGGGATGTCGAGATGGATCATCCACTCGGCATTTCTGGCTGAAAATTGTAGCCTTATCTTTTGCACTGGTTTGCTTGGCTCCTCCATCTTTGAGGAAGGGGATATTTGTGGAGCCCCCTCCTCCAGTAAGTTGTTTAATTGTCCACCACCGTTCACAACTGGATGTGGCAGGACTGCAGAGCTTAGACCTGATTAATTGGTTGTGGATCACTTAGCCCTGTCTATCATTTGCTGCTTATGCCGTTTGGCATGCAAGTAGTTCTGTGTTATAGCTTCACCAGGTTGACAGTTATTAGGTATACCTGGTATTGCTCCTGACATGCCCTCCTGCACTCTTCATTGAACCAGGGTTAATCCCTGGCTTGATGGTAATGGTAAAGTGGGGGATATGCTGGACCATGAGATTACAGCTTGTGTTAGAGTATAATTCTGCTGCTGCTAACGGCCCACAGCGCCTCATACTTGAGTTGCTAGATCTATCCCATTTAGCACGGTGGTAGGGTCATAACACGATGGAGGGTATCCTCAATGTGAAGGCAGGACGTCGCCTCCACAACGACTGTGCAGTAATCACTCCTACTGATACTGTCATGGACAGATGCATCTGCAGCAGGCAGTATGCTGAGGATGAGGTCAAGTATGTTTTTTCCTCTTGTTGGTTCCCTCACCACCTGCTGCAACACCCAGTCTAGCAGCTACGTCCTTTAGGACTCGGCCAGCACGGTCAATAATGGTGCTTCCGAGTCACTCTTAGGGATCAACATTGAAGAACCCATCCAGAATGCATTCTGTGCCCTTGCCACCCTTAGTGCTTCTGAAAAGCTCAGCGCTGAAAGGCTCAATGCTGCTGGGGTGGGGGTGGGAGGAGGGCAGGCAATGATGTTTCCGGGGGTGAGGGTGAGCGCTGAGAGAAAGCTCTCTGAAGGAAAAAAATGACCGAGCATCATATTCAGGCACCTGAACATATCGATCATAAAAATGCTGCCCACAGATTTTTGTTTTTATGTTATTTACTAACGGAAACCTTATCCCACCCTTGGATGAGGTTTGATGAAAAATGCAAAGGCCGCCTGGCCGATTCATCCGCCCGCCAACCGCAAGGTTGGACAGGCCATGAAAAATTGGAGATGATTGCGCCATTAATAGGCTTAATTGATCTCTTAATTGTTGGCGAAAGTCGGAAGCCTGCCCGCCGACCAAAATATCGTGCAAGCGTGGGATAATGTCAGGACCCTTGCCCGATATCATCACGTGCTATTTTATGCTCGAGCGGGTTGGGCGCATGCCAAGCTAAAAATTCTGCCCGATGTGTGTACATGTGAAACAAAAGCAAAAATACCTGGAAAAACTCAGCAGGTCTGACAGCATCTGCGGAGAGGAATACAGTTGACGTTTTGAGCCCATATGACCCTTCATCACGTGAATATGTGTGTGTGTATATGTATGCGTGTGAATATATGTGTGTGTGTATGTTTGTGTATTTGTGTATATCTGTGTGTACATGTGAGTGTCTATGTTGGCTATATGTTGGTGTACTTTTGTGTATGTGTGTATATTTGTGTATGTGCGTGTATATATTTATGTATGTGTGTAGATGTGTGTGTGTGTGTGTGTATATTTCTGTATATATGTATTCAAAATGGGCTTAGTTGTAGGAGACAGAGGGTGATGACAGAAGGATGCTTTAGTGACTGGAAGCCAGTGTCCAGTGGCGTACCACAGGATCTGTGCTCGGTCCCCTATTATTTGTCGTTTATATAAACGACATAGATGACTATGTGGGGGGTAGGATTAGTAAGTTTGCGGATGACACAAAGATTGGACGAGTGGTTAACAGTGGGGTTGAGTGTCTTGGGCTACAGGAAGATATAGACGGGATGGTCAAATGGGCAGATAAATGGCAGATGGAATTTAACTCTGAAAAGTGTGAGGTGATACACTTTGGAAGGAGTAATTTGGCAAGGAGGTATTCAATGATTGGCATGACACTAGGAAGTTCTGTGGAACAAAGGGACTTGGTGTATGTGTCCATAGATCTCTGAAGGCGGAGGGGCATGTTAGTGGGATGGTGAAAAAGGCGTACAGGACACTTGCCTTTATCAATCAAGGCATAGATTATAAAAGTAGGGAGGTCATGTTGGAGTTGTATAGAACCTTAGTGAGGCCACAGCTGGAGTACTGTGTGCAGTTCTGGTTGCCACATTATAGGAAGGATGTGATTGCACTGGAGGGGGTGCAGAGGAGATTCACCAGGATGTTGCCTGGGATGAAATGTTTAAGTTATGAAGAGAGGTGGATAGACTTGGGTTGTTTTCGTTGAAGCAGAGAAGACTGAGGGGCGACCTGATCACAGTGTACAAGATTATGAGGGGCATGAACAGGGTGGATAGGGAGCAACTGTTCCCCTTAGTTGAAGGGTCAGTCACAAGGGGACATAAGTTCAAGGTGAGGGGCAGGAGGTTTAGGGGGGACGTGAGGAAAAATGTTTTCACCCAGAGGGTGGTGACGGTCTGGAATGCACTGCCTGGGAGGGTGGTGGAAGCGGGTTGCCTCACATCCTTTAAAAAGTACCTGGATGAGCATTTGGCACATCATAACATTCAAGGCTATGGGCCAAGTGCTGGTAAACGGGGTTAGGTAGGTAGGTCAGGTGTTAATCACGTGTCGGTGCAGACTTGATGGGCCGAAGGGCCTCTTCTACACTGTGTGTTTCTGTGATTCTGTATGTGTGTGTATATTTGGGTACATGTGTCTCTATATTTGGATATATATGTGTGTGCGTATGTTTGTGTATGTGTGTATATAGCCAGAATTTTCCCATTGGTGTACGGGAGCAGACCCCACACGCCGATTTGTAAAATGATGCAGGATGACGTTGGGCGAGCGTCCCAATGTCACTGCGTGCCATGTGATATTTAAGAGGGTGGGGGATGACGTTCTCCGATGTATGCTTGCCATTAATCACCTAGTTAAGGCCCTTGAGGCAGCAATTGACTGCAATTTTTTCGGGGCCGTGCAATCTTCAGGACGTTGCACAGGCGCAACGGGCAGGTGAGTAGGAGACATTTGTATAAATCTCATCCATGGGCGGGATAAGAGGGGTGAGTGGGGTCGTAATGTTATCTTATAGGTACTTAAGTGTGAAAGTTATTGATACTTGCCTGTGTGAACAGGGATACTTTAAAACTCATACCGGGTGCTTGGACAGGAGTAAAAGCCTTCAGGTCAGGACTCAGGACAGTAAAGATCATTTTTGGGGCCTGCAGCTTTCAGGAAGCCTTCCCTTAGCCTGGGAATGGGCACTGTGCTCTTCACTGGGGCACCTCCTCTGAGGAGGAAGGCAGGGCTAGAAGGGGAAAGAGGCCAGGAGTCCACATTCAGCCTTCAGAGCAGCCACCTTTGGGAGGAGAGGCGCAGGCATAAGGGGTGCAGGGCCAATAGGAAGTCCAAGGCGGAAGGGGCCGCAGAAGACGCCACTATCCTGCTGCCAGGGTATACAGGCTGCAAAGCAGCTACCTCAATATGTCTGAGGTGCAGCGCTGAAGGAGGCTCCAACTCTCAAGGGAGACAGTCACCTCCATTTGTCAGATGATAGACCCTGAGATCTCTGCAAACTGTGTGGGTGGACACCCCATGCCAGTGGCTCTGAAGGTCACAGCTGCTCTCAACTTCTTTGCCTCCGGCTCTTTCCAGGAGTTGGTGGCTGATCTCTACTGAGTCTACCAATCAGCTGTCCGCATTTGTGACAAGCAGGTTATAGATGCTCTGCTCAGGCATGCATTGACTTTCATCCACTACCGCTGGGACCAGGCCAGCCAGACAGAGTGAGCCAGAGGCTTCACAGCCATTGCTAGCTTTCCCCGCGTCCAGGGTGCAATAGACTGTACACATGTGGCCATCAATGCGCCAGCAGGTGAGCCCAGTGCCTTCATCAACAGGAAGGGCTTCCACTCCATGAACGTGCAGATAGTGTGTGATCACAGGATGCTGATTCTACAAGTCTGTGCAAGCTACCCAGGCAGCTCTATATCCTCAGACACTCCCAGGTGCCAGGGCTCTTCAGTGCTCCAGCCCTTGATGGATGGCTGCTGGGTGACAAGGGCTATCCCCTCAGAAGGTGGCTCATGACGCCTCTCCGCCATCCAAGAACAGAAGCTGAGCAGCGATACAATAGGTGCCACGTCTCCACAAGGCCTGTCGTGGAGAGAACCATCAGTCTTCTCAAGATGCGCTTCTGATGCCTGGACCGTTCAGGGGGTGCAGTCCAGAAAATCTGGCTCTGGAAAGGGGCGATGCAGTGGACGAGGAAGACGTAGATGCAGTGGCTGCAGCTGCACATGATGAGTCCAGCAATGAGTCCGCGGATGAGCATGCACAGGAGAACGCTGAGGGGGTAGACGCTGACCTGGGCATATTTCAGGGAGGCAGGGACACCCGGCAGGTTTAATCTAAAGAATCTTCAGCTAGCACACCACAAATGGACCTCCAACACATGCCAGGGCTGCAGGCTCCATACTCGAAATCTGAGTGCTAAATCTGCCTGGATAGGGACGTTAATTAAGGCCCTTGTCAATAAAGCTCAATGTCAGACAACTCACTCATAACATCATGGGTTCCAGTCCACCTGCAGAAGTAAAGAATCACCCTGAGGCATGGCAACATATCAAAATTTATTGAGAGAACAAATGTAACTTCATAAAGCAAAAAAAGAGGGTGTTGGACATCCATGGTCTTCAATAAACTACTATAGAACAACATAAAAGCACCAATGAGAAACCCGCGGTGTGCCTAAGGTGCCTTAAATTTATGTTTACGGGTGCTATGTCTTGGTGCTGTCTCCTCGCTGGTACTGGCATCTAAGACAGCCTGCTCGTTGTGCTGTCCTGTTGGCCCTGATGACTTTGGCAGCCGTCCTCTGGCCCGTGGAGCCTTTGCTGGCCCTGCCTGGGTGGGAGCAGCCAGTTCCACAGCTGGCTTCTCCCCAGTCGCCGCAGCCTCATCAGATGCCACGGTCACTGGCAGAGGGGCGGAGGAACTGCCGCCCTCATCCGGAGCACCCTGAGAGGAGCCCGCAGAGACAACAGGCAGCTGCTGCGCCGACGTGAGGTCGCTTTGGACCTCCCTGCTCACCGAGTTGGGATACTTGGTGCCCAAACCATCTCCCACATAGGCCAATGACCAGCCGAGGTCAATGCCGCTGTGAGGGCTTGCAGGTCAGAGCGCAACACCAGAAGGCCCTGATTGTTCTCCTGGAGGAACCTCTCCACGAGAGTCGCCACTGTCTCCATGGAGGAAGCATGGCGCTCAGCGTGATGCTCCGCGTGGACTACTCAAGCATGGGCACCATGCCACACATAGCCTCATGTATCTCTGCCAGATCCTCCCGCATACCCTGCTGCACTTCCAGCATTTGCTGCCTCATGGACAACTCCAGAGGCACATCATCAGCCACTGACTGAGCACGTACCTGGTCCCCAGCCGTCATCCCGCTGCCAGCGCCCTGGGTGCACTCTATCTCTGCCCGCACCTCAAGCGAGTGTGAAGTGCCCTCACTGCCATGCCCCAGGACACTAGCCGAATATCTAGTTCGCACCGAGGTACTTGTATTTGCGCTGATGCCTGCCAGGCAGAGGTGTTGTGATGCTGGTGAGCGGATTTCCTCTGGGTCCTCAGGTGTGATAGGTGGCCCCTCTGCCTCCTCCTCCCGGCCCTGCTCCGTGATGCTGAAAGGAAGAACAAGGACATTTGATTAGTTATAGTGCAAACAATGTCAATGTACATGCCAGTCCCCCGTATCATTATGCCCTCATCGTTCCATAATCAATGGTCAACCCATGTTGCTAACGTCAATCACTGAGCATTCAGCAGTGCCATGGCATTTGGGACACACATGGTGATCTGAGTGCTCGCCAAACACACCTCCCCATGGCACCCCAGCCTCCCCGCCACCGGTGGACCTGGGCACATGGCGTCTCTCCAGATCCATGGCCTGCTGTTCAAAAGGAGTGAAAATGGCCAACTGGGCCTGGCCTCCGCCAGTCCGCATCTGCTTGGCAAATTTGTGCGCAGTCTCCTCCTGAAAAGGAGAGAAGAGCATTGATTAGTCCACCCTGTACCTGAATTCCCATCGCATCCCTGCCAATCCAATTAGAGTGGGACATTGCAGGACTCCAGTTACTTGTTACCCCGCAACTGCTGAACACTCATCCAAAGAAACCAGGGCTGAACCCCCCCACCCCATTGCCCAAATGCTGCCTCCTTCACATGTGGCACCACAAGATGCAACTTTGCTAAGCAAGGAGGCACAAACATGTGGAGCGCAAAGACCAGCAGATGGATTGGTGCCCCACCACCTGGAAGCTCCCCTCCCAGCATGTTAGCACCCTGACTTCGACACGCTTCCCAGTTCCAGCACTCTGCCTAGGTGCAGATCCTTGACATTCACTCCCATTCTATACTCTGGGTGTCAGTGTCACACATGCTGTGGGTGGAGAACCCGTCCTAGCTCAACCCTCTCAGGATGAACTAAGCATGGGCAATATCTGCTGGCCTACCCAATGAGGGACACATACCGTGAGGGATTCAATGCAGTTACTGTACTCAGAGTTGCTGGGGGGTGGTCCCGTATATGACTCAGTTACATAATAAGGGATATATTAAAAATTATGTCTAAAAATATTTACTTTTTAAAAATTACTGTTCGAAACCTCGTCCCGCCCGCAGATGAGATTTCATAAAATATCCAAGGCTGCCTGACCGATTTGTCCGCCTGCCAACCATAAGGTTGGATAGACAGCAAAAAATTGCTTTTAATTAATTGATTAAGGGCCTTAATAGGCCTCTTAATTATCAGCAGGCGTGCTGCCGACTCTCACATGTGCCAGCCAACCGAAATATCTCATGAGTGTGCAATGACGTCGAGACACTTGTCCGACGTCATCGCACACTATTTTATGCCCGATCGGGTCAGGCGTGTGCCCACCCGTGGGACGTAAAATCCTGCCCTATGTGTGTCTATGTGGGTGTGTATGTCTGTGTATATATCTGTGTTTTTGTGTGTGTCTATGTGTATAAGTGTGTACATTTGTGTATACGTGTATCTGTGTGTATATATGTGTAGATGTGTGGTTATATGTGTGTGTGCATATGTGTGTGCATATATGTGTAGATATCTGCGTATATTTGTGTATATGTGCATGTTTCTTTGTGTATATGTGTATGTATACTTGTGTGTGTATGTTTGTGTGTGTATGTTTGTGTGTGTGTGTTTGTATGTGTTTGTCTGTATGTTTGTATGTTTGTGTATATATATGTGTGTGTATATTTGTGTATATGTGTGTGTGTGTATAATTGTGTGTATGCGTGTGAAAAATTGCTTTTAAATAATTGATTAAGGGCCTTAACAGGCTAAAGGGGGCGTGGTGCCGACTCTCGCATGCGCCATCTGACTGAAATATCACGCAAGTGTGTGATGACATTGAGACGCTCATCTGACATCATTGCGCACTATTTTACACCCTTTTGGGTCAGATGTACACCCGCCCGTGGGACGTAAACTCCTGCCCTATGTGTGTGTATATGTGAGCGTGTATGTTGTGTCCCTATGTGTGCCTATGTGTTTGTATATGTGTATAAGTGTGTATATTTGCGTATACATGGGTGTATATGTCTGCATGTATTTGTATAAATGTGTGTATGTAATCGGTATGTGTGTATGTGTGCATAAATGTATATATTTGTGTATGTATGTTTGCGTATATGTGTGTATTTGTGTATAAGTGTGTGTGTATACGTATGTGTACATTTGTGTATGTGTTTGTGTGTATATTTATGTGTTTATATATTTATGTATATTTGTATGTATGCATGTGTGTATATTTGTGTATATTTCTGTTTATGCGTGTGTATATTTGTGCAGTTGTGTATATAGAAACATAGAAGCTAGGAAACTAGGAGCACGAGTAGGCCATTCAGCCCTTTGAGCCTGCTCCACCATTCATTATGATCATGACTGATCATCCAACTCAATAGCCTGCTCCCGCTTTCTCCCCATACCATTTGATCCCTTATGCCCCAAGAGCTATACCTAACTCCTTATTGAAAACATACAATGTTTTGGTCTCAACTACTTTCTGTGGTAACGAATTCCACAGGCTCATTACTCGCTGGGTGAAGAAATTTCTCATCTCAGTCCTAAATGGTCTACCCCATATCCTCAGACTGTGACCCCTGGTTCTGGACTCCCCCACCATCGGGAACATCCTTCCTGCATCTACCCTGTCTAGTCCTGTTAGAATTTTATAGGATTCTATGAGATCCCCCCTCATTCTTATGAACTCCAGCGAATATAATCCTAACCGACTCAATCTCTTCTCATATGTCAGTCCCGCCATCCCAGGAATCAGGCAGGTAAACCTTCGTTGCACTCCCTCTATAGCAAGTACATCCTTCCTCAGATAAGGAGTCCAAAACTGCACACAATATTCCAGGTGTGGTCTCACCAAGGCCCCGTACAATTGCAGCAAGACATCCCTGTTCCTGTACTCGAATCCTCTGGCTATGAAGGCCAACATACCATTTACCTTCTTTACTGCCTGTTGTACCTGCATGCTTACCTTCAGCAACTGGTGTACAAGGACACCCGGGTCTCGTTGCATATTCCCCTCTCTCAATTTATAGCCATTCAGATAATAATCTGCTTTCCTGTTTTTGCTACCAAAATGGATAACCTCACACTTATCCACATTATACTGCATCTGCCATGCATTTGCCCATTCACTCAGCTTGTCCAAATCACACCGAACTATCTCTGCATCCTCTTCACAGCTCAGCCTCCCAACCAGCTTTGTGTCATCTGCAAATCTGGAGATATTACATTTAATTCCCTCATCTAAATCATTAATATATACTGTGAATAACTGGGGTCCCAGCACCGATCCCTGTGGTACCCCACTAGTCACTGCCTGCCATTCGGAAAAAGACCCGTTTATTCCTACTCTTTGCTTCCTGTCTGCCAACCAGTTTTCTATCCATCTCAATACACCACCCCCAATCCCATGCGCTTTAATTTTACACACCAATCTCCTATGTGGGACGAAGGTCGAAAGCTTTCTGAAAGTCCAAATAAACCACATCCACTGGCTACCCTTCATCAATTCTACTAGTTACATCCTCGAAAAATTCCAGTATAATTGTCAAGCATGATTTCCCTTTCATAAATCCATGCTGGCTCTGTCCGATTGTTTCCCACGTGCTCAGCTAATAAATCTTTTATAATGGACTCTAGAATTTTCCCCACTACCGACGTCAGGCTGACTGGTCTATAATTCCCTGTTTTCTCTCTGTCTCCTTTTTTAAATAGTGGGGTTACTTTAGCTATCCTCCAATCTGTAGGAACTGTTCCAGAGTCTAGAGAAACTTGGAAGATGACCACCACTATTTCTAGGGCCACTTCCTTAAGTACTCTGAGATGTAGATTATCAGGCCCCAGGGATTTATCGGCCTTCAATCCCATCAATTTCCCCAACACCATTTCCCTACTAATACCGATTTCTTTCAGTTCCTCCCTCTCACTATACCCTGTGTTCCCCAACATTTCTGATATGTTATTAATGTCCTCCTTTGTGAAGACAGAACCAAAGTATGTATCTAGTTGGTCAGCCATTTCTTTGTTCCCCATTATAAATTCCCCTGTTTCTGACTGTAAGGGACCTAAATTTGTCTTCACCAATCTTTTCTTCTTCACATACCTATTGAAACTTCTACAGTCAGTTTTTATTATCCCTGCAAGCTTACTCTCATACTCTATTTTCCCCTTCTTAATCAATCCCTTGGTCCCCCTTTGCTGAATTCTAAACTGCTCCCAATCCTCAGGTCTGTCGTTTTTTCTGGCCAATTTGTATGCCTCTTCCTTGCATCTAATACTATCTCTAATTTCCCTTGTAAGCCATGGTTTGACCACCTTTCCTGTTTTACTTTTGTGCCAAATAGGAATAAACAATTATTGCAATTCACCCATGCACTCTTTGAATGTTTGCCATTTCCTATCTAGCGTCATCCCTTAAAGTAACGTTTCCCAATCCATCACAGCCAACTCGCGCCTCATACCATCGTAGTTTCCTTTATTAAAATTCAGGACCCAAGTCTCAGAATCAACTACATCACTCTCCATCTTGATGAAGAATTCTATCATATTATGGTCGCCCATCCCCAAGGAGCCAATTATTCCTTTCTCATTACACAATACCCAGTCTAGGATGGCCTGTTCTCTTGTTGGTTCCTCAATGTATTGGTCCAGAAAAACATCCCATATAACACTTCAGGAATTCCTCCTCTATGGTATTGTTACTAATTTGATTTGCCCAATCTACATGCATATTAAAGTCACCCATAATTACAGATGTTCCTTTATTACATGCATCTCTAATTTTCTGTTTAATGCCATTCCCAACATCACCACTACAGTTAGGGGGTCTATATACAACTTCCACTAACGTTTTTTGCCCGTTGGAGTTTCCTAGCTCTACCCATACAGATTCCACATCGTCAGAACTAATACCTTTCCTCACTACTGCGTTAATTTCCTCTTTAACCAGCAATGCAACTCCACCACCATTTCCTTTTTGTCTGTCCTTCCTAAATACTGAATACCCCTGGATGTTCAGTTCCCATCCCTGGTCACCTTGCAGCCATGTCTCTGTAATCCCGACTATATCATACCTGTTTACATCTATTTGAGCAGTTAATTCATCCACTTTATTGTGAATGCTCCTCGTGTTAAGGCACAAAGCCTTAAGGCTTGTCTTTTTAACATTACTTGTCCCGTTCCCACTATTGATTCTTGCCCTTGATTTCTCTGACTATCACTTTTCTTAATCCACTTTCTGTCTTTTGTTCTTGTCTTTGATTCCCCTTCCTCTGACTCCTTGCATAGGTTCCCATCCACCTGCCAATTTAGTTTAAACCATCCCTAACCACCTTAGCAAATGTTCCCCCTAGGACATCAGTCCCGGTCCTGCCCAGGTGTAACCAGTCCAGTTTGTACTGGTCCCACCTCCCCCAAAACTGGTCCTAATGCCCCAGGAATCTGAAACCCTCCCCGTCACACCATCTCTTCAGCCACGTATTCATCCGATCTATCCTGCTATTTCTACTCTGACTGGCACGTGGCATTGGTAGTAACCCCGAGATCACTACCTTTGAGGTCCTACTTTTCAACTTACTTCCTAACTCCCTATATTCTGCTTTTAGGACCTCATCCCTTTTTTTTACCTTTGTCGTTTGGACCAATGTGTACTATGACCACTGGCTGTTCACCCTCCCCCTTCAGAATGTCCTCTAGCTGCTCTGAGACATCCTTGACCCTAGCATCAGGGAGGGAACATACCATCCTGGAGTCTTGTTTGCAGCCACAGAAATGCCTATCTTTTGCCCTTATAATTGAATCGCCCATAACTATTGCATTCCCACACTTTTTACTCCTCCCCTGTGCAACAGAGCCAACCGCAGTGCAACAGATTTGGCTGTTGCTGCTTTATCCTGAGAGGCCATTGCCCCCAACAGTATCCAAAGTGGTATATCTGTTTTGCAGGGGAATAGCCACGGGAGATTCCTGCACTGCCTGCCTAGTCATCTTGCTTTGCCTGGTGGTCACCCATTCCCTTCCTGCCTGTGGACTCTTAGCCTATGATGTGACCACCTCTCTATACGTGCTATCCACGATACTCTCTGCCTCACGGATGCTCCACAGTGTCCTCAGCCGCCGCTCCAGCTCCAAAACCCGGGCTTCCAGGAGCTGCAGCTGGAGACACTTCCTGCACACATGCTGGCCCCAGGCACTGGAAATGTGCCTGGCTTCCCACATAGAGCAGGAGGAGCACACCACAGCTTTGAGCTCTCCTGCCACGACTTACCCCTTTAAATTAAATTAAACCTTTTGGAAGATACTTAATATCAATTACTCTTGAGCCCTTCTTCCCTGCTCCTCGTTGTTACAGAATATAGCCCCTACAAATGATGAACCACAAAATAAGACCTTAAAAACTATAAGCAATAAAAGTAGTAAGTGCTTACCCGTCCATACTCACGGTACTCAAAGCATCATCCCGTTCCCTCCTCACCGATCTCCCTCAGTCACCCCTGCTCTCTCAGCTTCTCTTCAACTCCCGACTCCTCTCGTGCTCCTTTTCAACTCCCGACTCCTCTATGCTGACTGCCTGTCCCAGAGTCCTCCTCTTGCACTCTTCTCCACATATGTGTATGTCTATTTGTGTATGTGTGTGTATACATGTATATATTTGTGCAGTTGAATATATGTGTCTGTTTGTGTATATTTGTATGCGTGTATATTTGTGTATGTGTGTTTGTGTGATATGAGAGAATAAAATGTAAATGGAAAGTCAACTTTAATTTTGGAATAATAAAAAGACATATTTGTACTGATTCAAACTTATCCTGTATAAATGCCCATTCTACATAAAAGCACACATGATTTTTATTCATTTGTGATACGTAGGTTTTGTACAATATATGCTTAGTTATTACTTTATTTCCTTCTCCAGGCCAAGCATGTTGGATGCTCTTTTGCTTTCAAAAGAAAACAGGTAAAACGGCTTCCCATTCCTAGAGTAGAAAAACAAAACTGCTGAATTCCCATTGTTTTAATCAGTCAAAACCACATAGGCACCACAAATTATGAGTCAGGGAAACCTGTCCTGAGCTCACCTGAAGTTTGAAAGGTAGTCATCATATACCTCGATTTCAATAACATTCAATTATTATTATTGGTCTGACATCGCAACGAAGGGTGGCCAATCCGCTAAGCGAAGGGCGGGACATCTCGGTTGCAGGTTGGGGTTTTTTTCGTTGTTTGCTAAAGCTTGCGTTTGGAGTGTTTTAGTCCATTCTGTTTGCAGGGAAAGGCCAAGTGGGATGAGAAGGCGGGTATGGAGAAGTGGGGGAATGTTGAGTGGAGAATGGGTTTGGTAGTGGTGGGGGAGACAGAGGGAGGGAGAAGGTGATGTTAGTGTTTGGGATGGGAGAGGAGATGAAAGCGCTAAAGTTGAATTGACATTTTGCTATTTGTTTCTGCAGCTCCACCAATGGAAAGCGCTGTAGTCGAGCCTGGCTCAGCCTGCATCCGGGTCTCGGGTTGGCCAGCTCGCTCTCCGGGAGGGCGAACAACATGGCGGAGGTAAGGAGACGGCGGAGCGGGGCCGGGCCGGGCCGGGCCGAGCCGAGAGACCGGCCGAAGGAGGAGCAGGAAGGGCACCCGACCGGACCCGCAACCTCTCCTCCTCCCCCTCCAGCTGGAAACGGCCGCGGCTCCGACAAGCGGCGGGGGTCGGTTGGATGGAGATGGAAACAGGGAGGGAGAAGCGGTACCGGCGGCCCCGGCCCCGGGCTCTGTGTGTCTGTGAGCGGGGAGGGGAAGGGGGCCGGTTGGGGTGGGGTTGGGGGTGGTGGGTGATGTGGAGGCTGGGCGCCGTAAGGCCCCGGACCCTCTCGGTCCAGCGCAAGTCCCTGTGCCGAGGAGGGAGTGAGGGTGAGCGTCGGACGCCGTTTGGCTGCACCAGGAGGAAGCTCCGCTGGCGGCGGCCCCAGCCCCAATAACTTTTAGTTTGTGGCCAAGATGCAGCGCAGCAGAATCCGGCCGGACAGAGACTGGGGGATGTGGAATCTCCAAAGAGACGGAGCGAAAATAGGCGGTGAGGTGGAGGGAGAACGGGCAAAAGGATGGAGGAGTGGTAGAGAAGTGGAAAGAGAGAAAACAGGTACTGTAGGTTAGACAAGAAAAGGGGCAGAAGTGTAGACAAAACAAGTAGAGGAATCAGACGGGAGAAGGCAGATAGGAAGGGGCGAGGGGCATAATAAATAGGAAGTACAGCCCCTCCTGCTCCATCATTCAGTACGATCATGGCTTGGGCATTCGTTGGCCTTAACTCCACTTTCTCGCCTGCATCCCATAACCCTTGATTCCCCGAGAGAGCAAAAATCTGTCTACCTTAGCCTTAAATACACTCAATGACCGTGCATCCACATCTGTCCAGGTGGAGAATTGGAAAGATTCACAAACGTTTCTCCTCATCTCAGCCCTAAACGATCGGCCCCTTATCATGAGACTGTGCCCCAGTGTTTTAGATTCCTCAACCAGGGGAAACAACCTTTCAGTATCTACCCTGTCAATGCCCTTCAGAATCTTGTATGTTTTTTATTCTTTCATGGGATATGGATGTCACTGGCAAGGCCAGCATTTCTTGCCCATCCCTACTAGGCCATTTCAGAGGGGCAGTTAGGAGTAAACCATTTGCTGCAGGTCTGGAGTCACATGCAGGCCAGACCAGGTAAGGATGGGAGATTTCTTTCCATAAAAGGCATTAGTGAAACAGAAGAGTTTTTATGACAATCATTGATAGTTGCCATGGCCACCATTACTGAAAACTAAGTTCTATATTCCAGATTTTATTAATTGAATTTAAATTTCATCAGCTGCCCTGTACAACTCTGTACTCCAATCCCTTTGCAATAAAGGTCAACATGCCATTTGCCTTCCTAATTGCTTGCTTTGTATGGATGCAGACTTTTTTTCCTTGTATGAGTACACTAAAGTCCTTCTGAGCATCAATATTTACAAGTTTCATGCCTTTTAAAAAATATTTTCCTATTCTTACCAGAGTGAGTAACCTTCCCCCATTATACTCCATCTGTCACCTTATTGCCCACTCACTTAACCTGTATGTCTCTTTGCAGCCTCTTTGTGTCCTTCTCACAGCTTGCTTTCCAACTTAGCTTTGTATCATCAGCAAACTTAGATACGTTACCTCCAGACTCTTCGTTGAAGTCATTAATATAGATTGTAAATAGCTGAGACCCCAACACTGATCCTTGTGGCACTCCACTGGTCATGCCTGCCAACTTGAAAATGCCCTGTTTACCCCAGCTCTCTGTTCCCATGTTAATATATAATCCCCAACCCCATGAGCCCGTATCTTGGGTATGAACCTTTTGTGTGGCACCTTATTGAATGCTTATTGACAGTCCAAGTGTACTAAATCTACTGGTTCGCCTTCATCTACCTGACGAGTGGCATCCTCAAAAAATGATTAAATTTGTCAAATACGATTTTCATAAAACCATATTGGCTTTGTCTGATCATATTATGAGTTTCTGAGTGCATTGTTAAACCTTCCTCAAGAAATTCTAGCATTTTTCCAACTGATGCCAAGCTAACGCCTATAGTTCACTGTTTTGGGAATCAGGCAAGGGGAAGAAATGAGTGAATTGGGAAGAGGAATCGGGTGAGCAGTGGGAAGAATCAAGAGGGGAGTGAAATGGAGAGGAATTGGTAGGGGAGAGGGAATTGTGAGGGGGGGGAAATTGGGGATGGGTGAGGGGAATTTGGCATGGAGAATTGGGAGGGCGATAGGGAGAAAAACTATATTGGAGAGCGAGAGAGATGAAAACTGGGGAGACAACGAAAAGGAAAGAAAATGGGCAGTGAAGGGAACGAGGGGGAGCATAGGCAGAGGGGAAGGTCAGGGGAACAGGGAGGATAGCAGGCTGGTACAAGGGCAGGGGATTAGGGATGAGAGGGAGAAGGCACTTGAGCTGGCAGGGGCAAGGAGATGAGGGCAGTTGAATGGACAGGGGCAAGTGGGAGAGGAGACAATAGCTTGCATTTATGTCAAGCTTTTAATGCAATAAAACTTCCCAAGATGCTTCACAGGATGGTTATCAAACAAAATTTAACACCGAGCTACAAAAAGGAGATAAAAGGACAGGAAGAGGTAACTATTGAGGAGAATCTTCAAGGAGGTGCAAGGCAGAGAAGTTTAAGGAGGGAATTCCAGAGCGTAGGGGCTAGGCAGCTGAAGCTACGACTGCCAGTGATATTAAAAACAGGCTGGATGTGGAGATGCACAGTGGACTCTTGAGAGTTGTAGGGCTGGAGAAGGTTACAAAGATAGTGAGATGCGAAGTCGGGGACCAGTGTTCCCTTTAAGCCTCACAGTAACCCAAAAGTTCCTGCACAGGCCGCGCACAAGTCAACCCCTTTCACCATGCAAAAAATTTAAAAGCCTACACACTTAAACAAATTGCTACAAAATGGAATTAGAAGATTCGTTATCATGGAAGAATTTAAAAACAATTTTAAAATGGAAGCATTACTGGGTCAATATAGGTATGCACAGGAGTGATGGGTAAGTAGGGCTTGGTGTGTTGGGTTACAGGCAGCAGAATTTTAGTTGAGCTCAAGTTTATTTAGGGTGGAAAGTGGAGCGCCAACCAGGAGAGCTTGGAAATAATCAGCTTCAGTGGTAACAAAGGCGTAAATAAGGGTTGCAGCAGCTGAGCAGAGACAGAGTCTTGAGTTGGGCACAGTTACAGTGATGGGAAGTAGTCTGTTTTGGTGATCGTGAATATGTGGTTGGAAGCTTGTTTCAAAGTCAAGTAGGATGCAAAGCTTTCAATCTAAGGCCGTGGTCAGGGAGAGGGTTAGAGTTGGTGTTGAGGACCAAAGACATGGCTTCAGTCTTCCCAATATTTCATTGCATGAAATTTCTGCTCATCTGGCACTAGATGCTGACATGCAGTTTGACAAATCTGACAGTAGGAGGGGCTGATAGTGAGATAGAGCTGGATCCTGTCAGTGAGGATATGGAACCTGATATGCTTTTGACTGAAGTTGCTGAGGTGCAGCTTGTAGATGAGAGATAGGAGGGGGGCAAGTGTATATCCTTGGGGGATTCCAAAGGTAACAGTGTGAAAGTGGGAAGAGAAGCCAATGCAAGTGCTTCTCATTTGGGGGTGGAGAGGGAGTAAGGAGAGCCAGTGAGATGGGCATGGGGAGGTAATTGGAGAGGTGGAGTGAGAAAGCAGCCAGAGGAAATTAAAGGTTGAGTAAATGTCCAGCTAGAGGTGGGAATTAGAGACAAAATGACCAGAGAGAGAAGAGAGAAATATATAACAATTGGGGAAGCAACTGGGAGAAAATAATTGAGGAGAGGAGGCAAAAATAGTAAACATGGTGGGAGATATGAGATGGAAAACAGCATTGAGGGGAAAATGTGAGGTTACACACTTTGGCAAGAAGAATAGAGGAACTGAATATTACTTAAATGGAGAAAGAGTGCAGAAAGCTCCAGCACAGAGGGATTTGGGGGTCCTCGTGCATGAATCCCAAAAAGCTAGCATACAAGTTCAGTAGGTAATAGGGAAGGCATATGGAATGTTGGCCTTTATTTCAAAGGGAATGGAGTATAAAAATAGGGAAGTCTTGCTAAAGCTATACAAGACACTAGTTAGACCACAACTAGAATACTGTGAACAATTTTGGTCCCCTTATCTAAGGAAAGATGTACTGGCACTGGAGGCAGTCCAGAGACAGTTCACTAGGTTGATGGAGGGATTTTCTTATGCTTGGGCCTATAGTCATTGGAGTTTAGAAGACTATTATTGAAGGCCTTATTGAAACATATAAGATTCTTAGGGGGCTTGACAGGGTAGATGTTGTGAGGTTGTTTCCCCTTGTGGGAGAGTCTAGGACCAGAGGGCATAATCTCAAGAGCAAAGAGTCACCCATTTAAGACAGAGGAGAAATTTCTTCTTTCAGAAGATAGTGAATCCGTGGAATTCTTTACCACGGAGAGCTGTAGAGGCTGGGTCGTTAAGTATATTCAAGGCTGAGATAGACAGATTTTTAATCAGTAAGGAAATCGAGGATTATGGAGAGAAGGCAGGAAAGTGGATTTGAGGATTATCAGATTGGCCATGATCTCGTTGAATGGCAGAGCAGATTCGATGGGCAAATGCTCCTACATCTTATGGGGGAAAGAGCATTTCCTTCAAAGAAAGGAGAGAAATAGAAAACTGCCAAGAAAAGGATATGGGAGAGAGTGATCAAACTGCTGAATGGAGTGGAGAGGGGTGAAAAGAGAGAAACAGACATTATGAAGGGGGAATAAAGGCAGACAGAAAACATCTGGGGAGAGGGATGGGGAGAGGTGATAAGCAGCTGGGAAGAAAGAATATAAAGCAGAGAGGATAGCAGCTGGAGTATTTGTGAGGCAAGGCATGTTTTAGGGTAATGCATATGGGTGCTATCAAACAAATTATGACACCGAGCTATGTATGAAGATGGGGAAGATAACAAAAAGCTTTGCCAAAGAGGTAAGTTTGAAGGAGCAAATAAAAAGAGGGAAGTGAGGAAGAAAGGGGGAGAGGTTTAGGGAGTGAATTTCAGAGCATCAGATCTTGGCAACTGAAGACACCAACTGTACTGTCATTGTTTTGTGCAACAGCCAGTATGATAGCATATGAACTAAATGGACTTTTGTCTTTTTATTTAGCATTTTCCTTTCCTAGTAGCACTGTGTGTGTACCTACACCAGATGCAACAGTTCAAGAAGGTGGCTCACCACCACCTTATCAAATGCAATTAGGGCTGAGCAACAAATGCTGGCCTTGCCAATGGCGCCTCATGTGCCATCTTGAGCATAACAGAGGGAAAGGCGAGAGAAGAGAACTTTGGAAAAGAGGTAGAAAATATCAGGGACGAAAGGTAGAAAATAGAGGGAAAGAAAGTAAGTTAGAAAATACAGAGGGGTAAATGATAGCAAATAGTGAAGAGCAGCAAAGTACTGATCAATCTGGTTGGAGGGAAATAAAACATTTGAAAGAGAAATATCGAAGGGAGGGTGGAGAGGGAGCAGGAGAGTGAGATGGCTAGAAAGCAATGGACAGCTGCCAGAGAACTAAATGGAATAGAAAATGGTTACTTGGAGGGGCAGGGAACATGATCGATTTTTTAAAAAGTCCTCAGAGTGAAAAAAAAATAAAGAGAGAAAGTGAGAGCAGGATAATAAACTGCCAGAAAGCAACAAGTGGGTTTAACAGCAAAGAGAGAGAGATAGAAAAGAGATGAAAATAGTTAAGAGGAAGGGAGAAAAGAAGAGAAGACAGTTGGGGAGCAAGACATAAAGCCTATGAGTGAGAAAGTAGCTGGAGGTTGGGCAGGGAGAGCATGAGAGATGGATCGAAAATTGTCCCGTAATAGATACAGGTAGAGAGTAGCAACACGAGAGAGGGAAAGAAAACAGCCCAAGGAGGAAAGAGCAAGTTAAAAGAACTGGGGAGGGGAGGAAACGAAAACAGTCTTTGTAGTGTGGTAGAGCAGAAACAGCTGGGATAAAATACTCATACAGCTGGGGAAAGAGAGAGGATAGTTTGGGAGAGTGAGCAAACATTCAGAAGAACTTGGGAAGAGACCATCAAAGCAGTTGAAAGCAGATTGAGAATAGGGGGGAAATGTGTTTATAACAACTGAGGGGAGATTATTCAAATCAGCCAAAGGGAGAAAGTTTTAGCAGAAAATTTGTGGAAAAAGCGTTTTTAAAAAACAAGGACAGTGATGGAGAAAGGAAATAGAGTAAATATTTTAATCTAAGGCACAAATGAGGGAGGAATGTTTAAAATAGGGAAAAATGGGAGAAAATCTTTCAAGAGCTGTCTAGCCGGTGTAAAAAAGAGAGAAAATGTTCTGAAAATATATATAAAATAATGAGGAACATAGAGAAGGAGGAAGTACATTACAAACAGCCAGGTACAGGAAAATGGGGATGCAAAAACAACCATTCAGAAAAAGGTGAGCTAAATAACAGCTGGAGAGACTAAAACAAAAGCTGGAAACCTGAAATAAAAAACATAAATTGCTGGAAAAACTCATCAGAAAAGGCAGTATCTGTGGCGAGAGAAGACCTTTCACCAGAACTGGAGAGACTAGTAGGGTAGTAGTCTAGAGATATAATAATATTGAACTATAAATACAAACTTTAAACAGAAAATAATAGTGAGAAGAGTGTAAAGGCGAGAAGATGTGGGATCATGAAGAAAATCTGACCAGAAGGGAAGATATTTTAAAACAAGGCTGACCAGAGGGATATTTTAATTAAAAATCTCGGCCAGTCTGGGATGGGGGAAGAGAGGGATTTTGGAGATGCAATCAGAGGGAGACGGGGAGGTGGAAGAGAAAGAAATGAAATATCTGGACCTGTATCCAAATACAATCAACAAACTATGGAAAAAGATGGTGATCTGAAGTTTCTGCTAGGTTTCTCTGGTATTTGGTGCAATTTGACTAATGGTACCCAAACAGTACTAAAGATCAAGAAATTTCAAGTGCTAACCCATAATCTTTTACACGAATTAAAAAAGTTGAATGTGGGAGAAAGCGCGTAAAAGCATGTTCAAAACAACTTGGGAGGGGTGGGTGGGGGGAGGAGAGATTCAAAACAACTCAGGCAAGATTTAATAGAAAGAGAACATGAGAAGATATGGAAGCTGGCCTGCCCCCAAAATTGGTGCTACCCCCATTCTAAATTAACTGTCATGATGAGTTTCTGTTAATTGTGCCAGTTTTTAGACCTTTGAAGGTGCTCTTTATAATATCTTTTCTCAACACAGGGTATCTTTTTAAAAGCTTTAATTTTTTTTAATTTATGAAGAACCTAACTACTGTGCACCAGTGAAGTTAATAAATAGTTCAGTATAGCTTTTTAAAGTCATTTTTAGTTACTTAAAATCAGATTTCTCTGGTGGTGGGCTAGACACTGATTTTGTTTTGATAGACCTAATTTGAACTGTATTAATACAGCATTCTGTTCCATTCTTAAATATATCGAAAAAAAATTTCAAGACAAATTTCTAAAAATTACTTTTACAAAGTATTGGTTCATGGAAGATTCTACTTTTGACAATATGCAAATAAGTTTGAGCAACACAAAAGTCACTTCTGAAAACCAGTGAAATATTTTCACATTGCCAGTTGCGGCCAAAGGAAATCCTAGTTCCGTGTGTTCAATGTTTGGCATATTTTATGCAGGAAAACTGAATTTGTTTTTTTTAATTAATGCATTCTAAAAAATTTTGTTTCAGGCTTCCTATGGAAGTTCGAGTCCAGGTATGTGCTGATCTACTTCACTTCAATTCCTGATCCTAGTGGGAAATCGATTTCAAGGTGTTTGGGTGCGACCTTTTGTTACGTAATATGGTTTTTAAAAATTGATTTGGAATAAGTAATTTAGACTGTTTCTGGCTCCATCCTGCAAAGTAGGATTAAAACACAGGATTTGATCATATGTTATAACAAATATATTACAACTGAAGATCATGCATACACAGTTAAATGTGTTTGAGAACTGTTATGTGAGCAATTGTATTTTGATTTCATTCTTGAGCAAAGCCTTTTACTTTGCAATGACAAAAATAATTCTAGATTTCATCAGATTAAGAATGATTGATTATATTGTTCAGATTTTGTTAAAACCCTTTCCGTTGTTTGGTAGTATTGGAGAAGATGTGCAGTTCTTTAACTTTTGAACATTCACTTTAATCCATAAACACACAGACACTTGTTATCTTCCATTAACTCACTTGATGTCTAGACTGCTCTTAAAATTAGGGTACTCAAAACAGAATGGTGGGATAAGAAGTAGAATAAAAATATTCATACTTAATATCTGAAAATGTAGTATAACAATGGCAACCTCTCTTTCAGGCAAAGCAACTCTTAAGCTTTTTATTAAATTTCTTGGCTGTGGCATTTAATCAGCATGTATACTGATTGCCTCTTGCAAATCTGAAAAAATTAAGATACTGTTCAACGTATGAGGGAGGAACAAGAAGAGATGCTAATTTAATTCACAAGAAGTTGAGGCAAGTGATGCTTAGGTTTATTATAAGATTTTATTTTGAGATGTTAATTAGACTTCATAGTAGCAGAACACTGACTGTAGATACATTTGAGGTTGACAGGTTTCTCGTGTTTGTGCCCACTTACACATGTACTATCCAATGCAAATATAGTTACAGTTTGGGTCAGGCTGCATGTGCATACATTGGGGAGACAATAGCATACTGACAATGTCACTAGACGAGTAATCCAGAGGCCCAGGCTAATGCTCTGGTGGCATGGATTCAAATCCCACCATGGCAGCTGGAACATAAAGCTACTCTCAGTAATGGTGTCCATGAAATTATCATTGATTGTTCTATAAACCCATCTGGTTCACTTTGGGGAAGGAAATCTGCCATCCTTGCTCAGTCTGGCCTACGTTTGACTCCAGACCCACAATAATGTGGTTGACTCTTAACTGCCCTCTGAAGTAGCCTAGCAAGTCACTTAATTCAAGGGCAATTAGGGATGGTCACCAGCCACTGGCTTTGGCAGCAACACCCGCATCCCATGAAAGAATAAAAAAGCTCTTCAGAGATGTGGCTTTCCCATTTTTGTCAATATTCAATGGGTATGTTTCTTGAGTAAACTGAGCATATGTTTTTAGGTACCTAATTCCCATGTACAATAGATTTTCCCAGTTTCTTTTATATTACCCAAGCTAAATTAGAATATAGAAAATTGATTTAATGGTGAAGCAGCCCTCAAGATTTAAAGCTAGTTAAAATAACATAATATTAAGGTAGTGTAGAGTTTATGTTTTGTTAAAAAAACAAAAATGGGCCAGCATGAGTCCAGTCTGTTTGTTGATTAAAAGGGCTCTTCTACTTTTACTGTCCACACATCACACATGTCTCAAAATGAATTTTAATGGTCATCTACTGTTCAAGGAACTTATTGCTTTTGTTTACATGTGTTTTTGTACTGTGCATGAACAGTGTGTGTGCATGTGAAGAGAAATTCAGTTCTTGAATAAGTGATAACTAAGTTGGGGATGTTGGGTTCAGACTGTAGAAACAATTGAGGTTTGACATTTCCTGAACACATTCTGCTGATTTGTATTTTTTTTTAAAGTGCATATTCAAACTTGTTTGCATAAATTAGTTAATTTGAATCTGATGCATTTTTACATATGGGAAGCACTCTGATTTAATGCTGTGCAGCCTGTAGAATTTAATTCGTATTGTAGGTTTGTTTGATGTCAACTTCTTTCTAAATTGAAGTAGGTGTTTAAGTAGTACAGTAGTCCTGGAACTTTGGATATTTGAATGTTCATGTCAGAAATTCACTTTACATCCTTGTGAATATGTAGTTATTAATGGCCTTTGCTGTACTTCCTGGCTTCAGAAACCTTTAAGCTGCTAGCATGTGCACAGTTGGGCTAACAGTGGCAGGCAAGAAGTTAAAACTAGTTTAGCATGTAAAATGTTTTTATTATACCTCCAGATCACCACCCTTTACTTTTTTAAGCTCTGTGTACTATTACAGCTTTGTGGTGGTGCACAATCAACTGTGGAAAATCATAGGCCATAATGCTAGGCTTGATGATGGAGTGATGGATTCTTGCTTCTTTCTCATTCTTTGAGAGGATCAGTGTCCTGAAGATGGGTATTTTCCATAAGTTACCATTCATAGTTCAAGCACTGAGTCTAACCTTTCTGGAACTGGAATGATAAATATCCATAAATTTAAGTGAAACTCTTGCTTTGACTTATTGATTGAAGTATGCTACCACTCCAGTCCTTTCCACAATTGTAATTCTTTTGACCATTTTAATGCCCTGATTTGGATTACTGGGTGAGGTAGAGCAGGTTTGCTACCCAATTCTCTTCTCTTGTTGCCTTTTTGAATGTGTTGCTCAGCTTCATAGCCAGGTTAATCCTTCTGCTCTGATTTTAATTGAGAGATTTCTCCCATTGCAACCAGTGGGAAATTCCATTATTTGTGTTTATTCCTTTGCCACTTTCAGACCTTAAGGATGGAGGGGGGATATATTTTAAAATTATTTTCAGGCTTCCCTTTTCATTCCTCTCTAGACCTCCTTTCATGCTTTTCTTATGATGTAAACAATGAAGAAATTTTAGGGAGTTCATTTGAAGGGGAGAGCTAACCTGAATTTCATTCTTTCCTTTTTTGTGGAAGTGTGGATGACTGATTTGAGGATTGAAAGTTTTGGTGAGGATCAGGAAGCCATCTGCATGGAAATTGTTTAAATTATCACTTCGGAATTGTCAGAAAACTAATTTCAAAATTGATGTTTTTTCGCACCTCTGTCATTCATGGCAATCCAAGATCCCAAAACAGCACTCTTGGCATGCACTCTTAAATTTCCTGGGTATGTTCCATTATTTGTGACTTTTGGGCTGCAATTAGTAGAATTCAAGGCTGTTATTGGATCAGATTAGACTCCCATCCATTCATTCTTGTTGGGATTGATTGATAATTTCAATGGACTATATGAAGATGACTTTGAGCTGCCAATGAGAGGGGGGGGTATTGACTTCTTAGCAGCTCAGTATTGTGCTCTAGTCCTCTGGCATAAAACAGTCTAAATTTAGAAGTCTTCTTGAATTGAGCTGTATTAGAATCATGGAAAGATAGTGCACAGAAGGAGGCCATTCAGCTCATCGTGCATGTACCAGTTGATGGGAATCTATTTGAAGTTTAATCAAGCTCAGTTGCTAGTGACCTTTCTTGCCCGGCCCTCTATTCCCTACTCCTTTTTTCTTTTGATGCTTGTTTATAGTGTTCATTCTAAGGACTTTTAATTTTCTGTTAATTATGTTAACCTTTTTTTGATTTGGGTATTTTAGGAGTGTTTTTTTTTTGCATGTTTAAATGTTAATTTACCTCACCTCGCTCTCTTCTCTACTTCTTCCTGCCTTTGAATTACACCACTGTTTACTTAACTATATATTCATTTGTAAAGAGAAGATTTTTAAAGTACATTTTGGCACTCCATATTTAATACCAAAAGAATTATACATTTTTTTTTACATTAAATAAGTGATATCTGGATCCATCTAATTCAAACCAAATAGGTATATAGTTGCCTAGTATAAGTTAGCGCAATACCTATTTTTGAAATGATTAATATGCTAGAAAAAAAATGTAAAACTATATCACAGATTTAGTATGTTCATTTGATTGTTTTTACTTTGTAGTTGGCTCATTGTCTTCTGAGGATCATGATTTCGACCCTACAGCAGAAATGCTAGTGCATGATTATGATGATGAGCGAACACTTGAAGAAGAGGAAATGTTAGAGGGAGGGAAGAATTTCACATCTGAAATTGAAGATTTGGAAAGGGTATCTAAAGTTTTTTTCTTGAAGTAAATTAAGCTTAAATCCAAACAGTTGAAACAGTGCTGTTCAATGTAACAAAATTGATCAATAGTTTGTCTACTTCAAAATAAAGATTAATGTTGTAGGAGTGCTTTCTGTGCTTTGGGGGTCAACAATGTGTGCAAAACAGCTGTTGGTCCTCTTGGGTAGCATTCAGACATAGTTTTTATAAAATAATTTGCTTTATACCCTACACACTGTTGCCTTCATACGAGGCTAATAATTTTGTTATACTTAAAGTAAAAGGAAAGGCTAAGAGAGTGTCATTAAAGGAAACATTAGATACTTCCTACCTGTTCAGCTTTCTCAGTCTGAAGTACAAGCCCTCTCACAAATGGTTGAACATGGGCCAGTACTTAGTGACATGTCAGAGGAGTGACCTTGGGTTTGATCAGATATGATTGATTTTCATTATTCGGCAAATTGCATTTAAAAACTGATAGGTAGTTACATGTTTAGTTTCTTTCTAATTCTAGATTGAAGAGTACTTTGTTCAGAATTCCTTTTTCTTCTGAAGTTTAAGATTTGAGATATCTTTCCCATAGAGAGTATGAATCTTGCTGTGCAGGATAAGGGCAAGTGCTCACTGAGGAGTGGGAGAATCGGAGATCCAGTTACCCTGGGCTAAATGTATGCTCTGCCTGTTGTCAAGCCAGGAAATGTTTGGAGCTGGTCTTCATGTTGTCCTTTTGGCAAAGCAAAGTACTGAGAACTATGAACAGAAAAAGAGGAGAAAGCAAATTAGCTATTCCTCTTTGTAGGAAATTAGATGGTCTGTTGCTGCCTAGAAGAGAGCAGTACATATCCAAGTATGATGATCCCTCATGCTCAAATTTCAGGCTGGTTTCCTGTGAAAATTTTGTGGTGTCAAAATTTCTTAAAGATACAAGTAAAACAAGGAATACGTGCCTAAAGTTCTTCTATTGCTGGAATCAGTGAGTGTACCAATCTCTATAAAGTTGAGACCCCCACCACCTGCAAGTCATAAAATAAGAAAATAAGAAATAGGAACCAGAGTATGCCATATGAATGCTCGCACCTGCTTTGCCATTCAGTAAAGTCATGGCTGAACTTCCAAATCAACTCCACTCTCCCACCCTGTCATTTGTTTCCTTTGGTGCCCAAAAATGTATGAATCAATCTTGAATACACTGAGGGCTGTGGATGCTCAGCCAATGAACAAAGAAGTTTCTCCTCATTTCTGTCCAAAATGGCCGACCCCTTATCCTGAAACTGTGACCCTAGTTCTAGATGCTTCAGCCAGGGGAAACAGCCTCTCATCGTTTACGCTGTCAAGAGCTCTTAGAATGTTATATGTTTCGATGAATCACTCTTTCTCCCGAACTCCAGAGAATATAGGCACACTCTGTTCAATGTCTCCTAATAAAACAACTCCTCATCCCCGAATCAGTCTAATGAAGTTTCGTAACTGAGGCACTTGTATCCTTCCTTTTGGTAAGGGGACCAAAACTGTACACGGCACTCTAGCTGTGACCTCATCAAAGCCCTATTTAATTGCAGTAAGACTTACTTACTCTTACACTCCTACCCTTTTCAGTGAA
This sequence comes from Carcharodon carcharias, assembly GCF_017639515.1. NCBI lineage: Eukaryota > Metazoa > Chordata > Chondrichthyes > Lamniformes > Lamnidae > Carcharodon > Carcharodon carcharias. Next base: position 176,644,776 of record NC_054467.1, read on the forward strand.
GACTAGCATAACCATGTTCTTTTCTAATTGACTACTGTAGCTGTATGTTAACTTTGTGATTAGCGTGCAAGGATGCAAAAATTCTTCTGAAAACCTTATCTTTCTATTTTTAAAATAATATTCTGTTTTTTCCATTCTTACTACCAAAATCGATAATTTTGCACTTCCCCACATTATTGTCCATCTGCCAGCTTTTTGCCTGATTACTTAGCCGGTCTATATTGCTTTGTAGCCTCCTCACAGCTTTTTTCCCATCTAGCTCTGTACCATCAGCAAAGTTGGATATATTCCACTCATCCCTACTGTTTTCTGTCCATTAACCAATCCATGTTAATATATTATTCATAATCCCATAAGCCTGAATCTTATATAACAACCTCTTGTGTGGCACCTTATTAAATAGCTTCTGAAAATGTAAATGTGCTACATTCACTGGTTTTCCCATCTCTCCTGCTAGTTACACCCTCAAAAAAACTTGACAGATTTGCAGAACACAACTCCCCTTTCATAACAGTGTTGACTTGACCAAGTCATATTGTGATTTTTTTTTTCCCCAAGTGCCTTGATGCCATGTCCTCGATAGTAGATTCCAGCATTTTCCCTACTATAGATTGTTAAGCTAACTGGCCTATCATTCCCTCTTTTCTGTTGCCTTTCCATTGTTAAACAGCGGGCTCACATTTGCTGCCATTGAATCCATGGGGACCATTCCAGAATCTAAGGAAAAAAGCACTGCATCCACTTTCTCTTTTAAAACTCTAGGGTGTAAGCCATCAGGCCCAGGGGATATTTTTGACCATTAGTTGCTGCAGGACTTTTTCTTAAATGTGAATTGCTTCAAGTTCCTCATTCTCATTAGACTCTTGGTTCTTTGCAATTTCCAATGTTTTGTATCTTCTACAAAAACAGGTACAAAATATTTGGTTAACGTCTCTGCCATTTCCTTATTCCCCATTTAAATTTCTTTTGTCTTTGTCTTTATAGGACCCAACTTGAATTTCACTAATTTCTTTTTGCATACATGTACTCTTATAATTTTTTAATATTTGCTAGTTTACCTCTTTTCATTTTTTCCCTTTTAATCAATTTCTTGGTTACCCTTTGCTGCTTTTTAAAACCCTTCAATCCTCAGCTTGCCACCGTTTTTGACAATGTTATTGACTTATTTTAATCTAATATTATCACTGACCCCTGTAGTTACCACTTACCCAGCAGAGGCCTTTGTACCTCAATAGAGTGCATACTAGTTGAGAATTATGAATTATTTATTTAAATGTTTGCCATTGTTTATCTACTGTCATGTTCTAAGCTAATTTCCCAATGTACATCAACCAACTTGCCCATCATTACTTTGTTTAAGTTTAAGACCCTGGTTTCAGGCTTAACCACATCACTTTCAAACTTTTTATGAAACTCCAACATATTATGATCACTCTACCCCAAATGATCCTTTACTATAAGGCTACGAATTAACCCCGTCTCATCTCACAACCTAGATCTAAAATAGCCTGTTCTCTAATTGATTGTTTAAATGAATTCCATAACTGTGTCTGCCAAGCTACTTTTGCCAATTTGGTTTGCCCAGTCCACATGAATGTTAAAGTCACCCATGATTATTGCATTACTCTTGTTGCATGCTCCTCTAATGTCCTGATTTATACTCTATGATTACTATTAGGGGGCTTATTCCCAACAGTGTTTTCAGCTTTTACAAATATGCAAAATAGTAACAGAAGTAGGCCATTTGGCCCCTATTTCAACTTCCATATTTCACCTCTTCCTCTCTCCTCCCCCCCAAAAAATAACCTTAAGACTCTTGTTAGGCAAGGAAATCATCTATCTCTGCCTTAAAAATATTCAATAATACTGCCTTCTGAGGCAGAGAGTTCCAAAGTCACTCAGCCCTCTAAGAGAAAATATTTCTTCCCATCTCTGTCCTAAAAGGCGACCCCTAATTTTAAAACAGTGTCCCCTAGTTCTGGACTCACCCCACAAAAGGAAACATCCTTTCGATGTCCACTGTGTCAAGACCGTTCAGTATCTTATATACTTCAATCAAGTCACCCCTCACTCTTCTACATTCCAGTGGAAACAAGCTTATCTAACTTTCCTCATAAGACAACCCACTCATTCCAGGTATCAATCTAGTAAGCTTCCTCTGAACCGCCTCCAATACCCATACATCCTTAAGTAAGGAAACTAAAACTACACACACTGTTCAAGATGTGGTCTCACCAATGCCCTTTATAACTGTAATATAACATCCTTACGAGAGGAATTGAACATAAAAGTAATAAAGGATGGCATTCCATTATTCTTAATTACTTGCGGTACCCGCATTTTAACTTTTAGTGATTCATGCAGTAAAACACCTAGATCCCTCTGCACCTTGAATTCTGCACTTACTTTCATTTTAAGTAATTTAAAAAAAAAATTCTTTCTGCCAAAGTGAGCAACTTCATATTTCCTCGCACTATCTTCTATCTGACAGATTTTTGCCCACTCACTCAACCTATTCATATCTGTCTGCAACCTCCTTATGTCCTCTTCATACTTCTTCACATGCTTTACTACTTATCTTTGCTTCATTTGCAAATTTAGCTATCATGCTTTCGCTCCCCTCATCTAAGTCATTGATATAAATTGTAAAACGTTGAGGCCCCAGCACAGACTCTGCCGGGTTCCATTCATCACATCCTGCCAATCAGGAAAAACCCATTTATGCACACTCTGTTTTCTGCCAGTCAGCATGTCTTCTATCCATGTTAATATGTTACCTCCTACACCATGAGATTTTATAACCTTTGATAATGCACCTTATCAAATGCCTTCTGGAAATCCAAGTACAGTACATCTACAGGCTCCCCTTTTATCCACAGCACATGTTACTCCCTCAAAGAACTCCCATAAATCGGTTAAGCATGATTTCCCTTTCACAAAACCATGCTGACTCTCCCTGATTACCATGGATTTCTCAAAGCGCCCAGCTGTAACATCCTTGATGATCGCTTCTAGCACCTTCCCCATGAAGATGTCAAGCTAACAGACCTATCATTTCCTGTTTGCTTCCCCCCTCCCTTCTTGAATAGAGGGGTTATATTTTTCACTTTTCAGTCTCGTGGAACATTTCCAGAGTCTAGGGAATTTTGGAAAATTAACACCAACACGTCATCCACCTCATTAGCCACCTCTTTTAAGACCCTAGGATGAAGTCCATCAGGACCTGGAAACCTGTCAGACAGCAGCTCCATCAGTTTGATCAGTACCACTTCCCTAGTGATCATAGTTTCATCAAGTTCCCCCTCTCCCTTCCACCACCTGATTTACAGCTATTACTGGAATGTTTTTTTATCTTCTATATTGAAGACAGAAGCAAAATATTTGTTCATTTCATTTGCCATTTCCTTATTATCTACCATTAACTCCCCATTGTCGCTCTAGCGGACCAACGCTGACTATACTTACTTTTTCCCTTTTTAAATACCTGCAGAAACTCTTGCGATCCATTCTTGCATTTCTACTTAGCTTCCTCTCAGACTCTAAATTCTTTCTTCTGATTAATCTTTTCGTCATTCTCTACTGTTCTTTATATTCTGACCAGTCATTTGGCCTGCCACTCATCTTTGTGCAGTTATATGCTTTTTCCTTAAGTTTGATGCTTTCCTTCAGTTCTTTAGTTAACCACTGATGGTGGGCCCTCCCCTTAGAATTTTTCTTTATAGTAGTAATATACTTATTCTGAATATTTTGAAATATCCCCTTAAATATCTGCCACTGTTTCTCTATTGATCTATCCCCGACCTAGTTTCCCAGTTCACTTCAGCTAGCTCAGCTTTCATGCCCACGTAATTGCCCTTATTTAAGTTTAAAATACTAGTCTTAGATCCAGTCTTCTCCCTTTCAAACTGAATGTAAAATGTGTGCTTACCCCTCCCTACTCCTCTTTTCTGGCGTACTTTGCCTTGACCCTATCTGTTCCTTCGGCCATACTCTGTCGTATGAAATTCTTTCCTTAACATCCTTTCCAATCTTTTTTCACTCCTACGCTGTGTTTACTCTTTGTTTGCCACCTGTAACACATTAAAATGCTTCTCTGCACACAAGTGCTATAGAAATACAAGTTTTTCGGATTGTTCCTGGATTGTGCATCTTGCTCTACCAAAATCTAGTTGGTATAATGAGTTCTAATTAATTTCCTTGGCATTTATTGAACAGTGGCTTTTATTTTATTGTTCATTGGATGTGGGTGATGCTAGCAAATCAGCGTTTATTTCCCCACAGTTATTGAGAAGGGAATTGCAGAATTTTTGACCCAGCAATGAATAAGGAATGACAAAATATGGCCAAGTCAGAATGGTGTGTGACGTAAAGAGAAACTTTTACTTGGTCTTGTTCCTATATATTGCTGTTCTAGACTTTGAGTCCTCGAGGTTGAGGGGCTGGGAGGTGTTGCTGAAGTAAATTACAAGTGTGTGTTAAATCAATTGAAAAATTTTTAACTGAAAATATCATCATGTTAAGACTTTAAATTGCAGCTATTTATGCTCAACAGGAGAGCAACATGCCACTTGATGATTTGCTGGCACTTTATGGATATGAACCTCCAGTAATAGAAAATGAAAATCCAGGGAGTTCGCCAAGTGAGCTTGCTGATGAATTACCTGACATGACTCTTGATAAGGCAAGTGAAGTAAAGCCCATGTCTTTGCAGCAATGTGTGCAAATAGGCTTGAAAAAACTTGATGTGCATTATGAATTATGTCTAATAAATAATATTCCTTTTTACCTGAACCTAATAGGAGGAAATAGCAAAGGACCTACTTTCAGGTGACGATGAAGAAACGCAATCTTCTGCTGATGACCTGACCCCATCTGTCACTTCTCATGAAACAACAGATTTATTTCCCCGACACTTAAGATGTAAGTTTATGGATTAGAGACAAAAATAGCTTGATCAAATACCTTGGGGCTAGAGTGGGAATTTTAAAAGTTGTCGTAAAATACCATTCATTCCACCAGGTAAGCTTTGGGGTGTAGTAAAAAGTAACAAGGAATTGGCATGTTATATTGCAAAATAAAATTTAACGACTGTGTGGACAAGCTAAGAAACTAATCTTTGTTTCCCTTCCATCAAGTTAAACATGTAATATTTACTTTGTGTAATTGCAAGGTATTTTTGAAAGTAATAAGTAAATTTGGTGCGAATTTCACTCGTACAAAATTACTTCAGACTTATGTGCAACCATATGCAAAAATAACTGACTAAACTCATAACGTGCTGGCCTGCCACAGTGGCTAGACATAAAACCAGTGGATATATTTTTGCCATCTTCCACAAGCATCATGTAATGAACTACTGAGGTCAAACCTTCATTCCTAGCAACTATATTTTTGGTTTTCAGGAGGCAGTGGGTACCACACCAGTTCAATACTCACAATATACCTACGTTTCCAAATCAGCATGTATACTCTCTTGGGGTACATGATTCTGAATCATATGGGTAATTGTACTTGATGTGTGATGCTTGTTACGGAATGTGAATGCCATCTCAGTAATTGTTGGGTGGGTGACGGGGGAGTTATTGGAAGGTCTGTCCTTTGAAAATTTGAGTTTATTAATTAATTCAAACATTTATAATCTTATACTAGCATATACTATGCTATCAGTATATTTTTCAAAGTTATGCTCGTCGGGGGAAGTGATTCTGTGCTGGAATGGAATATTTCTATACTTCAAGCTCCTGGTATTAGCACTTGAGTTAGAGCAAAACTGTCTAAACTGCCACACCCTTAACCTTTCACCTCCGATGTATCCCCAGCACTATACAGAGTGAAACTTCACAAAGCAACTATCATGATGGCCTCTCTGAGATTTTAGTGGCATTTGTAAATGAATTTGTGTTTTTGCAGTGTGCAGTTGTGCCCACAAATAATTGTATAATATCATTTCAATGCAACCGTTGTACCTGTTGATGGAGAATCTCATCTTGTCTGTTTGGATGGAATTGGAAGCTAAGTCTCACCGAAGAAAAGTGTTGCAGCCCAGGAGTTGTCAGTTTTCAGTCCTTTTAGCAATGTGAAGCTGTTTTTTGTAAAAGTTGCAGTGTTGATTGAAGTATGTGGGAGCTTACATTTTTGCTGCAAACATGAAAACGAAGAACAGTATGTACAGCCCCTTGACATCGTGGGCTGTAATTGAGATTCTTTCTTTTGAAGCAAACATTTCACAAACTTCTTTTGAAATTTATCAGTTTCTCTAAACACATAATTCAAAAATAATTCTGTTGGATCAATAAATTGAAGTACTTTTTTGCAAGCTGACATGAGCTTACAAACAGCATCCGTACCAGAATACAACACTAAAATTGGGAATCTAGTCTTTTCTGGGTTGATTTGTGTATTTGGCTAGACTCTGATCGCTCATGGAAAGTAAATTAGTTCAGTCTTCTATTCATCTTTGGTAATTTGCAGGAAGAAGAAATGAAGTACAGATCATATGTTTCATTTAAAATGTGTGTATGTGAAGTTATTAAATCTCAGAATTAAATTGCAACTTCTGCGATCGGGATAAACTAGGCATTGGTATTATATGGGTTATAGCTGTTGCCATGCCCAAGATGGAGGTTACATAAGCTGATCTTTATTTTTAAAACTAAAACCTGATATCCCAGGTGGCAGTTTCTGACAATGAAAATGTTTAAAGATAGGCTATAATAATTTATTCTTCTTCATACTGTGGGATTCTATCCAGATTTTCAGTGATGAGAATAGCTATTTAAAATGTCTTTTTAGTTGAGCTACATTCGCCATTGTTTTCCTTTCCTCAATCATTGAAAGACCCTCCCCTCATCTGATGTGTCGTAAAATTTCCCCCAGCAGCATAAAATCACGCACCACTATTCTCTCACATGGTTGAGCTCTGTGTTCTCTTGTTTTCCAGCTTGGAAAGATCATTGATCTTCAAGCAAGTTATCTCTGCTGGTTTTAAACATTGCACAAAATGTTCGTGGTGGCAGATGGCCACTTTGGGTTCTTGCAGTTATGTTTGAAGCACAACATGACATTGTGCACTATATGATTGGACATCTCCTCCCGCACCAGACGGGAGAGCCTTCAGCAATCCTCCAAGAAAGAGTCCACTGCAGGAGTGAGGTCTGGGAGCCAGGTAAGTTGGCCCCCACCACAAACCTGCTCCACAGGTGCCAAAAAGCATGGTCCTTCTCAGGTCACCACTCCTGCTGTGGCTCAGCTTACTTTGGTGCTGGCTTGTATGAGGAGTCAATCCAGCCTCGTGTCAAGTAAGCTTGGTGTCAGGATGCCACCTTTCACTTTTACACCACCCATCCAACCCTTTTTGTTGAGAGGAGGTCTCAGACAACTATACAGTCATGTGCAGCAGTTGGTCAGCCATCAGTCCTTAACTGCACCACTTCTGCTAGTTGAATTCTGTTTCGGGATAGAAGCTGGTATTGACATATGCTCCATTGCTGGCAGGCATTTTTCTTTGATAAACTACTTGGGCTGAGTGAAAATTAGATCATGTTGCTGTCCAAAAAATTCTTAACAGATGCTACTGCATTTCCTAATGCCAAAGTAAATTACAGGGAGCTAGCTCATGCTGACATGCGCTCCTGTTCATGCACTCCTTTATTTGAAGGTGAGACTTCATCCATGAAGGGGCAATCTTTAAATCCTCCTTATAGCCTTTCTCTGTCAGTGTAACCAGGTTAGCCTACTTGGGTTCAAAGGAGACAAGAAATTCTCATTTGGTACCTTCACATTTTGTTGTTCTCAAATTCCAGAATCTTAATTACTAACTGGACTGCATTGCCACTTTTACTCCATTGTGCCTGCAGTTGCTAAGCATCTGATGGTGCCAAAGAAATCCCGTTTGCTTGTGATGAGAAAAGGAGAGGTTTTTGGATCCAACTTTGCATGTTAAGCTTTGTCCAATCCTTCATGGGTTGTCTTGGCCATTGGCTAATGTTTTTCTTGTGTGTGGCAGTTTATATGCAGGAAGCTTCTGAGATTTCACGTTTAGAAAAAGAGCTTCTGAAACACATTTTTTTTCTTTCGGCCTCTGCCCCTATCTCAAGTTGTACCCATTTTGTGCCGCACTTTCATTTCGATTATTAACTTCCACAGTTGCCTCTCAAGTCACATCAAGGACCCCAATGCAGCAAATTCTCTTGCAAAATTGTGGGGTTTCTCACAGCCTAGAGAAACCTCTGAATTAAGTTTTCTTTTATAGCACAGTATATTTGAAGCTTGTGTGCTACCGTAATGCAGTCATTAACCTGTCTAAAATAAATGTTTAATAACTGCATTAAAATAGTGACCAAAGAAATTTTACACAAGCATGTTGATCACTGGGTTACAAAAGAGGTTAAACCCCTTGGGTTAATATGGACCTTATTTCAGGTATGTCCAGGGTCTACATTGATTCCAGATGTGCAGTGTGCTGATAACTGGGCAGAGAGCAGAGTGTATTTTTGTGCTCTTCAAGAGGAATGCAACACCCTTCTGTTTTGGAACTTAATGCAATTGAGGCCAGGTGCAGAGCAGAGCTCCCATTACTCCAATCAACAACACACTTTTAACTGCAAGCGCTCCCTCTGCTAGCACTCCACCTCTGTTTTCCTTTTCAGATTACCACAGCAGGCATTCTTAGGAATTATGTTTTTATAAGGGGCTGGAATAACAGCAAAGCTTTGTGTATTCTGGGCATGATGATTGATTTACTTTTGTATTACCCAGATGCAGTTCTTGAGTCCTCATTTAAAATCTTCTCTGCCAGTCATCTCAACACCAATCACTTGTTTTGCTGCTAGAGAATCTAAGCATCGCCCTATGACATTCAGTGGCATTACCATCATTGAATCCCCCACTATCAACATCCTGGGGGTTACCATTGACCAGAAACTGAACTGGACTAGCCATATAGATATTGTGGCTACAAGAGCAAGTCGGAGACAAGGAATTTTGTGGCAAGTAACTCACCACCTGACTCCTCAAAGCCTTGTCCGCCATCTTCAAGGCACAAGTCAGGAGTGTGATGGAATACTCTCCACTTGCCTGGATGAGTGCAGCTCTAACTACACTCAAGAGGCTTGACACTGTCCAGGACAAAGCAGCCCACTTGATTGGCACCACTTCCACAAGCATTCATTCCCTCCATCACTGACGCATAGTTGCAGCAGTGTGTACCATCTACAAATTACACTGCAGGAACTTACCAAGGCTCCTTTGACAGCACCTTCCAAAACCATGACCGCTATCATCTTGAAGGGCATGGGCAGCAAATACATGGGAACACCACCACCGTTCCTTCACTGTCGCTGGGTCAAAATCCTGGAACTCCCTCCCTAACCACGCTGTGGCTGTACCTACACCACATGGACTGCAGCATTTCAAGAAGACAGCTTACCACCACCTTCTCGGGGAAAATTAGGGATGGGCAATACATGCTGGCCTAACCAGCAACGCCCACATCCCATGAATGATTTTTTAAATAAAACTAATGCCAGATTTCTGCTTGAACCTTGAGTTGAAGATTCAGAAACTGTATACTCTTCCGATTCAAATTTCAGTTTCCCATGAAAAACTTTGACCTAATAGCAGTTGAATACTTGTTGGGTTAGGTTAGTTTACCATATGTAATAAGGTGTGTGAGCCCAAGGCCTTTTAAAAATTGCATTTTCTTGCACCTGTCAGCAAGAATCTACTTCAAAAATTATGTTCCAGAAACAAATTAAACAACTGCAGTGCGTGCCAGCTACTGTGTTTGAAAATTTAAACTTCTGATCATTACTGACTTTAGATCTGCAATGATTTTACTTGATCACTGCAGGGTTGTTGTCTGAGCTTAAGGGTCATATCCATCATCTGGACCAACTAGGCTTGTCTCGATAATGAAATGCTGTGGTTACTAGCTATCCCTCCAATGGAAACTGTTCACCTGGTGTACAACGATTCATGATCTTGATGTCCTTTCAGTTCTGGAGAATCTTAAACGTTTGCTCAACTTAAACCTGTTGCAGATTTTATAAACGCACCTTTTAAAGAAAGTTTGATTGGGATTTGGTATGAACAATATAACTCCATAAATTGCATACCTTTTAAGTTAAGATGACTTTGAAATGTCAACGGTAATAGCCAATACTTATTTGATTAATCCGTTTTTTTAAAGAACAACCCAGGTTCCACTGCATAATGTCAGAAGAGCTTTTTAAAGTTTTAAATTAAGGTTGTTCATGAAACTAGACAGTTTATATCAGATGAAAGTAGTGATATCTCTTATTTTCAAACTAAGACTGGCAGAGTGCAGCTATCTTTTCTTTCCTGCTTATCTGCAGTGCTGTTGCTTGAAGCAGTCTGCATACTTATTAGCATGCATTGTTTTGATATGGTAGTATTTTGGCTGTAGGCTTTTGTCCAGGAAAGCAAGGGTTCCTGCTTGAAAGTCTGACGAAGCACACTCAAGTGATGCAAGGAGGATCATGAACTAGCAAGAAAACTGAGATGCTATTTGATTCCTAATTTAAAAAATATTTATCATTGAAATATTGCCCCTTCTGTGTAAATGGTGGTTTCATTCAAACATATGCAGGAACAAAAAAAAATGTGGTTCAGACTGCATAGCTTAGTTTTGGTGCCATATCTGTATTCCTTTACTCCTTGTTGAATCTAGAAACTGTTTAATGATTCAATAGAATCCATGTAGATGAGAATCTATCCATAGGTTAACAGTTATAATTAGGTATAATTGCTGTTTGAGATGTATTTAAGTTTCTGTTTTTGTCTGCTTTCTGAGGAAAAGTTGTTTTACTTATGATCAGCTGGTAAGTTTATCTCTTGGCTTGAGTCCCTAATGCCAGGGAAAGGGAGGCTTTTTTTTTTGCTAGTAATTTGGAGGCTTCAATGGGGTAAATCTAGAACTAATCATTAACTGGCAAAGCCAGTGATGTAGATGTCTTATCAGCTGCTCCTCTGAAAACAAACCCCAGTGTGCAAAGAAAAGAAAAGGGCCTGCTGAGTTTTCTAACTTTTCTTTACACATTTTTTTATCACTCTGAGAGAAGCTAGAAGACAGCCTTTGTCATTTGGTTGAACTCCAGTGTACTTTGTCACGGAGTAGTAGGATATCAGTAAAAAAACAGATAGTAATAGGAAACTGGCTTCCCAATGACAATTTAATTTTTGCCATGCAGGTGAGCAGGTAACATACAGGGTTTAGGTGCTTTCTTACAGGGAGGGACAGTTGTTTCTCCTTGCCATGATTATTGACATAGCCCTACTTGGCTCGAAAATGGTCACGTCTGAGAACTGCAGTTTTCTCCTTGTGGCAGTTTTGTCCTTTTTAGGTGACAGGAGTAAGGGGAAATAGATATCCAAATGTATTATTACTGTGGTAGTGATTCAGGGGGTAGTTGCTATATGTACTCAATTTTGAGATAAAACTGGACAAAGTTTATACTTAACTCCTAGATCAGTCATTAAGAAGAATCTCAAACCTGACTTTCAATGTCTCTACTAAGGTGAAAGTAACCTTGGATTGTCAAGGATAAATATCTTTTCAAGACCTTTGGGAAAAACAAGACATCTTAGTTGTTCTTCACAGGATTGAGGTCAAGGATGTTTCTTTTCAGTTATACTTAAACTGAGGTCCAAAAATTTCTTCCAGATATGTAGCTGCTTTCTGTACTTAAAAATTACACAGGCTATATCTTTCGCCACATTATTTATTTAACATTGATAATACATTGAAAATCTTAAACACTTCTTCAAACACTACCTCATAACTTTTACCATTATAAAATCTTGTTTATGTTTACAATGTTAACTGCCCAATTAAACTAGTCAAGTTGGAATTGCATCCTTCCAACAGTTGAGGTGCTGTACAATTGAAGATGTAATTGCAGTGTGACAAGTTTACACAAATGATATCATAATTTATAATGGAAACATAAAAATAATAAATTTGTGACTTTGAAATTGGGGACTGAATTGCATAGGTGCATACCTTCCAAATATCCCCTGCTTTACCTTGGTGATCCATCTTGGCCTCGTCCTGAGGTCCCCAACACCACAGATGCCAATCTTCAGTTAATTTGATTCACTCCACGAGGTATCAAGATAAGGCTGAAGGCATTGGATACAGCAAAGGCTATGGGCCCTGACAATATCATTGTGGTACTGAAGACTTGTACTTCAGAACAAACCACACTCTTAGCAAAGCACTTACAATGTTGGCATCTACCTGATAATGTGAAAAATTGCCCAAGTATATTCCGTCTACAGAAAACGGGACAAACCCACTCTAGCCAATTATCACCCCAACAGTCTACTGTCATCAGGGAAGTAATGGAAAGTGTCATTGACAGTGCTATAAAGCGGCACTTATTCAGCAATAACCAGCTCATTGATGTGGAGTTTGGGTTCTGCTGGGCCACCTTGGTCCAAATGTGGAAAAAAGAACTGAATTCCAGAAGTGAGATGAGAATGACTGCCTTTGACATCAAGGCAGCATTTGACCAATGTGGCATAAAGGAGCCTTAACAAAATTGAAGTCAAGGAGAATTAGGGGAAAAACAATCCACTGGTTGGTATCATAGCTAACACAAAAAAGATGGTTGTGGTTGTTGAGGCCAATCATCTCACCCTAGAATATTGCTGCAGGAGTTGCTCAGGGTAGTAACCCAGGCCCAACGATCTTCACTCTCTTCATCAGTGACCACCTCTTCAATATAAGGTCAGAAGTGGGGATGTTTGCTGATGACTGCACAGTGTTTGGTACAATTCCAAATTCTCATACTGAAGCAGTCTGTGCCTGCATGCAGCAAGATTTGAAGAACGCTCAGATTTAGGCTGGTAAGTGGCAAGTAACATTGTTGCCACACAAGAGCCAGACAGTTACAATCTCCAACAAGAGTCTAACCATCTATTCTTGATTTTCAATGCCTATATCATCAATGAATCCTCCACCATCAACTTTCTGGAGTTGGGGGGAGGGGGAAGAGAGACGGTGCTAGACCAGAAACTTAACTGGACCACTGATACTGATCAGAGACTGGGAATTCTGTAGCAAGTACCTCACTTCCAGATCCTCAAAGCCTGTCCACCATCTTCAAGGCACAAGTGTTGGATGTGCGATGGAATACTGTCCTCTTGCCCGGATGAATGCAGCTCCAACAACACTCTAGAAGCTCAACACTATCCAGGGCAAAGCAGCCCATGTTTTTTTGGCACCCCATCCACCACCTTAAGAATTCACTCCCTCTACCACCAGTGTACACTAACAGCAGTAGGTCCAATCCACAAGATGCACTGCCACAACTTGGCAAGCCTCCTTTAATGGCACCTTTGAAACCTCGGCTTCTGTCACCGAGAAGAACATGGGCAGCAGGTGCATGGGAATACCACCAACTTCAATTTCCCCTCCAAATCCCATACCACCCTGACTTGGAGCGGTATCACTTTTCCTTCCCTGTCGCTGAGTCAAAGTCTTGCAACTCTGCCTAGCACCACTATGGGGTATCTACACCACGTGGACTCCAATGATTCAAGAAGGCAGCTCACCACCTCTAGGGCAATTTATGTTGACCTTGTCAGCGATGCTTACGTGCCAGGAATGAATTTTTTTAAAAATCAAAAAATCCATTATTTGGATGATTTCCGGACATTGCTTTTAATATTTTTTCTTGATTGAGTGTGAATTAATATCCTTGGTCAACAATAAAACTCTCTTCTGTCTTGAACATAATGAAATTGATGCATTTTTAATGGCCATTTTCTGACAACTGTCTTTAACTTTCTTGTACATAGCAAGCACTACCTTTGATGGTGATAAAGAATCTGAAGATGAAGAAGGACAGGATGATTGTGTCCCGCCTGAAGACTTGAAAAAGGTACTCTAAACTCAGCATGTAAATTGTTTAATCTGACCTGTAATTTATACAACAGTTAAAATCAGCATTTCCACTTTAAATTTGCTATACTGCTGAATGAGTGTTTCTTGATAATCTTGTCGGGTATAGTAAAAAGGTTTGTGGGAGCTGTATTCGGTCCTTTAGTTATTAGGGATGAGGTGAAATGTACACACAAACAGATGAAATAGGAGCAGAAGCAGGCTATTCAGCCCCTTGAGCCTGCTGCGCCATTCAGTAAGATCATGGCTGATCTGTTCGTGTATCATGTTCCACATTCTCATCTACCTCCAATAATCTTTGATTCCCTTGCCTAAGAAGAATCTGTTTGCCTCTGCCTTAAAAATATTAATTGAACCCCCCCCACCCCCCTCCCCTCCCCCCCCATCTCCACATCTTCTGAGGCAGAGTTCCAAAGTTGCACAGCCCTGTCAGAGAAAAAAATCCTCCTCATCTCTGTCCTAAAAGGGCGACCCCTAATTTTAAAACAGTGCCCCTTAGTTCTGGACTGACCTAAGAGAGGAAACATCCTTTCCATGTCCACCTTGTCAAGATTGTTCAGGGTCTTATATTTTTCAATCAAGTCACCCCACACCCCACAAGCACAGTCTGTCCAACCTTTCCTCATAAGACAAGCTGTTCATTCCAGGTAACAATCTAGTAAATCTCTGAACCGCCTTCAACGCATTTATACCCTTCCTTTAAAAAGGAGACCAAAACTGTGCACACTATTCAAGATGTGGTCTCACCAATGTTTTGTATAACTGAAGTATAGCACCTTTACTTTTATGTTCAGTTCCTCTCATAATAAAGGATAGCATTCCATTAACCTTGTTAATTACTTGCAGTGCCTGCATACAAATTTTTTTTGACTCATGGGGTAGAACACCTAGATCCCTCTGCATCTAGGACTTCTGCAGCCATTCTCCATTGAAGCAATACTCTGCTTTTTTTATTCTTCCTGCCACTGTGAACAACTTCACATTTTCCCCCATTATACCTCATCTGCTAGATTTTTGCTCACTCAACCTATCTATATCCATCTGTGACCTCCATATGTCCTCTTCACAACACGCTAACAGTGTACTAGGTGACCACATGCAGGAAGTTCTGCCAGCTACAGAAACTTGAGCTCCGGGTTTCAAAGCGCGAGCGGCGGCTGGAGTTACTATGGCCCATCAACGAGGCTTAGAGCTACGAGGATAGCACGTCCAGAGATGTGACACCACAGCTTAGGAGGCTGGAGGCAGAAAGAGAATGGGTGACCACCAGGCAGTCCAAGTAGTGTAAGAGTCCCCTTGGGTCCCGCTCACAAATTGGTTTTCCGTTTTGGAAGTTGATGAGGGTGCTGGTTCCTCAGAGGAGTGCCGTCACAGCCAAGTTTTTGGCAACTTGAGTGGCTCGGCTGTACAGAATGGGAGGAAAGAGGAAAAAAGCAATAGTGATAGGGGATTCCTTAGTTATGGGAACAGATAAGCATTTCTACGGCTGCAGATGTGACTCCAGGATGGTACGTAACCTCCCTGGATGTCACCAAGCAGCTGCAGGACTTTCTTCTGGGGGAGGGTGAACATTCAGAGATCATGGCCCACATTGGTACCAATGACTTGGGTAGGAAGGGGGATTTGGTGCTGTGATCAGAGTTTAGGGCGATAGGTTGAAAATTAGCAAGCAGGACCTCAAATGTAGTAATGTCTGGATTACTCCCAGTGCCACGTGCATGTGAGTACAAAAATAGAAGGATAAGGCAGATGAATGTATGGCTGGAGAGATGGCACAGAAGGGAGGGCTTTAGATTCCTGGGACACTGGGACTGGCTCCAGGGAAGATGGCACCTGTACAAGCGGATGGGTTGCAGCTGAACAGAGCTGGGACTGAGTTCCTTGTAAGGCATTTTGCCAGTGCTTTTGGAAGGGTTTTAAACTAATTCAGGGGTGTGGAAACCAAGAGAAGAATATTAGAGAGGAATGCCAAGGTTCATAAAATACTGGGAAAGACCAATAGCATTAATATAGAGAATAGTAAGTTAATAAGTAGAATAGCATGAAGGAGAAAGTCATGAAGTCTAAATCAGGGTTACTGTGAATGCATGGAGTGTAGTAAATAAGATTGGGGAGCTACAGACACAGATTGTCATGTCGTGGTGATAACAGCACCTGGCTCAAGGAAGGGCAGGACTCAGTGTTAAAAATTCCTGGGTACAAAGTGTTCAGAAAAAATAGAAAAGGAAGGAAAGGAGAGGTGGCAGTATTGGTAAAAAAGAGCATTGCAGTGCTGGAGAAAGAGATTGTTCCAGAGAGTTCAAGGACAGAATCAATTTGGCTAAAACTAAGGAACAAAAAGGGTCCAATTACATTGCTCAGTGTATTCTGTAGACTGCCAACTAGTGGGAAGGATGTAGAGGAACAAATCTGTAGGGAAATTACAAAGAGATGCAAACATAGAGTAGTTACAATGGGGGACTTTAATTACCCGAATGTAGACTGGGACAATGGTAGTGTAAAGGGTGGAGAGAAGCGAGCATTCCTAGATTGTGTTCAGGAGAATTTTCTACACCAGTAGGTGTCCAGTCCAACAAGAAAGGATGCACTGCCAGGCCTAGTTCTTGGAAATGAGGTGGGCCAAGTTGATCAAGTGTCAGTGGGGCAAACATTTAGGAGACAGTGATCATTGTATTGTAAGGTTTAGGATGATGGTAGAAAAGGGCAACGGGCAATCCAGAGTAAGGATAATTAACTGGGGGAGAGCCTACTTCAATGGGGCAAGAACGGAGCTGGGCTGGATAGACTGGAATAAAAGTTTGGCGGGAAAAACTGTAGCTGAACAATGGGCTACCTTAAAAGGAAATGGTTCGGTCGTAGTCAAGGTATAGACCCTCAAAAGGGAAAGATAGGGCAAACAAATCCAGAGCCTCCTGGATGAAAAAGGCGTTAGAAATTAAGATAAAGAAGAAAAAGTTTGCTTATGACAGATGGCAAGTAGAAAATACAATTGAGAACTAAGCACAATGCAGAAGGTTCAGCAGGGAGATGAAAAAGCACATAAGAGCAGCAAAGAAGGGTTATGAGAAAAGACTGGCAGCCAAGATAAAAGGGATTTCCAAAGTCTTCTATTGGCATGTAAATAATAAAAGGAGGAGTAGGGCCAATTAGGAACCAAAAAGGGAATTGCACATGGATGCAGAGGGCATGCCTGAGGTGTTAAATGAATACTTTGAATCTGTCTTTTTACCAAGGAAGCAGATACTACCCAGGCCATGGTGACAGAGGAGGAAATTCTGTCATTAGAAAGATTCAAAATTGATCAAGTAGTGTTGGATAAACTATCGGTATTTTAAAGGTGACAAGGCACCGGGACTGGTTGAGATGTATCCAAGGATATTGAAGGACGTGAGAGTGGAAATTGCAGGGCCACTGGCCATAATCTTTCAGTCTATGGAAGACTCGGGAGGTACCGGAGGAATGGAAAATTGGAAACATTATGCCCTTGTTCAAAATATGTTGCAAGGATAAGCCCAGCAATTATAGGCTAGCCAGTTTAACTTCAGTGGTGGGGAAGCTTCTAGGAATAATTTTTTGGGACAAAATTAGTAGTCACATGGAAAAAAAGTGGGTTGATTAGGAAGAGCCTGCATGGATTTCTGAAGGGGAAATAGTGTTTAACTAACTTTCTGGAGTTCTTTAAAGATGTAACAGAGAGCGTTGATGAGGGTAATGTTATTGGCATGGCGTACATGGACTTTCAAAAGGCATTTGATACAGTGCCACACAACAGACTTGTGAGAAGAGTCATAGCACATGGAATAAAAGGAACAGTAGCAATGTGGATAAAAAAATTGGCTGAGTAATAGGAAACAGTAATGGTCAATGGATATTTTTCGGGCTGGAGGAAGGTTTTTAGTGGCGTTCTCCAGGGGTCAGTATTGGGACCCTTGCTTTTCCTGATATAAGTGATCTAGATCTTGGCGTGCAGGGGTCAGTTTCAAAGTTTGTGAATCATATGAAACTTGGAAGCATTGTAAACTATGAGGAGGACAGTATGGAACTTCAAAAGGGCATAGACAAGATAGATGTCAGATGATGGCAGATGAAGTTCAATGCAGTGAATTGAGAGTTGATGTGTTTTGGTAGGAAGAACATGGCGAGGGGTACAATTCCTAAGAGGGTGCAGGAACAGAGGGACCTAGGTGTATATGTGATATATCATTGAAGTTGGCAGGACAGGTGGAGAGAGCAGTTAATAAAACATGTAGTATCCTGGGCTTTATTAATAGAATCATGGGGTACAAGAGCAAAGAGGCTATGCTGAGTTTATATAAGATGCTAGTTTGACCTCAGCTGGAGCATTGTGTACAGTGCTGCGTGCCACATTATAGGAAGGATGTGAACATATTGGAGAGAGAGTGCAGAAGAGGTTTACAACAATGGTTCCAGGGATGAGAGTTTATTATGAAGATTGATTGGAGAGGTTGGGACTCTTCTCTTTGAAGAGAAGAAGTCTACAGGGAGATTTGATAGAGGTGTTCCAAATCATGAGGGGGCTGGATAGATAGGGAGAAACTGTTTCCACTCATAAAATGATCGTGAACGAGAGGGCACAGATTTAAAGTGATTTGCATAAGAAGCAAATGCAATGTGAGAAAAAACTTTTTCACACAGCCGAGTGTTTCGAGTCTGGAATGCGCTGTCTGGAAGTGTGGTGGAGGCAGGTTCAATTGAGGCATTTAAGCGGGCATTGGATGATTCTTTGAATAAAATAATGTGCAAGTGGAAAAGGCAGGAGAATGGCACTAAGTCATAATGCTCATTTAGAAAGTTGGTGCAGACATGATGGGCTGAATGGCTTCCTGCACTGTAACAATTCTGTGGTCCTGTAAACATACTTTCCTGTCTATCTCTGTGTCATCTGCAAAATTAGCTGCCAAGCCTTCGCTCCCCTCATCTAAACCATTGATATAAATTGTAAAAAGTTGAGGCCCCAGCACAGATCCCTGTAGATGTCCACATGTCACATCCTGCCAATCAGGAAAAGACCCATTAATGCATACCCTTGTTTTCTGCCAGCCAACCAATCTTCTACCCATGCTAATATGTTATCCCCTAAACCATGAGCTTTTATTTTCCGCAATAACTTTTGATAAGGCGCCTCATCAAATGCATTGTGGAAATCTAAGTACAGTACATCTACAGGCTCCCCTTTTATCCACAGTGCATGTTACTCCTTCAGAGACCTCCAATAAATTAATTAAACATGATATCCCTTTCACAAAACCACACTAACTCTTCCCGATTACCTTGGGTTTTTCTAAGTGCCCTCAGTGCTATAACCTCAATGATCGATTCTAACACCTTCCCCACAACACGTCAAACTAGAATAAAGGGGTTATATTTGCTACTTTCCAGTCTGGTGGAACCTTTTAAGAATCTAGGTAATTTTGGAAAATTAACATCAACGCATCTACTACCTCGTTGGCCTCCTCTTTTAAGACTTGAGGATGAAGTTCATCAGGACCCGGAGACTTGTCAGCCCGCGGCTCCATCAGTTTGCTGAGAACCGCTTCCCTCTTTATTGTAATTTCTCCAAGTTTCTCTCTTCCTTCTACCTCCTGATTTATAGCTATTATTGGAATGTTTTTTTGTGTCTTCAGTATGAAGTCAGAAGCAAACTATTTGTTCATTGTATCTGCCATTTCCTTTCTATCTGCTATTGAATTCCTGTTGTCACTCTCTAGAGGACCAACACTCACTCTTTTCCTTTTTAAATACCTGTAGAAACTCTTGCTATCTGTTTTTACATTTCTAGCTAGCTTCCTCTCATTCTCTAATTTCTTTCTCCTGATGAACCTCAGTCATTCTCTGCCATTCTTTATATTGTGACCAATCACTTGACCTGCCACTCATCTTTGCACAGTTATGTTTTTGCCTCAAGTTTGATACTTTTCTTAACTTCTTTAGTTAACCATATATGTTGGGTCCTCCCTTTAGAATTTTCTTGTCTAGTAGGAATATACTTATTCTGAGTACTCTGAAATATCCCCATAAATGTCGGCAACTGCTTCTCTTTTGCTCCATCCTCTAGCCTAGTATCCCAGTTCACTCCAGCAAGCTCAGCTTTCATGCCCACATAGATGCCCTTATTTAAGTTTAAAATACTAGTCTTAGACCCACTCTTTCTCCCTTTCAAATTGGATGTAAAATTCCGTCATATTGTCGTCGCTGCTACCTAGGGGTGCCTTTACTCTGAGGTCGTTAATTAATCCTGTCATGTTACATAATACCAAGTCTAATATAACCTGCTCTCTGGTTGGTTCCAGAATGTGCTGCTCTAAGAAGCTATCTCATAAGCATCCTGTGAATTCTTCATTCGGGCTACTACTGCCAATCTGATTTTTCCAATTAATATGTAGATTAAAATCATCAATGGTTATCACTGCCCCTTTATCACAAGCACTTAATATTTCTTCTTGTACACTTTGTCCTACATTGTGGTTATTGTTGGGGGGCCTGTAGACTACTCCGACTAGTGACTCTTTCCTTAATATTCCTCATCTCCACCCAAAACAATTCTAAATCCAGATCTCTTGAACCAAGGTCATCTCGAACTATTGCACCAATGCCATCTCTCATTAACTGCTATTTGTCTTGAATGTCATATACCCCCTAAATATTCAGGAGCCCCCGTCCTTGCTATCCTGTAGCCACATCTCCGTAATGGCTATCAGATCATATTTATGTGCACTATCAATTAATTTACTTTATGAATGCTACGGGCATTCAAATACAGAGCTTTTAGTTTTGTCTTATTGTTATCTTTGTAACATCTATTCTAGACTGTAGGTGTATTCTTAGGGTTTTTTCTCCAAGTTCCTTCCTGCCATTCTGACCCTTATTTCCCATATTACTTGGCTCTTCTGCCTTGACTCTGCCCCTTGATTTGCTACATCTACCCAAGATTGATCCCTCACAGCAACAACCCCCCCCCCCCACCCCCACCCCCGGACCCCGTTTAATTTAAAGCCCTATCTATATCTCTAGTTATGTGGCTCGCTAGAATACTGGTCCCAGCACAGTTCAGGTGTAGACCCTCCCAACCCTACAGCCTTCTCTTTCCCCAGTACAGATGCCAGTGCCTCAGGAACTGGAACCCACTTCTCCCACACCAACCTTTGAGCCACGCATTCATTTTTCTAATCTGATTTGCTTTATGCCAATTTGCATGTGGCTCATGTAATAATCCAGATATTATTACCTTTGAGGTTTTGCTTCTTAATTTGGTGCCTAGTTCCTCATACTGACTATGCAGAACCTCCTTCCTCATCATGCCTATGTCACTGGCATCTACGTGGATCATGACAGCTGAATCTTTTCCCCCTCCCACTAGGTTATTCTCCAGCCCTGAGCAAATGTCCCAAACCCTGGCACTAGGCAGGCAATACAGCCATCTGGACTCTCACTCTTTGCTACAGAGAATGGTGTCAATTCCCCTCACTATGCTGTCCCCTACTACTATATTTCTTTTTGCTCCCCCCACTTGAATGGCTTCCTGTAACACAGTGTCATGGTCAATCAGCTCATTCACGCTGCAGCCTGCACTCTCATCCAAACAAGCTGAAATAACTCAAACCTGTTAGACAATTGCAGAGGGTGACACTCCTGCCCTCTGGGTACCCTTACCTGTCTCAGCTGCAGTCACATCCTCCTGTCCCTGACCACCTTCCAAATTAGAAGACCCTATCCTAAGGGTGCCTCCTGGCACAAAGTGTCTGGATAGCTTTCCCCCTCGAGGAAGTAACAAAGAAGATCGACGATGGAAGGGCAGTGGATGTTATATACATGGATTTCAGTAAGGCCTTTGACAAGGTCCCTCATGGCAGACTGGTACTGAAGGTAAAGTCGCACGGGATCAGAGGTGAGCTGGCAAGATGGATACAGAATTGGCTTGGTCATAGAAATCAGAGGGTAGCAGTGGAAGGGTGCTTTTCTGAATGGAAAGCTGTGACTAGTGGAGTTCCGCAGGGATCAGTGCTGGGACCTTTGCTGTTTGTAGTATACATAAATGATTTGGAGGCAAATGTAACTGGGCTAATTAGTAAGTTTGCAGACGATACTAAGGTTGGAGGAGTTGCAGATAGTGAAGAGGATTGTCAAAGGATACAACGGGATATAGATCGGTTGGAGACTTGGGCAGAGAAACGGCAGATGGAGTTTAATCCAGACAAATGCGAGGTAATGCATTTTGGAAGGTCTAATACAGGCAGGAATTACACAGTAAATGGCAGAACCCTTAAGTGCATCAACGGGCAGAGGGATCTGGGTGTACAGGTCCACAGGTCACTGAAAGTGGCAACACAGGTGGATAAGGTAGTCAGGAAGGCATATGGCATGCTTGCCTTCATTGGCAGGAGTATTGAGTATAAAAGCTGGGAAGTCATGCTGCAGCTGTATAGAACCTTGGTTAGGCCACACTTGGAATATTGTGTGCACTTCTGGTCGCCACATTACCAGAAGGATATGGTGGTGTTAGAGAGGGTGCAGAGGAGGTTTACCAGGATGCTGCCTAGTCTGGAGGTTATTAGCTATGAGGAGAGGTTGGGGAAACTTGGATTGTTCTCACTAGAGCGACGGAGATTGAGGGGCAACTTGATAGAAGTTTACAAAATTATGAGTGGCATGGACAGAGTAGATAGAAACTTTTTCCCAGGGTGGAAGAGCCAATTACTAGGGGCATAGATTTAAGGTGAGAGGAGAAAACTATAAAGGTGATGTGTGGGGCAAGTTTTTTACGCAGAGGGTAGTGAGTGTCTGGAATTTGCTGCCAGAGGAGGTGGTGGAAGCAGGTACGATAGTGTGTTTAAGAGGCAGCTTGACAAATACATGAATAGGATGGGAATAGAGGGATACGGACCCCGGAAGTGCAAAATGTTTTAGTTGACGGGCAATATGATCGGCGCAGGCTTGGAGGGCCGAAGGGCCTGTTCCTGTGCTGTACTTTTCTTTGTTCTTTGTTCTCCGTGATGTGTCGCAGAATCTGCAGCTCTGTCTCCAGCTCCATGACTCTGAGCCAAAGCTCCTCAAGCTGCAGGCATTTACTGTAGAAGTGTTTGCCCTGGATCATACTGGCATCCAGGAGCTCCCACATGCTGTAGCCATGACGCATCACCTGTCCTGCCATCCTTGTCTGTTTTACTTAACTACCTAATTATTTTATTCAATTATTTTATGTATTTTAATAATCTTACCACACATTGCTGTACTATTTTAAACCTGAGGAATAGAACAGAATTTAATCACTCTCCAGATACTTACCAGGTACTCACCAAACAGCTAACTTCTTCCTCTGTAGTAATTGTGCAATTGAGCAAGAACTAATTCCGACAGGGGAAGTTAGAAAAAGCACCTCTCTCTCTCCTCCTCAACAAACTCCCAGTATTCCGTTGAGGTCACACTCCAGTATTATTTACATGAATACATGCAATCAATCTGAATCTACATTGCAACTCCCTATGTAAATGTTCCTAAAGGTTAATTCCTAAATGTTGTTGTAATTTGGAAGGACTCTGCCAAGGATTTTATTTAAATCATTTAAGAGAACTGGTGGCCACTGCAGAATCAAGCAGTACAAGATTGTCATATTGTCATTTATTCTTTCAAGATTGGTGTTCTGAATATTTTCCAAAAAAGGAAACATGGGCTTAAGCCCTGTAATCCATTATGTTAATGTATAACATTAAGTTTCCCTCAAGGTTCACTGTAAAAGTCTAAAATTTTCAAATTCCAAAAGTTGTGAAAAATGTTTTCCATTTGCCTAAACATTTGAATAAATCTTTAACATAAGGCTTACTTAATTGCATCTAAATAATTCTATATCTTTTCCAAAGATCATATTACCTTTGAATCTAACAATTTTTTTTATTAATCAAAATGTTATTACTGGATAGAAAGTGCTGTTATGCCTGTCCCAATTACATAGAGGCAGTCTAGTTTGAATTTACTGCTGACTAAAAGTACATTCCTTGAGATGATTCTGTCTAGTTCTTGAGGGACAATACAAAAGAAAATTATAGTTGTGCATTGTTACTGAGCTTCGCTTAATATTTGTGCAAAATATGTAGCTTGTGAGATCCGTAGATTAGATAAATTATGAAACTGTTGTTCATGAGTGCAATAAATTCAAATGTTCCATTTTAATTTCTGTGCAGATTTTTAATAGAGACAAATATTTGATGAGTTTTTCTGATATTAATGTTGAACTTCATCTGTTCCCATAGATGATGTGTCAATTTCCATATATGCTGTAGATTGTTTCCCTGATTTCAGCTGCTGCGTATAAAGTGATTTTATTTCCTGTGGATGGAATTGTAAATGAGTTCCTATAGAATATAATTCTGAACTCGTCTGATTTTGATGTTTGTACTGCAAAGCATTGACTTTTACATTTATGTTTTAAGAAACTGCTGTAGACCCAAGGCCTGCTGCAGCATAATGGCGGTGGCGGGGGGAGGGCTGGTGCAGGAATTGAAATGGAATCTTAGTTACAAGTATAACATATATATTGAGCAACCTTTAGAAGGTAAACCACTTGCAGCAGATCTGTTTGTTAAATTAAAATTATTTAACATCTTTGAACAGAATACCTAGGCAGGGTCCAGTTTGTTGTATATTTACATTATATTGAACTGGACCCTGTCTAATCACCATTTGATTTGTGAAAAATAATTGTTAGCTGCATGGCTATAATGTCAAATTGCCTTTATTTAGGAGATAATGGTGGGTTCAGAGTATCAAGCTGAAATTCCATCCAGTCTGTGCAGATACAAAGATGGTGATAAAGGTAAGGCACATGTTTATGAATTAAAACAAAATCTGTCCTGAAGTCAATTCTAGAGGTAAATATCCAAATTAATACTCCATGGACATGTTTTTTTTTATTCTTTTAATCACTATTATTTGTAGATCTCTTGATTCTTGAATATTTATTTTAGCGAGACGGAATGAAGTGGGTGCATTTGGTTAGCCTCAACTTTGAGAATCCCTTTAATAATGCTGCTCCATTGAATGGAATCTGCATAACTCAAGCACTGACTGTATTTTCCCTTCAAGGTACTGGCTCCCTAAAATAGTTTACAGATCATAAATTGAGTATCCTATGAATGAACATAGTTAGGAAATTAATGTCGATAACTAGTTAGATTTTGGGAAGTAATTCACAGTGAAGGTGCTCTACTGACTGACCTCCATTTTCCACCCTGGATAAACCTCTGCTCAGCCAGTGCTCTGCTGCCATGTCCTAACTTGCGCCAGACCCTGTTCACCTATCACCCCTGTGCTTACTCGCCTTTGGTCGTGGAATGTCTTTATTTTAATACACTCATCCTCATGTTTAAATTCACTCCATGGCTTTGTGCTCTCTAACCTTCTCCAGATCTGGAATTTTCCCAAGAACTCCGTTTGTTCAATCCTGGCCTCTTGTCCATTCCCCCACTGCCTTCACCCCACCGTTGGCAGTCATGCCTTCAGCTGTCTAGTCTGTATGTTCTGGTTAATCCTTATGCTCAATATATTTTGTATTTTGCAATTGCATGATGTATTGAAAATACTTGCTTCACTAAAGCTGGTAAGTTACTGTAACCTGTACTTTATTTCTAGTCTATGAAAATGAGGACCAATTACTTTGGACTCCCTATTTGCTTCCTGAAAGTGCGGTAAAGGAATTCTTGCATGAAGCAGCTAAGAGATCTGCAGATGAGAAAGGTGTTGGTGGTATACCTGAAGGGGCACATGTAAGGGACAATGAACAGGTGAATATTTACTTAATTACAGATCTGATGCATAACTGGTTAGAATTTCATCATGGACTGCATTGATGGCATATTTCCTATAATGGATTTTGGCTCAAACATGAAGGCTTGGAAACAATATTCCTGGCCACAAGAAAAGATAGGGATGAGAAAGGGGGATGGGGGATGGTGTTGGATAGTGGTCAGAGTAATGATCAAAGATACTGTTATAGCATTAAAAAGAATAATGTCCTTGAGGGTTAAAAGAGAGAATCTAATAGAATTAAGGAATAAAAGAGGAACTATTGCACTTCTCGGTGTATACTGTCAGCAATCAGTGGGAAAGAAATAGAGGAGCAAATTTTGGAAGATGCAAGAACTGTAGTAGTGTTATAATGAGGGACATTCATTATATTAATATAGACTGGGAAAATAACAGTGGAATGCAAAGACTGGGAGAAGTTCTTGAAATGTATATAAGGGAACTTTCTTGATTATCTTTCCAACCCAATGAGGAAGGAAGCAGAGCTGGCTCTGGGGAAGTGGGGGAGAATTTGGTAAAAAGACATGTAGCAATCAAACATGAAAATGCTCAGCTGGAGAAGGGCTCATTTCAGCGAGTTGAAAAGATGAAATTGTAAATGGAAGGTAAAACAGTAAATGAGCAATGGGAAATTTAACGCAGGGAAGAGTGCAGTATTGCATTTTGGTAGGTAGGTGCAATGTGAACCAAATAATAGAATTTTAGTTGGGTTGAAGGAACAGAGAGATCTGGAGGTTTGTGTGCATGAACCTTTGAAGGTGGCAGGACAACTTGAGACGGTTATTTAAAAAATTATGTGGGATCATTAGCTTTTTAAATGGATGGATAGGGAGTCATTTTAACCTCCCAAAACACGTGTTTGGGTTAGGTGGGAAGTTAAAATTTTAAAAATTTCAAACCAAAACCCAAGGCTGCTTGAATCCATTCACATCCAGTTTTAATGGAGGTGAAATGGGAGTGGGGTTTTGGGATGTTGGTAATCAATCCGCTCATAGGAGGTCGATCATTGAAATCTTTTAAGGAGGTTGCACGCTGTTTTTAACCCGTGTTGCCCGGGCTTCCCTGACCTCAGGAAACCCAGCTGGTAAAAGCTGTCGAGAGCAACTGGATCCATATGTAAGTCCCTATTTTGGTACTTGTGAACCAAGAGGAACAGAAATGTTTTTGTTTTCAAATGGAATTATTATTGTATGCCGTGACACAAATGATATTAAGCTTCACATAACAGAATTTAATTTAATATTTAATTTAGTGAGTGGCCTCTTTTCAGTAGCCCTTAAAACATTTTCTGTTTATGTTTACACTTATTTACAACTTCATTGAATTGTAAATATGTGAGGTGAGCCAATTGTTTAAAGAAATTGGGCAATAAATGAATGAGCAGAATGAAATTATTGGAGACTGTAGTAAAGAGGAAACTGGAAAATAAAATGTTGACTCTTAAATTTACATATAAGTGGTGAAAATATTAAATGGGACAAGTCAGTAGAAAACATTACGCAACTTCAGGTACCTTGACATGTTTAAAGCATGTGAATGGGGTTCGTTCCACTTTATTTATGCATAATAAATTTCAATGGCAACTAACTGACAGGTACAGTATTAATATTGACACCATCAATGCAACTTTTTGAGGAATATCTGAGTTGACTTCTTAAAACTATTCAACAGTGTAAGGAAAACAGCTGGTTCTAAAATGGTAATCATTTGCTTCTGGTGTATTTCCAACACTTGACCACCTTCAGTTGTGAAGTAAAATAGTAAAATTGTTTTATATGTGGATTTAATACTTTTTTTTAACTTTCCCTAGGCACTATATGAACTTGTAAAATGTAACTATATTGTTAAGGAGGCACTCGGAAGTTACCACTCAAATGTAAAGGCTACACGAGGTAAGGGCCAAGATGTTTGCGGTGGAAAAGACAACAAAGCCCGCATTTGCCGTCATCACCCAAACTGACAGCAATTTGGGAGTTCACACATGCACAAAATAATGCTGAAATCCAGAGGTTACTGTCACTGATTCTAGACTCCTTCGTAGGGTGGCCTATTGAGGTTCCCCTTAGAGTTCAACCCCTAAACAACCAGTGAATTGATGAAAGCTTCCACATTTACACCGTTAGTCTTGCTACTTAAAAAGTATACCTTGTTAAATAAGGTATAAGTGAGTTTTTAACAACGTTGCAACTACATTATTGCTGCTAAGTACCCTTTATTCTTTATCTTCTTGAGTTCTCAGACCAAAGGCAGGTCCAGGCCACAGCATGACCTCCACCATGGGTGTGTTGTGGAGGCAGGTCCAGAATGGGAATCAAGCCCTGCGCTTTTAAACAATATAAGTCCGTAACAACCATCCAGCCAACTAAGACAACTGCACCACCACCACCACCAGCAGCCCCCCCCCCCGCCCAGTAGTCCAAGTTGCTGTGGCAACATACAGTTTTACATGCATGTTGTAGCCTGCAGCTATAGAGAGTAGTAGTGGAGACTCTAATTTCTTTCCATCACCTGGCTGACCAGAAATCTTTTCTGCTCTTACTGTCTGCCATTGGCATATGTTGGAAGGGCTTACAAATTGATACTCAACCTGTTTGGCCACATTATGAATGTCCATCAAGTCCTGGAGTAGGACTTGAACCCTGAGCTTTTGGCCAGAGGTAGGGACGCTACCCACTGTGTCACAAGACCTCCTAAATAGGTCTTGAGAAGCAAAGCTATTTGTGGAACGCTCAATTTCTCCATTATGACTTTTTTATAAAGAAGTCCACATTTTTTAAGTATTTTAGAAGCTAAAATTTTATAAATAAGCTTTATCTTAATCGAATCATCATTTATTTCACTATCTGAAAATTGATAATGCTTTTAACTTCCCAGTTTGTCATTTGTGAGGGTACTTCAGAGAAACATAGAAAATAGGAGCAGGAGTAGGCCATTCGGCCCTTCGAGCCTGCTCTGCCATTCACCATGATCATGGCTGATCATCCAACTCAGTAGCCTGCTCCGGCTTTCTCCCAATATCCTTTTGATCCCTTTCGCCCCAAGAGCTATATCTAACTGCTTCTTCTTGAAAACATACAATGTTTTGGCCTCAACTACTTTCTATGGTAGTGAATTCCACAGGCTCACCACACACTGGGTGAAGAAATTTCTCCTCATCTCAGTCTTAAACGGTCTACCCCGTATCCTCAGACTGTTACCCCTGGTTCTGGACTCCCCTACCATTGGGAACACCCTTCCTGCATCTACCCTGTCTAGACCTGTTAGAATTTTATAGGTTTATATGAGATCTCCCCTCATTCTTATGAACTCCAGCGAATATAATCCTAACCAACTCAATCTCTTCTCATATGTCAGTCCTGCCATCCCAGGAATCAGTCTGGTAAACCTTCACTGCATTCCTCAATAGCAAGTGCATCCTTCCTCAGATAAGGAGACCAGAACTGCACACAGTATTCCAGGTGTGGTCTCACCAAGGCCCTGTATAATTGCAGCATGACATCCCTGCTCCTGTACTCGAATCCTCTGGCTAAGAAGGCCAACATACCATTTGCCGCCTTCACCACCTGCTGCATGCTTACCTTCAGTGACTGGTGTACAAGGACACCCAGGTCTCATTGCACATTCCGCTCTCAACTTATAACTATTCAGATAATAATCTGCCTTCCTGCTTTTGCTACCAAAATGGATAACCTCTCATTTATCCACATTATACTGCATCTGCCATGGATTTGCCCACTCACTCAGCTTGTCCAAATCACACTGAAGCATCTCTGCAACCACCTCACAGCTCACCCTTCCACCCAGCTTTGTGTCATCTGCAAATTTGGAGATATTACATTTAGTTCCCTAATCTAAAGCATTAATATATATTGTGAATAGCTGGGGTCCCAGCACCGATCCCTGTGGTACCCCACTAGTCACTGCCTGCCATTCAGAAAAAGACCTGTTTATTCCTACTCCTTGTTTCCTGTCTGCCAATCAGTTTTTTATCCATCTCAATACACTACCCCCAATCCCATGTGCTTTAATTTTACACGCTAATCTCTTATGTGGGACTTTGTCGAAAGCCTTCGGAAAGCCCAAATAAACCATATCCACTGGCTCCCTCTCATCAACTCTACTAGTTACATCCTCAAAAAATCCAGTAGATTTGTCAGGCATGATTTCCCTTTCATAAATCCATGCTGACTCTGTCCGATTCTGCCACTGTTTTCAAGTGCTCAGCTATTAAATCTTTCATAATGGACTCTAGAATTTTCCCCACTACCGACATCAGGCTGACTGGTTTATAATTCTCTGTTTTCTTTCTACCTACCTTTTTTAATAGTGGGGTTACGTTAGCTACTGTCCAATCTGTAGGAACTGTTCCAGAGTCAATAGAATCTCGGAAGATGACCACCAATGCATCCACTGTTTCTAGGGCCTCTTTTTCTTAAGTACTCTGGGATGTAGATTATCAGGCCCTGGGTATTTATCGGCCTTCAATCCCATAATTTACCCCAACACCATTTCCCTACTAATACTGATTTCTTTCGGCTCCTCCCTCTTACTAAACCCGGTGTTCCCCAACATTTCTGGTATGTTATTTGTATCCTCCTTTGTGAAGACAACCAAAGTATGTATTTAGTTGGTCAGCCATTTCTTTGTTCCCCATTATAAATTACCCTGTTTCTGACTGTAATGGACCTATATTTGTCTTCACCAATCTTTTTCTCTTCACATACCTTTAGAAACTTTTACAGTCAGCTTTTATGTTCCCTACAAGCTTACTCTGGTACCCTATTTTCCCCTTCTTAATCAATCCCTTGGTCCTCCTTTGCTGAATTCTGAACTGCTCTCAATCCTCAGGTCTGTTTTTTTTTAGCCAATTTGTATGCCTCTTCCTTGGATCTAATATGCCTCTTCCTTGGGTCTAAATGCTGCTTACTCTGCTTGTTGATATCACTGCTGTTGGATACCTGGAGAATTTCTTGCCTTGGTATCAGATTAAAACTTCTGTTGGGAAAGGAGAAATATGCACCACAGAGATTGCTGTATCTTTGTGGCCAGCCTTCATCGCAGTCAGTGGCAAGTGCTATTGTTTCTGTTGACCACAAAATCCAGCCTGATAATGATACACTTGGAGCTTAAGAATGCAATACTAGTGCAATTTTATGTTCTGTGGTGCTAATTTCAGTATGCACAATCCACAGATGAGCAGTCTGCTTGGACAGAAGAGGAGTGCAGAAACTTTGAACTTGCACTTCGACTCTATGGTAAAGATTTTCACCTAATACAAGCAAATAAGGTAAGATAGATTTGTGATACATGTTTTATATAAAGCTTAATTTACAGTTTTAAGATTATTTGATCTTAGAGTGAAATTGGTAAGCGTTCATAAAATGATTCTGTAATTAGTTCTTGGATGTCAGCATCACTGGCAAGGCCAGCATTTGTTGCCCATTCCTATTGAGAAGTTGGCTAAAGCTTATTTTAGTGTTCATATACCTGATAAACAATTATGGATGGTGGCAGCATCTATATTGTTTATGATGGTGTGGTCAGAGTGGCTGTGGTCTGAATCATGAATAATATATTAGAAGGTGTCTTTCCTTGTTCTGCTGAATTTAATGAAGACATCTGCAAATCTCTTAACCCAGTGATATTTGATTGCTTGAAACTGTTAAGGCATAGTAAATAGTGTTGGAGGGATCTGTTCACAAGGCTAAAGTTTCATTATAGGGCTCTTTTCTCATCACTATTAATGCAGGTTTTCTTCTTTCTGAATAGGGCTATTTTTTAATTTACCATAGATATATATCTCATCTATCCAGTGCAACTTCCATTTATTTTTTGGAAACCTAATGAGCAGTGTCACCAAATGATAGTCGTGAAAATTTGATTGTGTATATTTAATGTCTTATTGGAAGGTGTTCTAGAAATATGGCTTCCTTCAAAAGATGATAGGAGTCATCTGCTCATTTTATGACTCTATGATGGCCAGTATGACAGGGTATGGTGCCTCATTAGGTGCCTTTCCTGTCACCAATGGAACCAAGTAAGGCTGTGTAATGGCCTGTTCTGATTGCGATCTGTTTTTTGGCCATGCTCTTGATTGCATTCAATGATCTTGACATAGGAGTACAAGTTCATTTCAGGACAAGGCAACCTTTTCAATTTCCAAAGGCTCAAGGCTCGCAGAAAAATCACAGAAAAGCTACTAAATTAACTCTTGCTTGCTGCTTCTGCTCTCATAGATGGGAGTGGCGTAAGGTAATGTCACTGGACGTTATCCAGAGGCCCAGGCTAATAGTCTGGGTTCATTGTGGATTCAAATCCCACCAGTGGCCGTGGTGGGGAATTTAAAATTCAATTATTAAAATCTGGAATTTAAAACTGCTCTCAGTAATGTGACCGTGAAACTATCATCAATTGTTGGAAAAAACACATCTGGTTTACTAATGTCCTTTAGGAAATAAAATCTGCCATCCTTACCTAACCTGGCTTACATATGACTCCAGATCAAGGGCAGTTAGGAATGGGCAATAAATGCTAGCCTTGCAGGTGACACACACATCCCATGAAGATAAAACACACTCCAGAGGATGCCCAATAGCTTGTTGACTGCTTTGCCCAAGCCTCAGAATGCTTTGGCCTTACAAGACTGCAAAAGACGAAGAGATCTTGTACTAACCTGCCCCGGTTATGACACCATAGACACAATTAACAATGCATCCTTCATCTCAGTTCATAAGTTCTGCTATCTTGGCAGTATCCTCTGCAACAACACCATGTTGGCTAAAAAAAAGTCATCACCTATCGCCTGGCAACAACAAGCTCAACAATCAGAAGCTCACTCACAGGCTTTGGAGAGATTGTGGTGTTAGTCTCAAAACAATGATCAAAGTATACCAGGCAGTGGTTCTCACATCATTTCTTTCAATTCTTTTTGGCTGTGAGGCATGAACAACCTATCAGTGTCACGTAAAGCAACTAGATGCATCCCACCTTGCTGCTTAAGATCTATTTGCAATATCAAGACAAAACCCCTATCACCGAAGTTCTTGCAAGGTTCTGCATAACTGGTATCAAGTCCATGCTTGCTAGTGCTCTGCTTCGCTGGCTTGGCCATGTGGTTTCCATAGAGGATTCCTACATACCAAAGGTGGAATTCTACAGCCAGTTGAGGATAGGAACCAGCACCATAGCACGCCCCAAACTCGGCTTTAATGTCTCATCTGCAAGACGTTACAGCACTCCCTCACACTTCACTGGAGCATAGCCTTGTGCTGAAGACCTGGAAATGAAAGTCGCTGTAGTCCCAGAGGACCATAGGCTGCTCTCTCATTAGAGAGGGATGACTGGTGCTGAGTTTAACCTGAGGGTCACCAGACCTTAGGTGAGAGGTGAGGTTGAGAAGACTCCATGGATGACTTCAGCTGGTACGAGAATTGAACCTGCTCCGTTGGCATCGTTCTGCATCACAAGCCAGGCCATTGAGCCAACTGAGCTAACCGACCTGGAGTGGAACTTGAACCCACGACCTTGTGCCTGAAAGGCGGGAATGCTGCTATCAAAGCCGTGGATGACAAAGGTTGAATTATTTGCAAGTGAAGGGAACTGATATAGGTGGTTCTTGTTGCTCACATACTCGGAGAAGTTTAGGTAGGGGCAGAAACTGGAGACTTCGAAATTCAGAATCTTCTATCAACTAATAGATTTATTCTTTTTTTGTGTTTAAGTATGTAGATTATCCTGGAGTGCCTTAGACTTCCATCTCCATTCAAGGTATTTGGTTCTATCTTTAGGTCAGGAGTCGATCTGTGGGGGAATGTGTGGCTTTCTACTATATGTGGAAGAAGTCTGAAAGATATGACTACTTTGCACAGCAAACCAGGTTTGGGAAGAAGAGATACAATCTTCATCCTGGAGTTACGTAAGTAGATAACTGTAGCAAGACTACTATGAGTAGATAACACTGTTCATGCTGCTAGAGGAGCTAGCTTAAGATAGAGCTGGATGGTTTTGAGGGACTCAAAATAATATCAGTACGTCAGTTACTCTGAAGTACTCCATGTTAATTAACCACCTGTTTGCTATGTAAGAATCTAAGAACATAAGAAATTGGAACAGGAGTAGACCCATAAGGCCCCTTGAGCTTGTTCCACCATTCAGTACAATCATGGCTGATCATTTGCCTTAACTTCAATTTCCTGACTGCTCCGCATGTCACTTGATTCCCAAAGAGACCAAAATTTGGTCTATCTTAGCCTTAAATATACTCGGAGCATCCTCAACCCTCTGGGTTGGACAGTTCCAAAGATTCACAACCCTCATTGAAGAAATTTCTCCTCATTTCAGTCCTAAATGACTTAGCCCCTGACTTATCCTGAGATTGTGCCCCCCCATTTTTTGGATTCCTCACCCATGAGAAATGATCTCTGTAATAAAGCAAAATACTGCAGATGCTGGAGATCTGAAATAAAAACAGAATGCTGGAAAAGCTCAGCAGGTCCAGCAGCATCTGTGGAGAGAGAAACAGAGTTGACATTCCAAGTCCAATATGACTGTTCTTCGCAACTGCTGCCAGGCCTGTTGAGATTTTGCAGCACTTCTGTTTTTATTTATGCCTCAGATGAGCACCTAGCTTGAGAACAATGGAGCACTTAATTTTGCGCTGGAGAATCTATTTAAGAAAAGAGAGAGAGTGAGGTTGACATCAGTAGTACGGAAGATGTTAAACTCTTATAAAGGATATCATAATGGGACACTTATAAAAAGAAAAGGTAGGATTCGGCTAGATATATGAAAGGGGAATCATGTTTGACAAACCTGTTGGAGTATTTTGATCATGTGACTAGCAGAATAGCTAAGGGAGAACTAGTAGATGTTCAATGGCAGTAGCATTGAATATCCAGAAATCTATCTATTTCTGTCTTGAACATATTCAATGACTGAGTCTTCACAGCCCTCTGGGGTAGAGAATTCAAAAGGTTCATGCAGTAATTGTAGCCTCAACGAATGTAGTGACTGCAGCTTTAGGACTTACTGTGTTCTATAGTATCACATGACAATGTGAACAAATTAGCTCTAAGCGCAGGGAACCTTAGAGTGGGAGTTCTGCTAGTTGTGGAGTTTGATGGAAGCATGTAACTCTTGCTGCAGCCTGTACATAAAGTTCGATGTTTCTAGTGAGAAACCTGTCTGGAAAATCAAGCCCATAACACTTCACCACCCTCTGAGTGAAGGAATTCCTCCTCATCTCAGTCCTAAATGGCCTACCTCTTATTCTGAGACTGTCTCCTGGTTCTATAACCACCCGTTCCCCCCAGCCAGGGGAAACATCCATCCTGCATCTATCCTGTCAAGGTTTATTTGGATTTTCAGAAAGCTTTCGATAAGGTCCACGAGGTGAGTAAAGTTAGAGCACATGGGATTGGGCGTAATATACTCGCATGGATTGAAGATTGGTTAACAGGCAGAAAACAGACAGCAAGAATGAATGGGTCATTCTCAGGCTGGCAGGCTATGACTAGTTGGATACTGCAAGAATCAGTGCTTGGCCCCAGCAATGATTTGGATGTGGGGACCAAATACAATATTTCATTGTTTGCTGATGAGACAAAACTAGGTTGGAATGTGAGTTGTGAGGAGGATGCAGAGAGGCCTCAGGGAATTTAGACAGGCTGAGTGGGCAAGAACATGGCAGATATAATATGGATATAAGGTGGAAAAATATGAAGGTATCCACTTTGGTAGGAAAAACAGAAATACGGAGTATTTCTTAAATGGTGAGGCCTTGGGAAGTGTTGATGTCCAGAGGGACCTGGGTGTCCTTGTTCATAAGTCACTGAAAGCTAATGTGCAGGTGCAACAAGCAGTTAGGAAGGAAAATCACAGAATCGCAGAAATTTGATGGTGCAGGAGGAGGCCATTTTCAGCCCATCGTGTCTGCTCTCCAAATGAGCATTGTGACCTATTGCCATTGCCCTGCCTTTTCCCCGTACCCCTGCACATTGTTTCTATTCAAATAATCATCTAATGCCCTCTTGAATTCCTTGATTGAGCCTGCCTCCACCACACTTTCAGGCAGTGCATTCCAGACGCAAATCACTCGTGTGAAAAAGTTTTTTCTCACATCACATTTGCTTCTTTTGCAAATCACTTGAAATCTGATCCCTCTCGTTCTTGATCCTTTTACGAGCGGGAAAAGCATCTCCCTCTCTACTCTGTCCAGCCCCCTCATGATTTCAAGCATCTCAATCAAATCTACTCTTAGCCGCCTTCTCTCTAAGCAGAACAGTCCCAGCTTCTCCAATCTATCCTCATAGCTCAAGTTCCTCAACCCTGGAGCCATTCTTGAAAAACCTCTTTTGCACACTCTCCAATGTGTTCACATCCTTCCTATTATGTGGCGCCCAGAACTGTACACAACACTCCAGCTGAGGTCTAATAAATGCCTTATATAAATTCAGCATAATGTCCTTGCTCTTGTACTTTATGCCCCTATTAATAAAGCCCAGGATGTTATATGCTTTATTCACTGCTCTCTCCACCTGTTCTGCCATCTTCAATGAACCATGCACATATACATCCAGATCTTTTTGCTCCTGCACCTCCTTCAAAATTTCACCCCTTATTTTATATTGTCTGCCCATGCTCTTCCTACCAAAATGTACTTCTCCACATTGAACTTCATCTGCCACCTACCTGCGTACACCAACTTGTCTATGTCCTGTTGAAGTTCCACACCATCCTCCTCGCAGTTTACAGCACTCCCAAGCTTTGTATCATCTGCAAACTTTGAAATTGTCCCCAGCACACCAAGATCTCTAGATCATTAATATATATCAGGAAAAGCAAGGAACCCAATACCAACCCCTGGGGAACTCCACTACAAACCTTCCTCCACCCTGAAAAATATCCATTGACCATTACTCCCTGCTTCCTGTTTTTCAGCCAATTTTGTATCCACGTTGCTACTGTCCCTTTTATTCCATGAGCAATAATGTTTCTCACAAGTCTGTTGTGTGGCACTGTATCGAATGCCTTTTGGAAGTCCATGTGCACCACATCAACATTACCCTCATCGACCTTTTCTGTTATCTTTTCAAAAAAACTTCAAGCTAGTTAAACATGATTACCCCTTATCAATGCATAGTTTTCCATGTGACTAACTCTATCCCCAGTAATTGTTTCTAGAATCTTTTTACTGTGAAGCTAAACTGACTGGTCTCTAATTGCTGGGCTTATCCTCACAACATTTTCTGAACAATAGTGTCATGTTTGCAATTCTCCAGTTCTCTGGCACCTCCCCTGAATCTAGGAAAGACTGAAAAATAATGGCCAGTGCCCCTGCAATTTCTACTCTTACTTCCTTCAATATCCTTGGATGTATCTCTTCCGGTCCCGTTGCCTTGTCAAATTTAAGTACTGATAGTGTATTCAACGCTTCCTCTTTATCAATTTTGAACACTTCTAGTGACAGTTTACTCCTCTGTCACGATGGCCTGGTTAGCATCTAATTCCTTG
Organism: Carcharodon carcharias; assembly: GCF_017639515.1. NCBI lineage: Eukaryota > Metazoa > Chordata > Chondrichthyes > Lamniformes > Lamnidae > Carcharodon > Carcharodon carcharias. The sequence goes on from NC_054467.1 coordinate 176,682,031, forward strand.
GTAAAGACGGACGCAAAGTATTCATTTACTACCTCAGGTATGGCTCCTTCGTCCATGTGTAAATTCCCTTTTAGGTGCCTAATAGGCCCTACTCCTCCTTTTACCACCCTTTTATATCCCTATAGAGGGCTTTGGGATTCCCCTTTATGTTGGCTGCCGGTCTTTTCTCATAATCCCTCTTTGCTTCTCTAATATGCTTTCTCACCTCCCCTCTGAACTTTTCGTATTCCTCCTGGTTCTCAATTGTATTTTCTACTTGACACCTGTCATATGCACACTTTTTCTTCTTTATCTTAATTTCTATCTCCTTTTACATCCAGGGAGCTCTGGATTTGTTTGCCTTACCTTTCCCTTTCGTTGGAAGATACCTCAGCTGTGCCCGAACCAATACTTTTTTGAAGTAGCCTATTGTTCAGCTACAGTTTTTCCCGCCAATCTTTCGTTCCAGTCTATTTGGCCCAGCTCCGTTCTTGCCCCATCAAAGTTGGCTCTCGTCCAGTTAATTATTATTACTCTGTATTGCCAATCATCCTTTTCTATCATCTTAAAACGTACAATACAATGATCACTGTCTCCACTGACACTTGATCTATTTGGCCCACCTCATTGGAGACAGTGCTGTAGGAAGTTTTCCTGAACACAATCTATGAAATTTTGCCCATCTCCACCCTTTACTCTACCATTGTCCCAGCCTACATTCGGGTAATTAAAGTTCCCCATTATGCTTGCATCTCTCTGCAGATTTGTTCTTCTGTGTCCTTCTCACTAGTTGGCGGTCTATAGACTACACCGAGCAATGTAATTGCACCTATTTTGTTCCTTAGCTCTAGCCAAACTGATTCTGTCCTTGAACCCTCTGGAACATCCTCTTTCTCCAGCACTGCAGTACTCTCCTTCGCTAATATCGCCACCCCCCTCCTCCTTTCCTATCTTTTCTGAATGCCTTGTACCCAGGATATTTAGCACCCAGTTAGGGGAACTAGGCCTCTGTTATCACTACAACATCATATTTCCACATAGCAATCTGTGCCTGTAACTCCCCAATCTTATTTATACTCTGTGCATTTGCATACATGCATAGTAACCCTGATTTAGATTTTGGTACTTTCTCCCTCGCCCTGGCTCCAACTATTAACTTACTATTCTCTATTCCAGTGTTACCTGTGTCTCCCAGTATTTTGTGCACCCTGGTACTCCTCTCTAATATTCGCTCCTGGTTCCCATATCTCTGCCGAGTTAGTTTAAAACCCTCCCAACACCACTAGCCAAATGTCCCGCAAGGAACTCAGTCCCAGCTCTGTTCAGGTGCAACCTGTTTGTCTTGTACAGTTGCTGTCTTCCCCAGAGGCAGCCCAAGTGTCCCAGGAATCTGAAGACCTCCCTCCATCTTTCCAGCCACGTATTCATCTGCCCTATCCTCCTATTTCTGTACTCACTGGCCTGTGGCACTGGGAATAATCCGGAAATTACTATGTTTGAGGTTATGCTTGGTAATTTTCTACCTAGCTCCCTAAATTCTGATTGAAGGACGACATCCCCTTTCCTACAGTGTCATTGGTCCCAATGTGGACCACAACCTCTGGCTGTTCACCCTCCCCCAGAAGAGTGTCCTGCAGACGCAGGTATGTTGGTAAGTTGGCCTTTATTGCAAGAAGATTTGAATACAGGAGTGAGGAGTCATGTTGCAATTGTATTGAGCTTGGTGAGACCATACCTTAAGTACTGTGTACAGTTTTTGTATCCTTTCCAAAGGAAGGATATACTTGCCACAGAGGACAAAGGTTCATCAGGCTGATTCCTGTCCTAAGAGGAGAGATTGAGGAGACTGGGCCTATATTCTCCAGAGTTTAGAAGAATGAAAAGTGATCTCATTCAAACATAAACAATTCTTACAGGGCTCGACAGGGTAGATGCAGTAAGGATGTTTGCCCTGGTTGATGGGGTTTCGAACCAGGGGATACAGTCTCAGAATAAGAGGTATGCCATTTTGGACTGGGATGAGGAAGAATTTCTTCACTCAGAGGGCAGTGAACCTTTGGAATTCTCTACCCCAGAGGGCTGTGAAGACTCAATCATTGAATATGTTCAAGACCAAGATTGATAGATTCCTAGATATTAAAGATATCAAGAGATATGGGGTTATTGTGGGAAAATGGCAGTGAGGCAGATCAGCCATGATCAAATTGCATGGCAGAGCAGGAACAAGAGGACCAAATGACCTACTCCTGCTCCTGTCTTCCAAAGTACAGTATGATAGTTATTGATTCTCACTTTAGGAAGCCACTGCTTGATTTACATACGAGCATGAAGCAGGAGTAGGCTATTCAGCACCTCAAGCCTGGTCTGCCATTCAAAAAGATCATGGCTGATCTGATTGTAACCTCCCACCTACCCCCAATAACCTTTCACCCCCTTGTTAATCAAGAATCTGTCGAGCTCTGCCTTAAAAATATTCAAAGACTCTCCCTCAAAAGGCAGTGGAAGCAGATTTCCAAAGACCTACGGCCCTCCTGAGAGGAAAAAATTCTCATCTCCGTCTTAAATGAGCGATCTCTTATTTTTAAACTGCGACCCCTAGTTCTAGATTCTCCCACAAGAGGAAACAACATCTCCACATCCGTTCTGTCAAGACCCCTCAGGATCTTAAAGATTTCGTTCAAGTCAACCTATACTACCTTTCTTCATAAGTCAACCCGTCCAAGCCTGTTATTAGTCTAGTAAACCTTCTCTGAACTGCTAACACATTTACATCTTTCCTTAAATAAGGAAACCAACACTGTACACAGTACCCGAGATCTGGTCTCACCGGTATCCTGTACAACTGAAGCATAACCTCCCTACTTTTGTATTCAATTCTCCTCGCAAGAAATAAAATTCTTTTAGCTTCCTTAATTACTTGTTGTACCTGCATACTAGCCTTTTGTGATTCATGCACTGGGACACCCAGATCCCTCTAAATCTGAGCTCTGCAATCTCTCGTCATTTAGATGATGTGCTTTTTTATTCTTCCTGCCAAAATGGACAATTTCACACTTGCCTGCATTATATTTCATTCGCCAGATCTTTGCCCGCTCACTTAACATATTTATGTCAATTTGTAGCCTCCTTACATCCTCTTCACAACTTACTTTTCTACCTATCTTTGTCTTGTCAACAAATTTAGCAACCATACCATCTGTCCTTTCATCCAAGTGATTTATATAAATTGTAAAAAGTTGTTAAGACAGCATTTGCCATGTTGTCTTGCTCCTTTCAGGCTTGGTAGTGTCTTACACCATAGGTTTACCTTGGTCCACCTGTGCTGATTTTGTATTTTTTTCATGGAATACGCATGGCCAGCATTTGTTAACTATCTCTAATTGCCCTTGAGAAGGTGGTAGTGAGCCTTGAATCTCAATAATCCATGTAGTACAGCTACACCCACAATGCTATTGGGAAGAGTGTTACAGGAATTTGAAACAGCGACTGTGAAGGAATGGCGATATAGTTCCAAGTCAGGATAGTGTGCGACATGCAGGTGGTGGTGTTCCCATGCATCTGCTGCTGTCATCCAGGCAATTGGAGAGCATGCCATCACAGTCCTGACTTGTGCCTTGTAGATAGCGAATAGACTTTGGAGAGTCAGTAGGTGAGTTACTTGCCACACGATTCCCAGCCTCTGACTCGTTCATGTAGCCACAGTATTTATATGCATGGTCCCATTAGGTTTCTGGTTAATGGTAAGCCCTCAACATGATAATGGTGGAAGTTTCAGCAATGGTACTGTCATTGAACATCAAGGACAGATTTTATATTCCATCTTTTTGGAGATGGTCATGACCTGGCACTTATAAATCTTTTTTGTAATTTATCAGCCCAAGCCTGAATGTTGTCCAGATCTTGCTGTAACTCTTTCGAGTACAAACACGTTTCCATCTGTTTCAGATGAAGTTACATTGTTTCATAGTTTGCCATTGTGAGATTTGAACTCTTGATCTTGGGGTTACAAACCCAGTACCATAACCACTTGGTTATTTAGGCCAAGCCAGTTCTTGCTGTATATGGACATGGACTGCTTCAGTATCTGAGGAGTCACAAGTGGCTCTGATCATTGTGCTATCATTGGTGAACATCCCCACTTCTGACATTATGACTGAGGGAAGGTCATTGATGAAGCAGCTGAAGATGATTGTGCGTAGGACACTGTTTGGAGAACTGTCCTAAGGCTGAGATGAATGGCCTCCAACAACTGCAACCATCTTCCTTTGCTGGTTATGACTCCAACCAGTGGGAGAGTTCTCCTTCCTCTCTCCTGACTGCACGCTACCCCCAACCCAGTTACATTGACTTCAACTTTACTAGAGCTCCTTGATGCTGAACTCAGTCAAATGTTGCCTTGATGTCAAGGGTATTCACTCTCGCCCCATAATTTGAAAAAATCATTGTTGCCATGCTTAAGTAATCTTGCACAGACCTTTGAATGCATGGACTTTATAAAACACAAGGGGAAAACCTTAAAGGGCATGTGTTTCCTTTGAAAATACTTTCCACTCCTGTGCAGCTTTAAATACAATATTGCAGTTAGGTAGAGTCCTTGTTATCCTGAATATCAGGTCTGTGTTTGAATTGCTTTAAATTTAAATACCTTGTACAATAGTTTAATTTTAAGATATCTTTTTAAGGGATTATATGGATCGTCTGGTAGATGAGGCTGAGATGGGAATGTTAAGTCGATCAGTACATTCTCCATCTGTGTGTTCTTCTGTCAGCAGACCAGAAACCATTTCTGATCACAATCTAATGAGCTCTGGACATGAGTTTTCTGGTAAGATCTGTACACGTTTAATGTTTTCAAGCAAAAATTATAATCCAAGAATTCAAATCACTTAAATGTAAATTTGAGTTTTTATGACGATGTAATGGGAGAACACGTTGTATGTCTGATGTTCAGCTTTTGTCTTTATGGATACACATGTTCTGCTAATTTTGCATGTGCCCCAATTTGATGATGATGAAATAACCTAGGTGTTCTGATGAAGAAGTCATCCATTTGTAAAATGGTAATCCAGTCCAATCCGTTAGGCTCACAAAATGTGAAACAGATGTACGCATTAGGACTAAGGTTGCCTTGGTTTTCCTGGGTGGATTTACAGGACCTGGGAGCCACATGTGGCTTTGGCACAACTAGTTGGACACCCCTGTACATAACTACCAGGTGAAAAGTTTAATGATTTATCACTGATTTCTGGCAAGTAAGCTGACCTCTGTCTCACTTTGTGTGAACAGCATTTTTAATTTAATTATCTTATAATTTAATTATCTTGAGATAATTAAGAACTGCCAGTGCCTGAGAGTTGGTGCTCTCAGGGGAGAGAAATGAGGCAGGGCTTTTTTACTGGATTGTTAGACAACATAAATTAGGTTTACAGATACCGAAGTATAATTCTAGAAAAGTTGAATCTTAAACTCTGATGCTACTTAGAATTGCATTGGGGTACATATACATGTATATGATGGAGTGGTTCATTGAAGTAAAATACCATGTTGAAAAGACCTTTTTGGAATTAAAAGCTAAATGAATGGACAACTTTTATATTCACTGCAGGTAGATCATTAGTGCAAACTATATTCATGGAAAGCTACGTTAAATCTAGAGTACTTTCACCATTTTGTTTGTCTGTGGAATTGTTTGCTTAGATAACTTTATATTTGCTACAATCTTTTTAAGCCCAGTAGTTTATCCAATAATTCAGTGTATTATACTTCGAACAAAGCCTAAATGTCCACATATCCAGAAATCTGTAATTGTAAAAAAGGAACATTTTTTAAAATTGTAAATTTGTGTTTTTTTAAGTGATTGAACAAGCGCATAACTTTAGGTGGCAACATTAAAAGAGGTAGTTCGGTTTTGAGAACTAAATCTTGTACTAGTTTTCAGCTTTCACAGAAAATGGCTGAAATGCAAAACCTTGGTAAGAATCCACAAATTCTGTGAATTTCCCTTAATCAGTCACAGTAAACCAGTGGTGGAAGGTGAGCATGTTATCCAAGATAAAAGCAAAATACTGCGGATGATGGAAACCTGAAACAAAAACACAAAATGCTGGAAAAACTCAGCAGGTCTAACAGTGTTATGACTTTTCTTCAGAGTATATTATCCAATCCTTTTACTGGTAAATCAGTGTCTAAGTCCTGAAGAATACATTGAAAATACACGTGTGCTTGACTGTCATTGGTGTCCCACGGTGATATGATGGATTTATGAATACAGTAACATTTGAAAATACAATAAAATCTAGCAGTCAGGTACAAAAAGTAATCAAAAAAGGAAATGAAATGTTGGACTATAACTAGAAAGCTGGGATATAATGGGGAGCAAATTTTGTTGCAGCAATACAAAGCCCTGGTTAGACTAATATGAACTGTGTGCATGGTTCTGGATACTGCACCTTTGGTAATACTGTACTTGGAAGGAATATGGCATAGATTCATCAGAATGTTACCAGGGTTCCAAGGGTTAGATTATGACAGATTACATACATCAGGCTTCTATTCCCTTGACTATAGAACATTAATCACAGAAGTTACAGCCCATCGTATCTGTGCAGGCACTCCAAATGAGCAATTCACCTAATGCCACACCCTTGCCTCCTTCCTATAACGCTGTACATCCTCCCATGTCGTGCAAACTAATTCCCTCTTGAATGCCTCCCCCACGCTCTTGGGCAGTGCATTCCAGATCCTTATCACTCGCAACGTCAAAAAGTTTCTCCTCATGTCTTCATTGCTTCTTTTGCCAATTACCTTAAATCTGTGACCTCTTGTTCTCCATCCTTCCACCAGTAGAACAGTTTTTCCCTATCTACGCTGTCAAAACCCTTGGTGATTTTGAATATCTCTATCAATCTCCTCTCAACCTTCTCTTCTCCAAGGAAAACAGCTCCAGATTGTTCCATTTATCTAGTGACTGAAGTTCCTCATCCTTGGATCAATTCTCATGAATCTTTTCTGCACTTCCTGTCTAAAGTGTGGCGCCCAGAACTGAACACACTACTCAAGTTGAGGCTGAACCATTGTTTTGTACCCAGCTGAGGCCAAACCAATGTTTAATACGTGAAAAGTCATGATTTGATTGAGTCTTTTAAGATTTTGAAAGGAATTGATATGGTAAATAGAAAAAAAGCTTTCTGCTGGTGGAGGAGTCAAGGAAAAGGAACCAAGACCTTAAAATCAGAGCCAGGCCAGTGAAGAGAAAAGTTGGAAAATATCTCATGTGCAGTATGGTACAAGTATGGAAAACATTAGCAAAAAGCATTAGGTGCTAGCTCAATTAATACATTTAAATCTGAGATCAATAAATTTTTGTTAGACAAGGGTGTAAAAGGTTGTAAAAACAAGGAAGGTCGATGGAGTTGAGATACAGATCAACCATGAACTCATTGAACGGCAGAACAGGCTCAAGTGGCTGAATGGTCCACACCTGTTCCCCTATGTGAGTGATGCCCTTTTTATATTACTGAGCTGCTTCCATTGGAGTGGTATAGTGGTTCAGTAATTGCACCAGTTTCTATTAGTTTTAGTTTTACTGTGGGATAGATAAAGCAGAATTGGAAACCATACATAGATATGATTTACAATAAATAATAGCTACAATAATTTTTAATGTTATTTTCCACCTCACACCAGGAAAGAAAAAATTGAATAAATTTCTATTTCGTTTTGATGTGCATTCAATGTTATGCCAGCAAAAGCAGCATGCAATTTACACACTCTTGAGTTCTCTAATGAATGACCAAATAATCTGTTTCCAGTTGTACTGGTTGAGGAAGGAATATTGGCCTGGGCAGCAAGTACAGAAGATGAAAAATAAAGTATTTGCACTTAATCATAAAATATTCCCTTTTCACAGCTTAATCTGGTAAACTCCCTGCTCCGTTTCAAATAGTTCTCTGGAATCTTTTGCTTCTAATTGTGGAGGCAGAATAAGATCTTGATTTGATGGCACCTTCCTAAGCACTAGCACATGCTGCAGCTGTATAGAACCTTGATTAGGCCACACTTGGAATATTGCATGCAATTCTGGTTGCCACATTACCAGAAGGATATGGAGGCATTTGAGAGGGTGCATTGGAGTTTACCAGGATGCTGCCTGGTCTGGAGGTTATTAGCTATGAGGAGAGGTTGGAGAAACTCGGATTATTCTCACTAGAGCGACGGAGATTGAGGGGCGACTTGATAGAAGTTTACAAAATTATGAGTGGCATGGACAGAGTCAGAAGCTTTTTCCCAGGGTGGAAGAGTCAATTACTAGGGGACATAGATTTAAGGTGAGAGGAGAAATCTATAAAGGTGATGTGCGGGCAAGTTTTTTACGCAGAGGATAGTGAGTGTCTGGAATTTGCTGCCAGAGGAGGTGGTGGAAGCAGGTACGATAGTGGTGTTTAAGAGGCAGCTTGACAAATACATGAATAGGATGGGAATAGAGGGATACGGACCCCGGAAGCGCAAAATGTTTTAGTTGACGGGCAATATGATCAGCGCAGGCTTGGAGGGCCGAAGGGCCTGTTCCTGTGTTGTATTGTTCTTTGTTCTTTGTTCACTACACTGAAGCACCTGGTTATATGATAAAACCTTTAGTGTGACTTGAACTCTGATCCTTTTGACTGTTAGGATAGTGCGCCATTAACTGAGCTAAACTGACTCTGGAAACTGGCATGGTGGTTAAAATAAAAATTATGTAAAAATAAATTTACCAGTGCAATTATTTGCAAAACTGGACCAGTGTCTAAAGTGTACAGCATAAGGGATGTAACCTGAACTTATTTCTGATACTTAGTTTTTATTCTACATCATGATTATCCATGTCTTGATAATTGAGTTTAGTCAGCCATATATGGCACTGTCCAATTGAAAAGGTAACTATGATAATTAAAAATCATTGGTGTTCACAAGTTGTTTTACATTTAACTTGGCTATCCTTTAAATTAAATTTTAAAGTATAGTTCTTCATTTGACAGCAACCTTGTGTTGGTATAAACCTTTCAGCTACATTTTTTAGGTTTTTAAAACTATTAATCTGTGACGGTGATAGTATTTTAGATAACATCTGTGAATTTCAAAGATAGTAATATTTTGCTTTTCCTTTTTTTTTTAGCACTGACCAGTGTTGGTACAACATGCAGCGTGGCAGATGTAAACTGTTTGGATTCCTATAATTTTCCTCCGTTAGACAGTTTACACTCGAAGGGACCAACTACCCATGTGCCTGTTTTAATAGAAGAATCACTTGGTTTGCCTACAAATGGTGATACAGACTGTCTAAATTTATTCGAGACTGGATTCTACCATTCTGACTTAAGCCAGATAAGCATGTGCAACGATGAACCTGAAAGACCTACAAAGAGATTGAAAATGGGGATTGCTGTTCAAGAATCTTTTATCAATGACAATAACCTGGGTGTGGATTTCGAGAATCGCACACATCACATCACTAGTGCCAAAATGTCTGTTTCTGTTGCTGATTTTAGCAGCTTGTCTGGTAGTGAAGCAAATGGCTTCATCAATCCCCATGCACTACACCAGCACACAGCTCTCCAATCAGAGTGACTCCTGCATTGAAAATTCTTATGGAATGGTGGTATGCAGTAACAGTGGACTTGGTGGGTGAGCCATCAAGTTTGTTCAGTCATTCACTGGAAGTTTGAATTTTTTACTATGACATCAGTGATGTCTTTTTACTTATAGAACCTAATCTTGATTTCTCAAGAGTTAAATAGCCATTTATTTTCAGTCCCTAATAACATAGAAATTTCAGAGATTATGTTCACATAGCAGAGTTGGGGACTTAAATTTGAACTTTATGATGCAGTCTTGAACTCTCAAGCCTTTGCATCTCCTTTGTAGCCAGTAGACAAAGGAACCATTTCACCTCCTGACACCAACATTGGGAATCTGAAACAACAGAAATGGCTTCCATGAGTCCACACCACTGTTACAGTAGTGGGTACAGAGGAATACTAATGTTTACAGGTACCTAGCCTTGTCCCTGGCTAATGTAGCATTTTAGAAGTGAACTGTGCATATCAGTGCAAAGACCTGCATGAACAGAGCCTTCTCTCATTCATTGACTTAAAGCAGAGCACTTCAGTTTACAGTGCCGTGAGTGCATCCTTTAGAAGAAAATTGCTGGATGAAGTACAAGCAGGAGGAAGTCTACAGACATTCACTTGTCTAGCAAGAGTTGGGCATGGCTGCCATCTGTAAACGGGTTGCAACTACTGCCAGATTTCTGTGTGCTTAAAAATTCTTCAAGCTTTTATTGATTAGATTAAATATTGAATTTTGTGATAATTGTATATTGATGTTTATTTTTTTTAAAGACTTTAAAGATTGTATTATAGCGTATCTCAAATTGCGCAGTGCATTGTATATCTTATGAGATTTCCTGGGGCAGCTGAAACTGTTTTGACACAGCTTGGGACTTGCCACTTTTAAACATAATTCTAATTTGACAGCCTAGCCAAATTTCTTGCAGCAGTTCATTGTGTTCTGTATAAAATAATGTTTCCGTATCTTGCAGCATATAATATAGTGAAACCTTGATGAACCAGGTTGAAGCTGACTCCTTCGTAATGCATTCCAAGTTTTTAGTCTGTTGTAAATGTGATTCTGAAGATAAAGGTTTTGAAATAAAATACTTGTTAGACTGAAGCAAGGAGCAAATATTCAGTATTGGATTAAAGTAAATATTTCTGATCAGGGATATCTAGTATCCAATTTTACAAATCAACAGAGGTTAAATAGGTGCTTTTATGTGTAAAATTGTTGCTGAGAATTGTCAGCCACTGATTAAAATACCTTGGGAAGTCTCAACCTTATTAGAAGTAGGGAAAACTTAGCATCCTAAAATATATAAGTATATTTTACATATTTACAGTACATGCAGTGTTGTTTCATAGTATATCATTTTTATTATTCACATAGCTTTTCTTCCTAGAGTTTCTAATTTAAATTGTAGGCTATTAATATCTAAATTTGGGTCTGGGTCTCTGAATATGGCACTGTAAAAATGCAGCTATTAATATAAAAGCAAAAAACTGCAGATGCTGGAAATCCAAAACAAAAGCAGAAACAGAAATACCTGGAAAAACTCAGCAGGTCTGGCAGCATTGGCGGAGGAGAGCACAGTTGATGTTTCGAGTCCTCATGACCCTTCAACAGAACTTGAAGGGTCATGAGGACTCAAAACATCAACTGTGCTCTCCTCCGCCAATGCTGCCAGGCCTGCTGAGTTTTTCCAGGTATTTCTGTTTCTGTTTTTGTTTCAGCTATTAATATACCTAGATATTAGTCCCTGTCGGGTAGCTACTTTTACATTTATTTGTGATGTTAAAAATCCAGGGTTTTACTGTATTGTATTTGAGAAGAATTTTACTAATTTGTGTAAGTGGTGTGAAGGTGTTAAGGAGGCCAAGTAATTGGAATACACAACATGATGAACTGCTTTCATTTATTGTAAATATTTATATCCTGTCTGAAAAGAATATCTTTTCCTTTCCCCCACCCCATATTCTTCACAATCTCCTAAAGATGATTTTGTACAGAATTATCACAAAGGTTGGCCTAGTTGGCATTTTAAATGCGCAAGAGTGGGTACTGTGGTTTGAGACTGGGGTTGATTTTCTATGTAGATGAATATAACTGTACAGCCATAATCTAAAGATCTTTCAGTTTTTATACAGGAATCTTGTATGATAGACAAAGCTTTAGGTTCTGAAACAGTACAGAGTGGCATAAAGGTACAAGACACAGAAGTAACGGGTAGCCTTGGCTCTTGCCAGTATTGCGTGAAATTGTAATCCAAGTCATCAGCTTCTTGTAGCTGTGTTTATGTGCTGATCTATGCATTTGTCTTTTGTGGGTTTTTTTCTTAATGTTAATTGAACTAGTCATGTATTTGTGAAATGCTATACATATCCCTTCATTTATATATTTGAGTGTGACTGTGGATTTGCAAAGGCTAGTCTGTAGTAATGTTCACACAGATTTATGACTGATCACTCACATCAGTTGCACTTTCTGAAATTTTGAAAACCATTCCTAGTGCATTATAAATACAGAATTTAACTATGCATTCAGACTTTGTAAGTTCCCTTGGTAAACAGAAGTGTGTGATTTTATTACAGGGTTTAATTTAAAATTTCCTAGAACTGATTTGCTTGTGATTTTTAAAAAATAAAGAGCCACAAATCCTTATTGGGTATGTATTCTCTTGCCAATTGCATTGATTAACTCTTCTGACTGAATAATGCAGTAGCATATTTTGTTTGGTGGTTTTGCCAAATAGACTGAAATTTAAACTAGGTTTTTTAACCATAGTTAGATCTTTTATTGGTTACTTGCTATCAACTTACTTTTTTACATTTTTTCTGAATTGTGTTTGGCATGTGAAGCAAAATGCTCATTAGCATATATGCTAAACCGAGATCATTGAGATGTGTAAGATACTGGTAACTTACTAAAACCAAATACTTGTTGGGAACTGCTATTTTAGAATTTTGTAAGTTTCCTTTTCATGTTCATGTTAAGGAGGGCAATAATTTGAGAGAATGTAATTATGTACAAGTTCTGCATAAAGTAGACTTTTTTCCCAAATTTTCAGTTACAAGTGCCATGAAACATTGCTTTGTTTGTTCTTTCTAAATGAGAATCTCATCATTTAAACCGTTGGGATTTGGAAGGTCTTGCTGTTTATTGTTGAGCTTTGTTTAAAATGCTGGCCAAAGATGATTGTTTTCCATTTCCATGTTGAGAAGTCAGTTCATATACTAATTCATTTGGAAATGTAACAGGTGCTGTTATGAATATAGCAATACTTCACCCAAACGGAGATGATGCTTTTCTCACTAGCCTAAATGATTAGTTTCCTAACATATTGCTCCATTTATTTGAAGGTTGTACATGGTTGTTGGCTTAAGAATATCAAAGTCCATACAATTAGGTCATTTAAAATTGTGCAGTTTTCCTTATTGGCTAAGGATAAACATCTGTGCTGCAGTTGTTAAGTTTGGCAATATTTATTTTTAAGCAAAGTCTGCAGCGTGAATTAAAATTGCATATTGAAAGCAAAATAGCGACTAGTTGAAACTCTAACTACAATTGCAATTGTAACAAATCTGAAAAGAAGAGTGAGTTTGTAAAATGTGAAAAATGTAAACAACTTGGTATTGGTGATCAGTATAGACATGCTGACTAAAATGCTTTTGATAAAATAAAAACACCTGCAATACTGTTCTGAAGAAATGGTGCTACAGCTCCTCTTCTGCTGTATTGTTTCAGAGTTAGTAATAGAACTGCCAGTGGAAATATATGGGCTGATCAGTGACAATCAAGACAGCATTTAATTTTGAAGGTATACAAGGGGAACGCTCTAATGTTGCATTTGGTTTTAATATTTGTATATAAACATTGAAGGTTTTTGTTCAGCATTATTTTGTACTTATGTTGTATTTTGAATATGTGGTGTACACCATTCCAGAAATAAAAGGTCTGGAAGTCTCATCTTTATTTTGATTAAGTGTAACTTCAAAGTTGATATGAAAATCTCTTTATTTTAAAATTTACCCAAAGAGACAAAACGTCATGTCCTTAATTACATTTAAGAAGCCCAAGCAAAATTTTAAGTATCATGTTAAACACTACTCACTGCACCAATATTTGTTGATTATTATAATTTGTCTGAGCAAATGTACAGAAGAAAAATCTGTCTAATCTCCAGGCAATGATTAGGAACGATTAAGTGTAAAGTTTATTGCTACTATTGCGACTTGGCAGATTTTTACTAGCAGAGAACTTCATTGGAATTCTGGTTAATATTTCTTAGTCTTACGGTAACATGCTATCATTTCTTTCTCACAGCCAGAGCTGTGCTTTTACATATTTGAAGGCTTGCATGTAAAGGTTGTGATATTCTTAAACGCTGTATCCAAAAACCATTCATCCAGTTGCAAACCCGATTTAATTCTGTAATGGATAGATTTATTGTATGGTTAACAGTGCCAAGACAATATGTACAATTCTCAATGTTTCTGCACCAGAAAGACACTTTCTTTTTGTGAATAATGTTTACTTTTTTGTATTACTGATTCTTGTTGGAACATGTATGTACGATGAGAAATTAATTTTTTAAAAACTTTTTTTGGTAATGATCAGTGCTCTGTTTGGTTATGGAACAACACACATACGGTGTGGATGCTTGTGCCCATCAGTTAATCAGGTGCCTTGGGCACCTCCGCACTACTAAACACTGATTCTTATCCTGGTTCTCCAATTTTGGGAGCTGGGGATTGGGTTAGTTTCCCTGAATGTTTTTCTGGTATCTGATTTTACATTTTTGTAGTTCGAGGATAACGGTAGCCAAGCACCTATCGAGAATAAGAACTCTTAAAGCACAAATAACTGCACTTAAGGCTAGTACGTTTTAAATGTTCTTGGTTCTCTTGATAAAGGCCTTACAAAATTTATCAGTACTGTTGCAGATCTGTTCCCACTTTTTGATGGCACTTTACAGAAGGCACTTAAGCTAACATCCTGGATTGTGGATCTTTTCATCCTGTTCCATTATTGTGCTTAGATCATATTAATAACCTAAAAACTAAACTACTTGGGATGAACTTTGATGCCAAATCATTCTTTGTTCATCAAGTTAAGAGCCTGCTGAAGGCTCAGAACCGCAGGATGCTTTAGGGTGGTTGGTTTGAAGGCATGACCTCCTGACACAAGTTGTCCAGCTTACATGCCAAGACTGGAAAGCAATCCTCTTTGAGTTCTGATGGGAAATAATGTGCAGCAGTGGTAGAACCACTGACAATGGTGAATCCAAACCTACTAGAGGGCCTTGGGGTTTTCTTTGGGAGATCCATCTCATGTTCCAATAAGAGGAACTGGTACAAGGTATTTTTTCAAAATCTGACTCCTAAAATATGTGGATAATCTATTTGGGCTGCCCAAGGAGCTTTGTGCTGTGACTCCCTGTAGTTGAAATGAATGGCCTGCTTAACTTTGCTCTATAATCATTTACAACATTCAGAAGAGACTCCTATTATTGTATGCCTTTCAGAAATATTCTATTGTATGCTGGATTTAGAACTACTTGAACCAACTGTTACAAATAGTGCATTCAGCCTGAAATTAATCAGGCAGGTTGTGCTATATGTGCACTGCAACATTATTCCTAAAGGAAGCTTGTTTTTAATATGGCCATTTTTATTTTTAAAGATTCAGGTTTCTGGTAAATTTTGATCTTGATTGGAGCTGAAAGCAGTTTTTAAGGTTTGATACTGGTACTAGTGTTTTCTTAAGCCTCAGCTTATACCAATGTGGGAGTAGGCTGTGACTAGACTGTTTGAAACCATGACATCTAGCTTCAAATGGCAAACACTGGCATATAACCAGAAATGGAAGATGCAAAATGTGGTGATTCAGGGAGGGTGAGATATTGATGTTTTTGCATGCCAGGGTCAAAAATGGATTGCAGGTTGTAGTTTAGACACTTTTTCATTTGTGTTTGATGACAAATAGTTCCATTCCTGCCTGACAAGGGAGTTCCTGTTCAGGGCATGTGAACCTGGGGTATTTTGAAGTCTGTTCATCTGTGATCATGTTAATCTAAAGGCAACTTTGCCAACCAATAAGAAAGGACCCCACTGTGATTTCTTTACTGAACAATCTAAGATGCCTTGGCAGTGTCAATATTTTGCTAGTCTGGAAAGCTTTGCCATTCTTGCAACCACTAATATCCTGAACATCAAGACAGTCGTGGATAAGGAAAAATATTTGGCTCACAACTTTTATTCTTTCACGGGATGTGGGCATCACTGGCTAGGCCAGCATTAATTGCCCATCCCTAATTACCCTTGAGAGGGTGGTGGTGCTCTGCCCTCTTGAACTGCTGCAGTCCATGTGATGTAGGTACACCCATGGTGCAATTAGGGAGGGAGTTAGAAATTTGTTCTGAATTACTATCAGCTTTCTGTTGGTTTTCAGGTGATAAACAATAGGGTTTGGCAGTTGCATCTACCGACTCTGAAGTGCTGGTCAAAGACGGTACCTGCATGATCCTCTGCATTTAAATGGAGACTGAAGAACTCAGAATCACAGAATTTTAACGGCACAGAAGGAGGCCATTCGACCTGTCGTGTCTGCACCAATTCTCCAAATGAGTATTATGACCTAATACTATTGCCCTGCCTTTTCCCCGTACCCCTGCATATTGTTTCTATTCAAATAATCTAATGCCCTCTTGATTGAACCTGCCTCCACATTTCCAGGCGGTGCATTCCAGACCTGAACCACTCGTGTGAAAAAGTTTTTTCTCATGTCACATTTGCTGCTTTTGCAAATCATTTGAAATCTGAGCCCTCTCTTTCTTGATCCTTTTACGAGCGGGAACAGCTGCTCCCTATCTACTCTGTCCAGCCCCCTCAAATCTCCTCTTAGCTGCCTCCTCTCCAAGGAGAACAGTCCCAACCTTAAATCTATCCTCATAGCTCAAGTTCCTCAACCCTGGAACTATTGTAAACCTCTTCTGCACTCTAATGTGTTCACATCTTTCCTATAATGTGTACACAATATTCCAGCTGAGGTCTAACAAGTGTCATGTAAATTCAGCATAACCGCCTTGCTCTTGTACCCTATGCCTTTATTAATAAAGCCCAGGACACAATATGCTTTATTAACTGCTCTCTCCATCTGTCCTGCCACCTTCAATGATCTATGCACAAATCCACCTAAATCTTTCTGCTCCTGCACCCGCTTCAAAATTTCACCCCTTATTTTATATTATCTGCCCATGCTCTTCCTACCAAAATGCATCACCTCACACTTTTCTGCATTGAACTTCATCTTCCAACCATATGCCCACTCCACCAACTTGTCTATGTCCTCTTGAAGTTCTACACCGCTGTCCTCACAGTTTACAACATTCCCAAGCTATGGATCATCCACAAACTTTGGAATTGTCCCCTGCACACCAAGAACTAGATCATTAATATATAATAGGAAAAGCAAGGGTCCCAATACCAACCCCTGGGAACTCCACTACAAACCTTCCTCCACCCTGAAAAATATCCATTAACCATTACTCTCTGCTTCCTAGTTTCCAGCCAATTTTGTATCCATGTTGCTACTGTCCCTTTTATTCCATGAGCAGTAACGTTTCTCACAAGTCTGTTGTGTGGCACTGTCAAATGCCTTTTGAAAGGCCATGTGCGCCACATCAACAGCATTACCCTCATCGACCTTTTTCTGTTAGCTCTTCAAAAAAAAACTTCAAGTTAGTTAAACACAATTTCCCCTTTAGAAATCTATGCTGGCTCTTCCTTATCAACCTATACTTTTACCCACCCCTGAAGTTAAACTGCCTGGTCCATAATTGCTGGGCTTATCCTTACAAGCTGCAGCATTTTGTCTCTATAACCAAGAGAAACATTCATTGTTGTTATCAGGAAACTTTAACAAGTGTCTCTTTTGTATTAATACTAAAGCAAAATATGGCAGATGTTGGAAATCTGAAATAAAAACAGACAATGCTGGCAGTACTCAGTAGGTCAAGCAGCATCTGTGGAAACAAACAGTTAACCATTTGAATCACTGAAATAAAAGCAAAAAACTCAGATGCTGGAAATCCAAAACAAAAACAAAAATACCTGGAAAAACTCAGCAGCATCTGCGGAGAGGAACACAGTTAACATTTCGAGTCCGAATGACCCTTCAACAGAGCTAAGTAAAAATAGAAGAGAAGTGAAATATAAGCTGGTTTAAGGAGGGGTGGGACAAGTAGAGCTGGATAGAAGGCCAGTGATGGATGGAGATAACCAAAAGATGTCATAGACAAAAGGACAAAGAGGTGTTGAGGGTGGTGATGTTATGTAAGGAATGTGCTAATTAAGAGTCGAAAGCCCTAGTGGGGGTGGGGTGAAGGAATCAAAAAAAGCTAAAGGGTAGAGATAAAACAATGGATGGAAATATATTTAAAAATAATGGAAATAGGTGGGAAAAGAAAAATCTATATAAATTATTGGGGGGAAAAAGGGGGTGGAGGAGAGAGTTCATGATCTAAAATTGTTGAACTCAATATTCCGTCAGGAAGGCTGTAAAGTGACTAGTTGGAAGATGAGGTGCTGTTCCTCCAGTTTGCGTTGAGCTTCACTGGAACAATGCAGCAGGCCAAGGATGGACGTGTGGGCAATAGAGCAGGGTGGAGTGTTGAAATGGCAAGCGACAGGGAACTCTGGGTCATGCTTGCGGACAGACCGAAGGTGTTCTGCAAAGTGGTCACCCAGTCAGCGTTTGGTCTCTCCAATATAGAGGAAACCACTGCAGTTTCTGCCCTAGAGTTTTTAGCTGCAGGCATAAATCTGAAGATTCTTCATGCAGGATTTGGAGGGCCTTTAAGGAAGCAGATTCACAACATTCTCCAGATAGACAATTATACTCGTGACCACTCCTTGAAGCTTTTGGTGCTCTGCCCAGGAGCTGAAATGTTCATGACCGATGTTACACCGCTGAAATTGTCCTAACTAGATCTTGGAAATCCCATGAAAGTGCCATGTTCAAAGTATCTATTGCAGCATTGTTAGCTGCAATTCTTGCAATCACTAATATTATTAGCTCTTCCTAGCATTTTGCCATTGCAGAATATTATTCTCAACTGGGTGCTCAACAAGTCCTGCAATGCGTCCATTACCTTGGCCATTTGTAAAATTTGGGAGTGACGGATTTGGCTGTGGCAATCCCTTTAAAGGCAGAGGACAGGCACAGCCCCACTCAGCAGGGTGGAGATGCTGAACCTTGTGAATCTCAAACCAGGTGGCACCGCTAACAACCAGCATGAGATATATGCCCATCTTTGAGTTACCTGAGGCACTGTGGAGTCATGTGGTAAGAATTGAGGAGCCAATCAATCTCATAGGCTCCATAATAGCTCAGTGCTTTGAGTACATGAGTATATCCATTGAGTGAATGTGAATCTTGTGGAGAGCCATATAGACATCACAGAGTAAATGTGAGAATAGCGTGCTGACATGCAGAGGGTTCACAGCAAGCTCAGCAGCTAGTCAGTGGCACACATGGAGCAGAGAGGCATGGAGTGGATGCCAGCGCTGCTCCACCCCTCCGACGATCAACAGTGCCACAAAGTGACTGAGGTCACAAGAAATGGTAGTAAGGGGGGCCACTCCCCACTGGTTCAGTTATCAGCATCTGCCTCCATGGCTTCCCTAATAGGCGAAGCATCTGAAGAGTCAAGCCCTGTGCTGATATTCCAGAGAATGGTAAATGAGGGCTGACATAGTGAGTGAATGTACTGTTGAAGAGTGTATGTATCAGAAACTGGGGCCAATTTTAACAGCCCCTTCATTGTGAAGAGATGTGCTTCTCAGTTTAATGTTAAGTGACTTATAAGTCAGGCATGGACTAATAAGGGGGGTTGATCATAAAAGGGTCTGCAGCTTAAGTGGCAGCCTGTCCTCTCTCTTTGGCTAATCTTACTGAGCCGCCAGCAATGGACCATGACTTTCTGCCCTTGTCTTCTTAACACTGATTCTTCCCTCTCCAAAGTTCCTCTGCACAGTAGGGGCAATCTCAGTCTTTCAGGCTGATGGCTGTCATCTACCTCTGCCCCAACACCATTGAATGCTCCCTGCATTAACAGCACCTCCTCTCTCCTGATGTGTTGTCGATATTGCCTCCATCTTGTCACCCCCTCACCCCCCGACCCACTTAAGATCACACTCTGCCTCCAGAGCAAATTGCTAATGAGGTCAGTAGTGACTTTAAGTGGCCAACATAACACATCAGGCAGGCTCCCACAGCCTCCTCCTATTGTACCAAATGAAAATTTTAATGTGCCAGTCATGCATTAGGAAACTGGCACACTGACCCGGGCAGATTTCCGCAGCCACCTGCCCCTGAATCTGCCCTCTGCAGCCTTTAAAGAGCAAATCCATATAAGAATGTGTTCTGTTACAAACAGTGTTCCCCTTGAAGAAATTGTTGACCCAATTACAAAATTTGTAGCCCATCACAATTCAATCTCAATGAAACATCTGTTTTAGGTTCAACACCTGGACTGCTACACAACCCCTACCAGAAGTGCAGATGATGCACAAATAAGAGTAGAGACTACGCAAAAGGGTCTATTCCCATTTTTCTCAGAAACAGTACTAATGGAATGCAATGAAGATAAAAAATCAGCTCTACAGAATCACACCTAGTTTAGTTTACACCATCTCACCAGGTTCTGTTGTTGCAATGGATGTCTAGCAGAAGCCAAGAAAGAAGCCTAATCATTTAATAAACTTTCATGCAACTCCTAACATACAATTTAGAGTGGCACAGCTGGATGTATAGGAGCTGACTGCCACCCCACCTGCCCATCCATCCACCTGCCCTCCTTTGCAGTCACAGCTCTGGGAATTAGCCAAGAATTTTTTTTAAAAACCAGTCATCAAAATAAAATGAATCAACTTGACCACTTTGAGTTAGTTTAAGTCAAATTGTACTTGCACTATTCGCTACATGTTAATACAAAGGAGTAGTTAATTTGTTTATGCAAAAGTTACATGCGTTTCAAGAGGGGGCTATTCCTCTCTCATCCAAATAACAATGTAACTCTTATTAAAAAGCTGTTCGTAAAGAAATAATTGGAAAATTTAGCATCAATGAATAAAATGTGAAAATCCACGCTGCTTGGGATGAAGCTCCTGATGTCACTCATGTCCTGGTTTTTCAAAGTACTACAGTGTAGTAATTAGAAAAGAGCTCTTCTCCCTTCTCTATGTCTCTAAGTGCCACAAGCACCACACAGCGCAAAGGCCTGTAATGCATAAGAAACGGAAACCTTAAAAACCAGAAGCAGATGAAACATTTAAATCGTGAGCACCACAAAGCATCATATAAATATATGTGCAGCAGGAAGCTATTTCAATGCACTGGGCCTGTTCTAGCTCCAGATATATTTATTTTATCTGTTTTCCTGGTCTTTCTCTATATCTTGTCTTCATGTGCATATCCAACTCGCCCTTAAACAATGATGGAATTGGCTTAAATATTAATGTATTCCCTATTGTAAACATTTTGCAGGAAAAAATACTTCTTCCAATCTCCCTCTTTATGCTTTAGCACTAATCCAAGATTTACACCCATGTTACTGATTCACCAATCAGTGGAAATAATCTTTCATTATTTATCCTCCGAAATCCTTCATAATTCCAAACACTTCAATTAGGTCTTAATGTATAATACATTTTATACTACAGTGAATAAATCCTTAGGTTTTAAAGTCTTCCCTCATGATTATACCCTCTCACTACCATTTTTCTATTGAATCCCTGTTAATCTTTTTCAATGGTTCCAATATCCTTAACTCTATACTTTTGTATTCATAAAGCTCAGAGTCCCATTAGCCTTTTTGTGGCCTTTTTTTCCAACTTGTCAGCTTTTAAAAGTTCTGTATTTTCTGTATCTTTAGATTTCTATGTTCTTCCATTCAATTGAGAATTGCACTATTTAGGATATATTTGTGTTCTTATTCACAGACTGTACTACTTGACTATTATCTCTGGTTGAATTGGATTTGCCATATATTTATCCATTCTGCTGGCCTGTCTAGGTTCTACTGTAGTCTCTTTAGTCTTCCTCATGGTTTTTGGAGTCCCTTAATTTGGTATCATGAGCAAACTTTGATATTGTTCTCTCTATACCCAGGTCCAAATCATTTATGCATACAGAGAATAACAAAAGTCTCAACACAGACCCTGGGCTTTGTCAGTAGCTCCAACTCTATATTCATTTGCTCCAACTCTTTATTCTTCCATCCATGTCACTACTTTAGCTTTGACAGAACACCAATTATGTTTGCAACAAACTTCTTCAAAACTTATTTGGAAGTCTAAATATGTCACACCCAATGCATTCCCTTTGTCCATCCAGTCAGTAATTTTCTTGAAGAATTTGATTCTGAGTCAAGTATGATCTGTCCTTTAGGGAAAAGTCAGCATGGTTTCATCAAGGGGAGGTCATGCCTGACAAATCTGTTAGAATTCTTTGAGGAGGTAATGAGCAGGTTAGACATAGGAGAGCCATTGGAGGTTATCTACTTCCAGAAGGCCTTTGACAAGGTGCCGCACAGGAGGCTGCTCAATAAGATAAGAGCCCATGGTGTTAGAGGCAAGGTACTAGCATGGATAGAAGATTGGCTGTCTGGCAGGAGGCAGAGAATGGGGATAAGGGGGTCCTTCTCAGGATGGTGGCCAGTGACTAGTGGAGTTCTGCAGGGGTCAGTGTTGGGACCACAACTTTTCAATTTATACATTAATGATCTAGATGAAGGAACTGAGGGCATTCTGACTAAATTTGCAGATGATACAAAGATAGGTGGAGGGACAGGTAGCATTGAGGAGGTGGGGAGGCTGCAGAAGGACTTAGACAGGTTAGGAGAATGGGCAGAGAAGTGGCAGATGGAATACAATGTGGGGAAGTGTGAGGTCATGCACTCTGGTAGAATAGAGGCATAGACTATTTTCTAAATGGGGAGAGAATTCAGAAATCTGGAGTGCAAAGGGACTTGGGATTCCTAGTCCAGGATTCTCTTAAGGTTAACTTGCATGTTGAGTCGGTAGTTAGGAAGGCAAATGCAATGTTGGTATTTATTTCGAGAGGACTAGAATATAAAAGCAGGGATGTGCCGCTGAAGCTTTATAAGGCTCTGGTCAGACCACATTTAGAATATTGCGAGCAAGTTTGGGCACTGTATCTCAGGAAGGATGTGCTGGCCCTGGAGAGGGTCCAGAGGAAGTTCACAAGAATGATCCCAGGAATGAAAGGCTTAACATACGAGGAATGTTTGAGGACTCTGGGTCTATAATCGATGGAGTTTAGAAGGATGAGGGGGGATCTGATTGAAAATTACAGAATACTGAAAGGCCTGGATAGAGTGGACATGGGGAAGATGTTTCCATTAGCACAGCCTCAGAGTAAAGGGAAGACCCTTTAGAACAGAGATGAGGAGAAACTTCTTTAGCCAGAGAGTGGTGAATCTATGGAATTCATTACCACAGAAGGCTGTGGAGGCCAGGTCATTGAGTGTATTTAAGACCGAGATAGATAGATTCTTGATTGGAATGGGGATCAAAGGTTAAGGGGAGAATGAGGTTGAGAAACTTATCAGCCATGATTGAATGGCGGAGCAGACTTAATGGGCCGCATGGCCTAATTTCTGCTCCTATGTTTTATGGTCTTTACAAATCTATGTTGCCTGTCTGTAACCTTTCTAAGTGCTTACTCATATCATTTCCTATTCTAGCAGTTCTCCTGGTACTGATGTGGGTGTAACTTGTTTAACTAGCCTATCTTGGAGGTCCAAACATATTGATTCTATCTGTATTTCTTTCTTGTCTCCATCACCTTTTCTGCAGCATGTTTTCTTCCTTTTACCAATATAGCAACTCTATCCCTCCTAAACAAATGATCTTCTGATACGTTTATTTTCAATTCTTGTCCAGTTTGCAGACGGGTTTTTTTATTTTATCTATATTTGCCTATAAAATAATTGCTCCCAGTGTATTTCCCAGACTATAAGGATTAAAACAGGGGCATTTTAAGCTTTGTTTTTTTTAATACTACTACTTTGCCCACTTTTTTGTCTAAACTTCCTCCACATATACTGCCGCCTTTTCCTCAATAATAACTGGTCCATTTGATTTTTTTACTTCCTATCTCTCTTGTTACTTTGTTCTGCATGAATGTTATCCTCATCTATTTTTTTTTCCTTCTCTGTTGGCTGATCCTTGACTTTAGTTCCCTCACACACCCCATCTCCCTTCTAACTAAAATACCTCACCACTTCCCTAATTAAATGTTTTGCCAGTATATCCCTGAAAAGATAGCTTAGATCTGAACAGAGTAGCATCCAATTGCTCCAGAACTGGTGCCAATGCCCATAGTGGAATTCCTCTTCCATTAGCTATGCACTGATTTCCTAATCTTTCTATCCTTTCTTGTTCTAGTACATGGCTACATAAACGTTCCAGAGGTTTCCACCCATGAAATGCTCTTAAAATTGTTTCTTAACCTAAATTTATACTCCAGGATTTCTGACCTATCTGCACCTACATTATTGGCGGCTCCCACATGGACCATGACGGCTGCCTCCTTTCTTGCACAATCTTTTCCAGTCTGTGTTTTGTCCCTTATTCTGACAACAGGGAGGCAACAAAGCATCTGGAACTGTAAGTTTGGACTGCAAAACATCGTGTCAGCCCCTCTAACTACTGAATCCCCTGTGACTACAGCATTTCCAGTTCTGAGGAGAGTGAGAGAAGGACCCTGGGACACGCAGTCAGCAGCGTCTAGGGAATCCAGCCTACAAGACCATAAGACCATGAGACATAGGAGCAGAAATGAGGCCATTTGGCCCATCAAGTCTGCTCTGCCATTCAATCATGGCTGATAAGTTTCTCAACCTCATTCTCCTGCCTTCTCCCCGTAACTTTTGATCCCCTTACTAATCAAGAACCTATCTATCTCGGTCTCAAATACACTCAATGACCTGGTCTCCACAGAGGATCTAGCAATAAGGGTAAAATAAAAGCAAGGGTCCATATTTTATTTAGTTAAGATATGTCTGGGGAGCTCATCCCATGATTTGCACATCCTGTGCTATGTGGGAAATCCTAGGTGCTCCTGGTGGTTTGGATGACCATGTGTGCAGGAGATGCCTCCGACTGGAGCAACTCGAGATCCGGGTTTTAGAGCTTGAACGGCAGCTGGGGGCTCTACAGTGCATTCACGAGGCTGAAAGGTTCGTGATAGCATGCTTCAGGACGTGGTCAGCCGCAGCTTAAGAAAGTGCAAGCAGAGAGGGAATGGGTGACGGCCAGACAGAAGAAGGTGGCCTGGCAGGTAGTGAGGGAATCCCCGGAGTGCATCTCACTTGTAAAGCTTTTTTCGACCTTGGAAAACGGTGAGAGTGATGGTTTCTCTGTGAAGGCCAACCAGAGCCAAGGCCATGGCAGTTGGGTGGTCCAGCTATTCAGGGTGGGAGGAAGAAAAATGAAGGACAATAGTGGTAAGGGATTCGTTAGTAAGGGGAGTAGACAAGCGCTTCTGCGGCCGTAGACGTGACTCCAGGATGGTTGCCTCCTGAGCACCAGGGTCAAGGATGTTACGGAACGGCTGCAGGGCATTCTGAGGGGGAGGGTGAACAGCCAGAGGTTGTGGTCCATGTTGGGGCCAATGACATAGGAAGAAAGAGAAATGAGGTCCTGCAAGCAAGCAGGCTTTAGGGAGTTAGGTAGGAAATTGAAATGCAGGATTTCAAAGGTAGTAATTGCTGGATTACTCCCAGTGCCACGCAATAGTGAGTATAGGAACAGAAGAATAGAGCAAATGAATGCGTGGCTGGAGAGATGGTGCAGGAGGGAGGGCTTTAGATTTCTGGGGCACTGGGACCATTTCTAGGGGAGGTGGGAGGTGGGATCTGTACAAGTAGGACAGGTTACATTTGAACAGGAATGGAATCAACATCCTCACGGGGAGGTTTGCCAATGCTGTTGGGGTGGATTTAAACTAAATTGGCAGCGGGATTGGGTCTTGAAAAGTAGTTCAGAGGGGAGAGAAGCTGAAATAGCATTAGAAGTTAAAACACAAGTAAATGAGTCTGGAAGGCAGGGGAAACATAGGCTAGATAAGAAAGAAGAGAGTTTAGCAAGGCTAAATGAAATATATTTTATCGCAAGGAGCCTGAGGAATAAGACAGACGAGCTGAGGGCACAGATAGGCACGTGGGAGTATGATATCATAGCTATGACCGAGACCTGGCTAAAAGAAGGGCAGGATTTGCAGCTCAACATTCCTGGTGATAGGGTATTCAGACGAGATAGAGAGGGGGTAGATGAACAGGGGGGCTTGCAATATTGATCAAGGAATCATTTAAAGCAGTGAGAAGGGATGATATCTTGGAAGGATTGTCAAATGGGTAGAACTAAAAAGGAGCAAACATGCTGTTGGGTGTGTACTAAAGGCCCTCAAACAGTCAGGGAGAGATAGAGGATCAAATATGCATTCAAATTTCAGATAAGTGTAAGAATGATAGGGCAGTAATAGAAGGGGATTTTAACTACCCAAATATTAACTGGGGTAGTTTTAGTGTGAGAGGTAGGGAGGGAGCAAAATTCTTAAGTTGCATCCAGGGGAACTTTTTTAGCCAGTACGTAGAAAGCCCCACAAAGGAGAGGGCAGTTCTGGACCTAATATTCGGAACTGAGCCTGGGCAGGTGGAAGGCATATCAATAGGGGAGCATTTTTGAGATAGTGACCATAACTCAGTAAGATTTAGGATAGTTACGGAAAAGAATAAGGTTGGGCTGGAAATAAAAGTTCTAAACTGGGGAAAGGCTAATTTTACTAAGATGAGATGTGATTTGTATCTGGGAGCAGCTACTTGCAGATAAAACTGTCAGAGCAGTGGAAGGCATTCAAGGAGGAAACAGTGAGAGTACAGGGCAAATATGTTTCCGTAAAGACAAAGGTGGGGGACCAAGTCCAGAGAATCCTGGATGTCAAGGGACATAAAGGTTAGGGTTAAGAAAATAAAAGCTTATGGCAGATACCGAGGGCTCGATACGGCAGAGTCCTTAGAGGAGTATAAAAAGTGCAGAGGGGACCTTAAAAAGGAAATTAGGAAAGCTAAGATAGTGCATGAGAAAGCATTGGTGGGTAGAATAAAGGAAAACCCAAAGGGGTTTTTTAAATATATAAAGAGCAAGAGAATAAAAGGGAAAGAGTAGGGTCAATTAGAGGTAATCTGCGTGTGGACCCAGAAGACGTGAGTGCAGTAATGGAAAAGGACAACTCAGGTATAGACATCGGTGGAGGACTGTGAAATATTAGAGGAAATTAACATTGAAAGAAAGGAGGTACTAGTGGGTTTAGTGGCCTTACAAGTGGATTATTCCGCAGGCCCAGTGGAGACGTATCCCAGGCTGTTGAGGGAGGCCAGGGAAGAGATATCAGAGGCCCTTAACAGTAATTTTCAAATCCTCTCTGGCCACAGGTGAGGTGCCAGGGGACTGGAGGACTACTAACATTGTCCCGTTATTAAAAAAGGGATGAAGTGATAGACCAAGAAATTACAGGCCAGTTAGTCTAACCTCAGTGGTGGGGAAGTTACTAGAAAGAATTCTGAGGGACAGAATATATCTGCACTTGGAGAAACACAGATTAATCAGGGATAGTCAGCATGGATTTGTTAAGGGAAGGTCGTGTTTGACAAATTTGATCAAATTTTTTGAGGAGGTAACCAGGAGTGTTAATGAGGGTAATGCATTTGATGTGGCCTATATGGACTTTAGCAAGGCTTTTGATAAGGTCCGTCATGGCAGACTGGTCAGGAAAGTAAGAGCCCATGGGATCCAAGGCAAAGTGGCATGTTGGATCCAAAATTGGCTAAGAGGCCGGAAGTAGAGGGTGATTTGTAGAGGGATGTTTCTGTGACTGGAAGTCTGTTTCCAGGGGGTTCCACAGGGCTCGGTGCTGGGGCCCCTGCTGTTTGTGGTGTACAAAAATGATTTGGACTTAAATGTAGGGGGTATGATCAAGAAGTTCGTGGATGAGATGAAAATTGGTAAGGTGGTAAATAGTGAGGAGGATAGCTGCAAACTGCAGGAGGATATCAATGGACTGGTGAAGTGGGCAGAGCAGTGGCAAATGGAATTCAACCTGGAAAAGTAGGGAGGGCTAACAAGGCAAGGGATTACACAATGAATGGTAGGACCCTGGAAGTATTGAAGATCAGAAGGACCTTGGTGTGCATATCCATAGGTCACCGAAGGTAGCAAGGTAGGTAGATAAGATGTTTAAGGCGGCAAATGGGATACTTGCCTTTATTAGCTGAGGTGTAGAATACAAAAGCAGGGAGGTTATGCTGGGACTGTGTAAAGCGCTGGTTACGCCACAACTGGAGTACTGCGTGCAGTTCTGGTCACCACATTATAGGAAGGATATGATTGCACTGGAGAGGGTGCAGAGGAGATTTACCAGGATGCTGCATGGGCTGGAGGGTCTGAGCTATGAGGAGAGATTGGATAGGCTGGGGTTGTTTTCCTTGGAACAACAAAGGTTGAGAGGGGACCTGATAGAGGTGTATAAGATTATGAGAGGCATAGATAGGGTGGATAGGAAGGCACTTTTTCCATTAGTCAATAACATTTAAGGTAAGAGGTAGAAGGCTAAGAGGGGGTTGAGGAGAAATCTTTTCACCCAGAGGGTGGTGGGAGTCTGGAACTCACTGTCTGAAAGGGTGGTTGAGTCAGAATCTCTCGTAACATTTAAGAAGTATTTAGATATTCACTTGTGTTGCCATAGCTTCCAGGACTATGGGCCAAGTGCTGGAAAATGGGATTAGTGTAGTCAGATCTTTGTTGACCGGGGCGGACACGGTGGGCTGAATGGCCTCCTGTGCTGTAGACGCCTATAAGTCTATGCATTTTAAGCTCCAAAATTTGAGACATCTTTTGTTTGTTAATGCCATTGATATTTTTTTTTCCTGTCTTTGTCCCATGTCCTCACTTTCCCCAGAAGAAGCTGAAGTTTCAAACCAGTTTGATAGTCTAAGTTGCTGGACATTCCTGTTCTAATTTTCCTTTCTGCCTTCCCTGTCCCTCAGTCACCCACTTTCCTCTTTCATTGCGCCTTTGTATTTTTCATTGATGCGTCTACCCTCTCAAACTCTCACTCCATGAACTTCTCTGTCTCCCCGATGTATGAAATTGTCTCCATCTCCAAGTCTGAGTTTTTGAGCTTGAAAAGTGTTGAGAAGTATTTTGTGACACTTCCAATGGACCAGGTGAACACCTGGTGCTCGCAACTCCCATATCTTGCAGGATTGAAACATCTCTGTCCTTGCATATTCCTTAAGATATATCAACTTGTTTAATTAGCCCATGCTTCTCCCTCTCCACGCAATTACCACCTCCACTTAATTCCTGTCCAAAATGTCCTTACTCTCATTCCATTGCTCAAACTGGAGCTCTTGCAAAGACCTCTTTATATACCATTCAGACAAAATCTGATTTTGACTGGCCAGCTGCACAGTCTTCTTGAAACGCTGCAGTCCATGTGGTGTAGGTACACCCACTGTGCTGTTAGGAAGGGAGTTCCGGGTTTTGACCCAGTGACAATGAAGGAATGGCGATATATTTCCAAGTCAGGATGGTAAGTGACTTGGAGGGGAACTTCCAGATGCTGGTGTTCCCATCTATCTGCTGCCCATGTCCTTCTAGGTGTTGTGGTCGTGGGTTTGGAAGGTGCTGTCTCAGGGGGCTTGGTGAATTCAAAGAATTGAATTCAAAATCCTGGTCTTGTTTCCAATTCCCTTCATTGCCTGACCCCAACCTTACCTTTGCTAATGCCTGCAGCAGGCATCTGAGCCTGCACTCTTTGATCTCTGACTTCCTGTATGACTCCGCCATTTCTTTGGTGATACAGCCTTCAGCTACAAACCAGCTGTGATCTAATTGAATGGCTGTACATTGGAACTCCTTCCCTACATCTCTTTTCCTTGCTACTTCTTTCTCTGCTTTTAAAAGTTGTTAATTTGGTCATCCCTCCAAATTCCTCAATTACATCTCAGCGCCTGTCTATCATAGGAATGTAGGAACAGTGATAGAATATTCAGTTCCCTCAAGCTTGTTCTGCCATTATGTTCGATCATAGCTGGTCTGTATCTTAACTGCCTTGGTTCCGTAACCCTTAATATCTTTGTCAAACAAAAATCTATCAATTTGTTTTGAAATTTTCAACTGATCTAACCTCAAAAGCTTTTCAGGGGGGCAGGGGGGGAGAAGAGATTTCCAGGTTTCCACTACATTTTGTGTGAAAATGTACTTTCTGAAATCACCCCACAACTTCACACAGCCTCACTTGAATTTTAAGGTTACCCCTTATTCTAGGCTCCTCCACCAGAGAACATAGCTTCTCTCTTTATCTACTCCAGTAACTTCCCCATGTGAAATAAAGGCAAAATACTGCGGATGCTGGAAATCTGAAACAAACACAAAAAGTGCTGGAAAAACTGAGCAGGTCTGTCAGCATCTGTGGAGAGGAAGACAGCGTTAACTTTTTGAGTCTGTATGACTCTTCTTCAGAACTAAAGAGAAGTAAAAATATGGTGACATATATACTTTTTAAGGGGGCAGAATAGGTGAAGCCAGTGGCCAGTGATAAGTGGAGGCAAAGGAGAGGTTGCAAAAGAAGTCATAAACAAAAGGTGGAAGGGGTGTTGATGGTGGTGATACTGGCTAAAGGAGGTGCTAATGGTGACATTAAGAGTAGAAAGCAGAATGAGCAAGTGATAGATGGTCCTAGTGGGGGTGGGGTGGGGGGAGGAGATGGTGGCAGGAAAAAAGATCAAAATAGGCTAAAAGGTGGGGATAAAACAATGAATAAAATGGAAATAAATTTCAAATACCAATAATAAAATAAGTGGACAAAATAATTAAAAATTTAAAAATAAATATTGAAAAAAGGGGTGAGGACGGAGGAGAGAGTTCATGGTCTGAAGTTGTTGAACTCAATGTTAAGTCCAGAAGGCTGTAAAGTGCCTAATTGGAAGATGAGGTGCTGTTCCTCCAGTTTGCGTTGAGCTTCACTGGAACATTGCAGCAGGCCAAGGACAGACATGTGGGCACCAGAGCAGGATGGTGTGTTGAAATGGCGAGCGACAGGAAGGTCTGAGTCATGCTTGCGGACAGACTGAAGGTGTTCCGCAAAGCAGTCACCCAGTCTGCATTTGGTCTCTCCAATGTAGAGGAAACCACATTGGGAGCAGCGAGTGCAGTAGACTAAATTGAGGGAAATGCAAGTGAAGCACTGCTTCACTTGAAAGAAGTATTTAGGCCCTTGGACAGTGAGGAGGGGGGAAGTAAAGCAGCAGGTGTTGCACCTTCTGTGGTTGCATGGGAAGGTGCGGTTGGAGGGGGTTGAGGTATTGGGGGTGATGGAGGAGTGGACCAGGATGTCCTGGAGGGAATGGCCCTACGGAATGCCGACGGGGGGGTGTGAAGGGAAGATGTGTTTGGTGGTGGCATTATGCTGGAGTTGGCAGAAATGGCAGAGGATGATCCTTTTAATGCAGAGGCTGATGGGGTGAAAAGTGAGGACAAGAGGGACCCTATCATGGTATTGGGAGGGAGAGGAAGGTTTGAAGGCAGAGGCGTGGGAGATGGGTCGGACACAGTTGAGGGCCCTGTCAACCATCATGGGTGGGAAACCTCGATTAAGGAAGAAGGAAGACATGTCAGAAGCACTGTTTTGGAAAGTGGCATCATCGGAACAAATGCAATGGAGGTGAAGGAACTGAGAGAATGGGATAGAGTCCTTACACTAAACAGGGTGTGAGGAATTGTAGTCAAGATAGCTGTGGGAGTTGGTGGGCTTATAATGAATATTGGTGGACAGTCTATCACCAGAAATTGAGACAGAGAGGTTAAGGAAGGGAAGGGATGTGTTAAAGATGGACCATGTGAAAATGATGAAGGGATGGAAATTGGAAGCAAAATTAATACATTTTTCCAGGTCCAGCCGATAGCATGAAGCGGCACCGAAACAGTCATCGATGTACCGGAGAAAGAGTTGTGGGAGGGGGCCTGAGTAGGGCTGGAACAAGGAACGTTCCACATACCCCATAGAGAGATAGGCATAACTGGGGCCCATGCGGGTATCCATAGCCACACCTTTTATTTGGAGGAAATGAGACAAGTTTAAGGAGAAATTATTCAGTGAGAGAACAAGTTCAGCCAGGTGGAGAGAGGTGGTGGATGGGGATTGTTCGGGCCTCTGTTCAAATAAAGAGTGGAGAGCCGTCAGACCATCCTGGTGGGGAATGGAGGTGTAGAGGAATTGGGCGTCCATGGTGAAGAGGAGGCGGTTGGGGCCAGGGAGCTGGAAATTGTTTATATGATGTAGGGCATCAGAGGAATCACAGATGTAGGTGGGAAGAGACTGGACAAGGGGAGAGAGAATGGAGTCAAGATAGGAAGAAATGAGTTCTGTGATCGTCCTGCTTGTGGATTTTTGAGAGGAGGTAGAAGCGGGCTGTCTGAGGTTGGGAGACTATGAGGTTAGAAGCTGTGGAGGGAAGATAACCAGAGGAGATGAGGTCAGTGGCAGTCCTGGAAACTATAGCTTAACATTCAGTGGTGGGGTCATGGTCCAGGGTGAAGAAGGAGGAAGCGTCTGTGAGTTGGCACTCAGACTCTGCGAGGTAGCAGTTAGTACGCCAGACAACAACATCACTACCTTTGTCAGCAGGTTTGATAACAAAATCAGGGTTGTACCTGAGAGAATGGAGAGCGGCAAGTTCAGAAGGAGACAGGTTAGAGTTGGTGAGAGGAGCAGAGAAATTCAGATGGTTGATGTCACGCCGATAGTTAGCAATGAAAAGATCAAGGGCAGGTAAAAGGCCAAAGGGAGGGGTCCAGGTGGAGGGAAAATACTGGAGGTGGGTGAAAGGATCCGTTGAATGGGGGAGGACTCCTGCCCAAAGAAGTGAGCACGGAGACGAAGGCGGCGAAAGAAGAGTTCAGCATTGTGTCGAGCCCGGAATTCATTGAGGTGAGGGCGTTAAGGGTATGAAACTGAGCCCTTTGCTTAGTACTGAACGTTTATGATCAGTGAGGGAAAGGTCAGGGGGTATGGTGAATACACGGCAGGGGCTGGGATTAGAGAACGGGATGGGGTCAAAGAAACGAGAAGAGACGGAGGATCCTGGATGGGCTTCGGTATCAATGAGTTGTTGGAACTTGCGTTCCTTAGCACCTGAAAGAAAGAGACAAAGTTTTTTGTTAAGGCGTCGGATGAGATGAAGAATAAAATGAAACTGGGGACAAGGACAGCTTTGAGATAGGGTGAGTCAGTGCTGCTGGAGGGAGAGGTCGAGTGTGTTCATATGGCAGTGCACGGCACTGAGCGTGGATCTCAGGATGCGGCGAAAACAGCAGTCCGAGGAGTGTTGTATGTCCCAGAGATACCAGTAATCTTGGGTGCGTTCGAAACATGAGGGATGGAACTTCAGTTGGAATCCACATGGGTTAAGTCGGAAACGGAGACAGTCACTGAGGAAGGAAATATGTCTGTGAAAGCAAGTTTTAGTAAACACCTTGTCAAACACCAGGAGGGGAATGGAAAGCAATGAACGTGAACAGGGCAAAAGAGACAAGTGGAAATCCTGTCGGAGAGAAGAGTAGTACTTCTTCAAGATAAAGGCAAAATACTGCGGATGCTAGAAATCTGAAACAAAAACAAAAAGTGCTGGAAAAACTCAATTTTCGAAACGTTAACTCTGTCTTTCTCTCCACAGATGTTGTTAGACCTGCTGAGTTTTTCCAGCACTTTTGGTTTTAGTTCCCCGTGTGAAATGTTTTATTTCATTAAGGGTTCTCTAAAAGTACAAGCTGTGCAGTTGCATTTTACGCCATATCACTGTCCTGTGTGACATTTTGGCTGTGTAATTAAATACGGATCCAAATAATACCCATCAAATGCTTTGTATATAAATGACTAACAATTGTTGATATATTTTATCTATTAAGCTTACAGCTTCTATACATTATAGATACAGTCACTGTCTAAATTTCTGTTAACTGAAGGTTTTCAATAGATATTTATAAAGCTTTTCATTCAATACATTTTGATGCTGCTTCTTAATGGCAAAATAGTAAATCATAGTTCAAATACCTTTCCACATTGTGACCATAGTTAACATTTGGAATATATTGACGGAGCTCGACAGGAAATGCTGTAGGAACATCAAACTCCTGATAACATACATTAGCTGCTTTCTCTGAAACAAAACAATATGTAGGATCAGTTCTTATTTAAACACACTAATGAACTCTGCAGATTTTTTTCCTTCATTTGCTGAATGCTTATTATGGTACTTGAAGCTCCTAATTGCTGTTAGCTTTCAAATTCTGGCTTGATCCACAATTGTTAGCAAGGCTTTTCATGTCATTTAATTGATTTTGTGGCATGTGGTTCATACTTCTGGAAGTCCATTCCTGAATGTTCTCTGTCATTACCTTGAACACCTCCAAAGCCTCTGACAGAATCTGACACTGCATTTTTTAAGCAAGTTACTGTTATAGCCATGTCAGTTTCCTTTCAAATATTGCTATCGATGCTAGCTCTTTAACTGACTTGCCCAAGGGATCTGTGACCTTTCACATTTTAGTTTTTCTTCATATCAATAACCTCCTGCATTCATCATCCATTTTCTAGGTAGCAAAGATGAAGACAAAGACATTCTCCTCAATGATCTGATCAATATTTATCCCTCACAATGTCATTAAAACAGATTATCTAGTCACTGCTGTTTATGGGAACTTGCTATACACAAAGTGACTGCTGCATTTCCAACATTACAACAGTGACTACACTTCAAAGAAGTACTTCATTAGTTGTAGAATACTTTTGAACACCTTGATGCTGTGAAAGGTGCTATATAAATTATATTATAAATTATCTTTCTTTCTCTACACTACTCAGTTTCTTCCACATCGCATGCTACCTGTTATTTTCCTGTTAACCATGCCAGGCTGATAAATATTTGTGCAGGAGCACAGCTGAGAGAATCAATTTCCCTCCAACTGCCAGGAGCCAGGTGGAAACCAGTTACAATGGAGTGGGGGAATTGTCCATTGCTTTCCTTCCCCACTAGAGCTTATTACAATTTTAAATTACAGGCAGCAAGCGTGCCTGCCTGAAGCTGACAGCAATTTAAATATGCAGCTGGCACTCTAATGATGTAATTGTGGCCCCATTTGCTATTTTAACTTGAGGCCTGAGTGAGGGAGTAGTGATGGCTTCCCCGCTGGGCTAAGCCTACTGAAAACAGGAGCCTGGACAGAAGAGGCTCAAAAAGGAGAGTTTTTAAAATTTTCTTTTGTCATGATCATAAATCCTATCCTGAATATGGACATATTGAACTTTTAAGTAAGACGTGTTTTTTTTTAAAAAAGGACATACAAGCAAAAGCTGGCAGAGACTGTAAGGTAACCACTTGCTGGAAAATTCCTAGGTGGATTACTTGACCAACTAGTTCAGAGAGAACGGAGAACCTAAAAGGTGTGACATGACCTGCTTCAGCCAGAGGCACTTCAAAGGAAAAGATACAATGCAAACTGACCTGTAATCTCCTGTGGTTGCGGAGATAATGTAAAATGATTACTGTTCCAGGTGAAACCACCATCTGTTGAGTTATATCCCAGACTGTGAACGTGAACTGAGTTGAAAAGAAAACAGATCTGGGCAAAAGACATATTTGTTTTTTCCCTTCCAGGAATACATAAGGAAAGGGGTTTTAAAAAAGTCAAGGTCACAGCTGAAGAACACCAACCAGGCTTTCTTGCACTTGCAGGTAAAAAAAAACTCTCTCTGATTGCTGGAAGCAAGTCACAAGTCAGCAAAGCCACAGTCAAAAAGGAAACAGGACAACTCCTTTCAGCTAACCTGCAGAATCCAAGAATCTCCAAACCAACTGCTCAACTGCCGAAGTCAGCACTACCGGAATCACCCCAACTTAATGGCCACAACGTTTCACCATCTACTCCTCATGGGCAAGCCAAAGAACTGATTCATATATTTTCTTAACTTTTATTTTTGGACTCAATTTCTCATTTTTAATCTGTGCATATGTGCATTGTGTTATTTTTTCTCGCATTTAGTAACTAATAAATTCACTCTTTTATTCAAGAAAACCTGGTTAAATTGGCTCCTTTTAAACCTTAAATACATTTGCACTGGGAAGAGCTATCCACAAGGGAAGGGGTCCTTTTTAAATTAACCTTATTGCAACCAACCGAGGGGGTTGAATAAAGAAAGGGAGCCAGCTCATCCCTCCTCACCTGACAGCATAACAATTGGGGTACCTCACCCAGGGACCAGTAGCCACACTTTTAACTTTCTTCTGAGCCAGCAGGAACAGGAGAAATAATAGCTAGATAGTTAGGTTTTGTATATAATTGAAATGGGTTGTTCATTTGTTTATGTATTGTCAATAAATCTGATTGGTACTGTATTTCATAGCCTAAGCCATGGACTTATTCTGTTGTCTTCTGAGGTCAAGGAGATCTTAGGACAGATACATAAAGCTGAAAAAAGCAATAAAGTTTTTCTGTTTAACTCTTGGGCTTGTTATAATCACCTATGCACTGGATGTGTAAAGTTTGGCTGTAGGAAGCAAGAGTTCACTTTCAAGGAAGGTTTCTGATGCTCAGAATGTGAGATTTGTGTCCTGATATGTATTAGGGTCTATTCCTAGTTGACTTTATCGATTGATTTTCTTGCTTTCCCCATCTCCTCTGATCTCAAATGGAACTTTCACATCTTTTTCAATTGCTAATTCCGCCTTCAAGAATCTCAGTTTGCTTTTTGGTGAGTTACACATTTATTAGTTACCCAGTTCCTACGTGTAGCAACATGTTTTATAAAGACCCAAAAAGGATGTAACATACCATTAGAACAGTTGTTGACATATTGACCCACAGCTAATGGATTGACAGGGGTTTCTGAAAGCCAAGTGGCATCGCTTATTTTATAAGGACCAAGCCTGTCCCGCCCATTGCATGATCTGAAAGGAGTCAAAGAAATTAAAAAAGATTATCCCTGCAAACTTACTTATCATGATAAATGTGTAGATAGTAAAGCTTTTGTCAGAAAGCTACATTTTTTAGAAGTTCCCAATAATGTAGGATTTGTAGTGTTCCATTAAATTGCAGTTAAAAAAAAGTGGTCCAGTACTGCAATGAATCACAGAATTGTTACAGTGTAGAAGGTGGCCATTCGGCCCATCGTGTCTGCACCGGCTCTCTGAGCATCTTAACTTGGTGCCAATCTCCTGCCTTTTCCCCGTAACCCTGCAAATTGCTTCTATTTAAATAATCATCCAATGCCCTCTTGATTGCCTCAATTGATCCTGTTTCCACCACACTTCCAGGCAGCATTCCAAACCCTAACCAATAGCACCAATGGTTAAAGAATCAATTCCAGTTGTGAGAAGGGATGTGTGTTGCCTCTCGAATTCTCCTGGTACTGGCTTCACAGAAGGGTATTCAGGTAATGAAGGAGCAGGGGTGGAGCTAAAGCAAACCTGAATATACAGCCTAGTATCTCTGCAATATATGGACTAGTCAGGGATGGTCAGCATGGATTTGTTAAAGGAAGGTCTTGCCTCACAAATTTGATTGAATTCTTTGAGGAAGTGACAAGAAGGGTTGATGAAGATAGTGCAGTGGACGTTGTGTACATGGATTTTAGCAAAGCATTTGACAAGGTCCCACACGGCAGATTGGTCAGGAAAGTAAAAGCCCATGGGATTCAGGGTAATGTGACAAACTGGATAAAAGGTTGGCTTTGTAACAGGAAACAAAGGGTAATGGCCGATGGATGCCCTTGCGAATGGAAAGTTGTCTCAAGTGGTGTTCCACAGGGCTTGGTGTTGGGACCCTTGCTGTTTGTGTTATATATTAACGATTTGGACGTGAACGTGGGAAATTTGCAGATGACACAAAGATTGGCCGAGTAGTGGATAGTGTAGAGGATAGCCATAATCTCCAAAACGATATAGATGGGTTGGTGGAGTGGGCGGTAAAGTAGCAGATGGATTTTAACATAGAGAAGTGTGAGGTCATACATTTAGGGAGGTCAAACAGTTACAGGGATTTTAAAATAAATGGGGATATACTAAGAGGGGTAGATGAAGTGAGAGATCTTGGTGTACAAGTACACAGGTCCCTGAAGGCAGCAGTTCAACTAGATAAGGTTGTAAAGAAAGCATATGGAATGCTCTCCTTCACTGGCAGAGGTATAGAATATAAAAGTAAGGATATAATGTTGGAATTGTATAAAACACTGGTGAGGACACAACTGGAGTATTGTATGCAGTTCTAGTCACCACATTACAGGAAGGACGTAATAGCTCTGGAGAGAGTGCAGAGGAGGTTTACAAGAATATTGCCAGGGTTAGAAAAGTGTAGCTATGAGGAGAGATTGGATAGGTTGGGGTTATTTTCCTTAGAACAAAGAAGGCTGAGAGGTGACTTGATTGAGTTGTACAAAATTATGAGGGGAATAGACAGAGTGGACAGGATAAAATTGTTTCCCTTGATGGAAAATTCTAGAACCAGGGGACAGATTCAAGATAAGTGGCAGAAGGTGTAGGGGGGACATGAGGAAGAACTTTTTTATGCAGAGGGTAGTGGGTGTCTGGAATTCACTGCCCAAGTTGGTGGTAGAGGCAGAAACTTTAAACACTTTTAAAAAAGTACCTGAATCTGCACCTAAAGTGCTGTAAGCTGCAGGGCTATGGGCCGGGTGCAGGAAGGTGGGATTAGAAAGGGCACCTAGGTGTCCTCAGGCTGGCATGGACAAGATGGGCAGAATGGCCTCCTTCTGTGCTGAAATTTTTCTATGGTTCTTCTCCTCTCCAAGGAAAACAGTCCCAACTTCTCCAATCTTTCCTCATAACTGAAGTGTCTCATCCCTGGAACCCTTCTCGTAAAACTCTTCTGCACTCTCTCCAATCCTTCCTATAATGTGGTGCCCAGAACTGTACACAATACTTCAGCTGAGGTCTAACCAATCTCTTATATAAGCTCATCATAACCTCCCTGCTCTTGTACTCTATGTCCCTATTAATGAAGCCTAGAATACTGTATGCTTTATAAACAGGTCTCTACCTGTCCTGCCACCTTTAATGATTTATATACATATGCACCTGGGTCTCTCTGCTCCTGCACACCCTTTAGAATAGTATCCTTTATTTTATACTGTCTCTCCATGTTCTTTGTACGAAAGTGTACCTTACACTTCAACACATTGAACTTCATCTGGCACCTATCTGCCCACTCCACCAATGTGTCAATGTCCTTTTGAAGTTCTATACTGTCCTCCTCACAGTTTACAATTGTCCAAAGTTTTGTGTCATCCGCAAACTTTGAAATTGTCCCCTGCACACCAAGATCTAGGTCATTTATATGTATCAGGAAAAGCAATGGTCCCAATACTGGCCCCTGGGGAAATCCACTACAAACCCAGCCCAAAAAATACCCATTGACCATTACTCTCTGTTTCTTTTCCTCAGCCAATCTTGTGTCCATGTCGCTACTGTCCCTTTTATTCCATGGCTTATAACTTTCCTCACAAGTTTGTTGTGTGGCACTGTATTAAATGCCTTTTGGAAGCCCATATACACCACATCAATGACCTAGCCCTCATCAACCATCTCTTTAAAGAACTCCAGTAAGTTAGTGAAACACAATTTTCCTTTAACAAATCCATGCTGACTCTTCCGAATCAATCCACATTTTCCATGTGACTACTAATTCTATGCTGAATAATTGTTTCTAGAAGTTTCCCCACCACCAATGTTAAACTGACTGGCCTGTAATTGCAGGGCAGATCTTTGCAACCTTTTTTGAACAAGGGCGTAATATTTGTAATTCTCCAGTCCTCCGGCACCTCCCCCGAAGCCAGGGAACATTGAAAGATTATTGCCAGTGCCTCTGCAATTTCCATTCTCACTTCCTTCAATATTCTTGGATGCATCTCATCTGGTCCCGGTGCCTTATCAACTTTAAGTACTGACAACTTAGCCAATATCTCATCCTTATCAATTTTGAACCCTTCTAGTGACTGAGTTTCCTCCTCAGTCACCATGGCCTGGGCAGTATCTGCCTCGTGGGTGAAGACAGATGCAAAGTATTCATTTAACACCTCAGCCATGCCTCTTGCCTCTATGTGTAAATCACTTTTTTAGTCACTAACTGGCACCACTCTTCCTTTTACCACCTATTGATATGCTTATAGAATACTTGGGGATTTCCTTTTATGTTAGCTGCCAATCTTTTATTCATAATCCCTCTTTGCTTCTCGTATTTGCTTTTTCACATTCCTTCTGAACCTTCTGTATTCAGCTTGGTTCTCAATTGTATTTGCTACCTAACACCTGTCATAAGCACACATTTTCTTCTTTAACTTAATTTCTATCTTCTTTGTCATCCAGGGAGCTCTGGATTTGTTTGTCCTATCCTTCCTTTTGGAGGGAACACATCCTGACTGTGCCCAAACCATTTCCTCTTTGAGGTAGCCCATTGTTCAGCTACTGTTTTTCCCACCAACCTTTGGTTCCAATCTATCCGGCCCAGCTCCATTCTTGCTCCATTGTAGTCCTCTCTCTGCCAGTTGATTATTCTTATTCTGGATTGGCCAATGTCATTTTCCACCATCATCCCAAACCTTATGATATAATGATCACCGTCCCTTAAATGTTCTCCCACTGTTACTTGACCGACTTGGCCCACCTCATTCCCAAGAGCCAGATCTAGCAGAGCCTCCTTTCTTGTTGGACTGGACACATACTGTTGGGGGAAATTCTTCTGAACACAATCTAGGAACGCTTGTCCCTCACTGCCTCTTACACTGCCACTATCCCAGTCTATATATGGGTAATTAAAATCCCCCATTATAACTACTCTACGATGTTTACACATCTCTGTAATTTCCTTGAAAACTTGTTCCTCTATATCATTCCCACTAGCTGGTGGTCTATATATTACACCGTGCAATGTAATTGCACCTTTCTTATTCCTTAGCTCTAGCCAAGTCGATTCTGTCCTTGAATCCTCTAACACTTCCTCTTTCTCCAGTACAGCAATAGTCTCCTTAACCAAAAACACTACCCCTTCTCCTTTTTTCCCTTTCCTATCTTTTCTGAACATCTTGTAACCAAGAATATTTAACACCCAGGTCTGTCTTTCCTTAAGCCAGATTTCTGTTATCGCCACAACATCATAATTCCACAAGGCAACTTGTGCCTGTAACATCCCAATTTTATTAACTATACTCCGTGCATTCACATACATGCAGTGTAACACTGATTTAGACTTCATTACTTGCTCCCTTACTCCGATTCCATCTATTAACTTACTATTCTCTATTTTAGTGCTATCTGCCTCTCCCAGCATTCCGTGCAACCTGGTATTACTTTCTAATATTCTCTCCTGGTTCCCACACCCCTGCTGAATTAGTTTAAACCTTCCCCAACAGCACTAGCAAAACGATCAGCAAGGAGCTCCGTCCTGCCTCTGTTCAGATGTAACCCATCCGGTCTGTACAGGTGCCATCTCCCCCAGAGCTAGTCCCAGTGTCCCAGGAATCTAAAGCACTCCCTCCTGCAACATCCTTCCAGCCACGTATTCATCTGTATTATCTTCCTATTGCTGTAGTCACGTGCACGTGGCATTGGGAATAATCAGGAGATAACTACTTTAGAGGTCCTGCTCTATAGTTTTCTACCTAGCTTCCTAAATTCTGATTGCAGGACCAAATGCCCTTTACTACCCACGTCGTTAGTACCAATGTGGACCATGACCTCTGGCTGTTCGCCCTCCCCCATAAGAATGTCCTACAGCCGTTCTGTGACATCCTTGGCCCGAGAACCAGGGAGACAACAAACCACTCTGGAGTCACATTGAAGGCCAGAGAAATGCCTCTGTTCCCCTAAGAATCCCCTACCAATACTACCCTTCCACTCTTCTTCCTCCCCTCCTGTACAGCTGGGCCACCCATGGTGCCACGGGTTTGGCTGTTGCTGCACAAGAATCCATCACCCTCAC
The DNA here is from genome assembly GCF_017639515.1 of Carcharodon carcharias. Classification (NCBI taxonomy): domain Eukaryota; kingdom Metazoa; phylum Chordata; class Chondrichthyes; order Lamniformes; family Lamnidae; genus Carcharodon; species Carcharodon carcharias. The sequence continues at coordinate 176,723,739 of NC_054467.1, forward strand.
CGATATCCAGAATGGAAAACTGGTTATTGAGTGGGGTTTCTAGGGACTTCTGCACTACCTGCCTGTTTCTCTTGGTCTGCTTGGTGATCGCCCATTCCTTATCTGCCTGCTTGCCCCTAACATGCAGTGTATCCATGTAGTTCTCTGCCTCACTGATGCACCTCAGTGACTCCAGCCCAAGCTCTGAAACGCGGAGCTCAAGCTTGTGCAGCTGGTGACACTTCCTGCACATGGGCTCGTCTGGGTCACGAGAAGTGTCCACGACTCCCCACATGCCAAGCTCATGGCTGAGCGGTCCTGCCATGCTTTAACCTTAATTTTTAAATCACTTTTTTAACTTAAACTTGAGTTACTTTTACTTACTTTAATCTTACTCTTGTACTATTAACTATAAGCTGGAGATTAGTAGAAAGTAGAAATTCTTCACCCTTACTCATAAATCAGCTCCCTCTCTTGTGCTATAAACTCTTACTTTCCCTGTGCATGTTTAGAAATTTATGTTTCTGTACTCACACTGTTTTCAATCTTCCAACTATCTCTCCACTCAGCTGTTTTATCTCCTGAACTCTCGCTGTTTTATCCCCTGAACTCTCGCTGTTTTATCCCCTGAACTCTCGCTGTTTTATCCCCTGAACTCTCGCTGTTTTATCCCCTGAACTCTCGCTGTTTTATCCCCTGAACTCTCGCTGTTTTATCCCCTGAACTCTCGCTGTTTTATCCCATGAACTCTCGCTGTTTTAGCTCCCGAACTCTCACTGTTTTATCTCCTGAACTCTCGCTCTGTCAGAGTTTTGCTACACTGTATCACAGAATGCTGTGATTTGAGTGTGAACCTGCAATTATTCCCATCCAAAATTCTCAGTCCCGGACACACCATCATGGGTAGGAATTGTGAGAAACCAGGGAAGAGAAGGCAAAATTGGAGGACAAGTCACAGTGAACCAGCTTTATGCACCTTCTATCAAATATGGAGTTCCATTGATAAGAGGTTTAAGACCAAATCACCTGCTCCTAATCTTGCCCATGAGTGGTGCTTCAAAACAACTTAAGTGAAGGGTGAAATAAGAGACTTCAAACATCTTGTTCTTCAATCATGAAAGATACAGACAAGATTAACAATCTGTCAAACACAGTACAGGTGCTACATACATCACTAGATTCATCCAATTTTAAGGGCATTTATCTGGGGAATAAATCTATCACCTTGAATTTCCATTTTTAACTGAATGTGTGAATTAATTATGAGGTACATTCACACACAAAAATGTCCATTCTAAGAGTGTGATCCGACTTGTTTAGTAGCTAAATCCAATCAGGAAACATTTAATAGAATTAACAGCCAATGCGCACGAAATGAAGAACTCATTCAGTGTTCAGCGCTTGTTTTTAACCGTTTAGTTATTAGAATCATGAGCCTAAATAAGCATACCTAACTCGAGGGTAAAGTTCTAGTACGTTCATTCCCATTATATTGAAGATCTGATTTGAAGCATAGAATCTTTCAATAATAAGAAAATTGTAGAAAGAACACCTACTGCCATTCACTTGATTACTATTACAACAAAAACAAGAATCTGCATTTATATAGCATCTTTAACATTGTAAAAAGGATTCCAGTCTTTCATGGAGCCTCATCAGACAAAATTTGATCCCAAGCCACATAAGGAGATATTAGGGCAGGTGACCAAAAGCTTATGAAAGAAGTAGGTTTTAGGCAGTGTTTTAAAGGAGGAGAGAGAGTTAGAGAAGTTTAGGTAGGGAATTCCAGAGCTTAGGGCCCAAGCAGCTGAAGGCACAACTGTCAATGGTGGAGTGATGAAAATATAGGATTCCCAAGAGATCAGAACTGGAAGAGATCAGAGATCTTGGGAAGGTTGTAGGGCTTGAGGAGGATGCAGAGGTAGGAAAGGGCGAGTCATTAAATTCAGTTATAAATTCCTACTGCAGACTACTTTCACAAAATTACACATGCACTCAGTTTTAAAAGTGCAGTAACTGTGCTCACGCCTAGTAATACAAGGCAAATAAAACTTACCTATAAATAACTTTAGAAATTCCTTTATCATTCCCATCAATCAACACACCATCTATACATCGAAAAATGAATGGGTTGCAAATAGACTGGAAAAGGATTGGCTCATATTGCTGGTAGACAGTACCTGTTATTCATAAAAACACAGCATCAGTTAAATACGGTTAAGGATGTGCTTCTTGGATTTTATGCATGCACTCATACTTATACATGCTGAGGGGAGGGGAAGGTCTTATTATAAGATGAAACTCTAACTTTTCAAACTTAGCCAAGGGCCTAGTTTGGCTTCTTTGATCTGTTACATTAACGCGTAGTTTACAAGAGCTTGTAATCAAAGTTAGATAGTGGAGGGATATTCATTCTGCATTATTTTATTGATTGAATCACACTCATTTTGAAGCCAAAAGTTTCTAACTTCCAGGGAACAACTGCTCCTCATATTTTTTGTAGAGAGAGATTTTTTAATTTTTTTCTCCCCCAATGTGCTTAGGTTGGAAAGTCAAATTGGCTTTGGATGTAAAATTTGCATATAGCTGCATGAATTTTGTGCTCCAACATGAGACCATGAATGATGTGTGTAGAGTAATGCCCTTGGGAAATATGACTTAAGCAACAACTTGAATTTATATGATGCCTTTAAGGTAAAATGACTCAAGTACTCAAGTGTTATTAAAATGACACTGAGTCACAAGAGGAAACATATGGGAGGATGACCAAAGGCTTGGTCAAAGTGATAGGTTTTATGGAGCATTTTAAAAGGAGGAAGGGGGGTAGAAAGGAGGATAGAGAAAGTGGGAATTCCAGTGCTTAGGACCTAGGCAGCTGAAGTCACAGCCGCCACTGGTGAAGTGATGAAAATCAGGAATGCGCAAGAGGTCAAAATTGGAGGAGTGCTCCAGGGCTGGAAACGGTTACAGGTTAAGGATAGGTGAGGCCATAGAAGGATTCAAAGACAAGGATGAGAATTTTTAAGCCAACATGCTTCCAAGAAGCCAATGTAGATCAACAAGCATGTGGCTGATGGGTGAACTGCATTTGGTCTGAGTTAAGATACAGGCAACAATTTCGGATAAGCACCACCTTGCAGATGGTGCAAGGTGGGAGGATAGTGAGAAAGCATTGGAATAATCAAGTTCAGAAGTAACAAAAGCATGGATGAAGGTTTCAGGAGTCTATGCAGTTTGTAACAGCAATCAAAATCCAAAATGCCATTACTGCCCTGAAATCACTCCTGTGTGTCATTGCCTTTGTACACCATGGAATTCACAGGGCAATTTTCATCAAAATGTAAACCTTCAAACAAATGGCTTAAAACATTTAAATCACTGAAAGAATCAGCTGTTCATAATTAGTAGAAAATGAAAGCAGAAATTTGCTATCCTCATATCCCATCAAGTAATATAGTGAACACTGACAGTCAAGATGCTCCATTTAATTGGCATACAATGGCATATAATTCAGAATTAATGAGTTATAATCCAGAGTTGATTAACAAGAATACTGTTTGTGTGTGTGTTTTTATATAATATATATTCACTATGACACTTGCTGATGGCAAAAATAAAAATTCCCTGAGAACTCCATGATATAAAAAATAAAATATAATATACCATATGAATAACCACAGAAAATGCTCAAAGTCTCAAAGTACAGTGAGAACTCCTGTTTGGCTTTGTCAGTAGGAACCCCATGTTTAAAATGTCAACATTTATACAAATGTACAAAGGTAATGACACACAGGAGTGATTTTCCTTTTCCCACCTATTTCCATTATAAAAAGAGAAAAAGAAAAAACAATATTTATTTATTTATTTTATTTATTTATTTATTTTTTACATCTTTTATGCTCTCCCCACCCCCACTAGAGCTATACCTTGAGTGCCCTACCATCCATTCTTAATTAGCACATTCGTTTAGATAATATCACCAACTTTAACTTTAACACCTATGTGTTCTTTTGTATTATTGTTGTTGACATCTTCTGATGATCTGCTTCTATCACTGCTTGTTTGTCCCTACAACCACACCCCCACTCCACCTCTCTCTCTCTCTCCGCACCCACCCCCCCCCAACCCCATACACACACACACACACACACACACACACCTTAAACCAGCTTATATTTCAACTCTTTCTTGGACTCGAACTCAAGTTCTGTCGAAGGGTCATGAGGACTTGAAACGTCAACTCTTTTCTTCTCCGCCGATGCTGCCAGACCTGCTGAGTTTTTCCAGGTAATTCTGTTCTTGTTTTTGTTTTGGATTTCCAGCATCCGCAGTTTTTTTGTTTTTAACATTTATCTCTTCTGTTTGTAGATGTGGCTGTGATTGCCACTTATAATAGTAAAAATCTGTCAAATAGCAATAGCTGCAATCTAAGTACATTTGTACTTTTGGTCTTAAAGTCAGCATGTGTCTAAACATACAGCTCCATTAAAATTCCACTTGGTGGCACTGCAGAATAACTTTGCGGAGACACGTGAAGCCTCCTCCCATCTAGAAATCAAGAGTCAGTCACCAACTGTAAGCGCCCCCTTAGGCTTCCATTAACAAAGAAATGACAGTCAAGGCAACCAAACCCAACCCCACCAAAACTGTCAGACTTTCTAGTGATTGACCTTGTTCTCTCTACCATCAGTTGCAGGATTTGGTGACCCTCCACAACCATCCTCCCAAATGATCATCTTTAAAATTCTGTTAACCTCACCAGCCCCACGATTGAAGGTCATTCTGAGCATATAGCTGAAGGTCTTTCATCCCCCTCCCCCAATTTTTTTGGTTCTGAATCCTACCCCTTCTCACCCAGGAGGAAGAAGAGAAGTGAGGGGGAGGTGAGCGAGGGTAAGAATGGGGGTGAGGAGAAGATGAGCGGGGATGAAGAAGAGGAGGGAACTGACAAAGGTGGAGGAGAGGACAGCAGTATATAGGGCTAAAGAAGGAATGGTGGGAAGGGAAGGGGTCGGAGGTTTCCGGGCAGAGAGCTGGCAAGAGAGGAGGTTGGGCAAAGGAGGTTCAGGATGGATGAGGCAGGGAAGACTAAGTGGACAGGCAAAGAAGCAGGTACAAGGGAGGAGAGGAGATGGAGGTATAAGCAGTGAAATATCGTACACATAGCAACTAGTGTAAATGGTTTCAGCAGACAGTATCTGAAGTAGTCCAGTACTAATCTACAGAATAAAGCAATGGTCACACCACCACAAACAGTAACTGAACATTACGTACATAAAACGCTACCAAAGAATTGCAGGATATAAAAGTTGTAAAAATAATGACCAGTACCAGGATACATGCAAACAACTGTTCCTTTAGGCACCTTTCCTGTCGTAACAAACACCCCTCTTCCTGCAAAGGAAAGCGAACTGGTTGCTCGATTGATAACGAATCCAAGCGTTTCAAACATTGCCTCATCAGGGTTCAAATCCATTCCATTTCCTTTTGTTTCTTTCTCAGTTTCTTTAATTGACCGAAAATTTGTTAACATATCATGGTATTTCGATCGGCTATTTTCTGGCAGCAGGTTAAGAAACTCAGCTTGATTGCTCAAATCACTCAAGAACAAAGTACGAAATAGCTTCAGCAATGATGTCTCAACCACTTGATCAGAAATAACTTTATCCAAAGAATCTTTTGCAACAAATCGTAGTGTCCTGTAATAGCCAATGAAGAGGATTAGTTACATGTTCTGGGAATGCCCTGGAACTCCCTCCCTAACAGCACTGTAGGTGTACCTACACCACATGGACACCAGCCGTTCCAGAAGGTGGCAGATGATTTTACCTTTGGTTTTTCCACAGGTTCAGGGCGATCCAGGGCACCAGCCGGTATTTATAGCGGTTCCAGCCGGACACAAGCTTTTTCAGCATCGCCGCGGCCGACAGCCCAGAGCCCGACCTGAGGACCGAGGACCGAGGCCCCGACTCTCTCTTAGACGGGGGATTAGTGCCCGGACCCCGCTCTCTCGGGCGGGTTAGTACCCGGGCTCCCGGCCGGGATTAGGCCCGGACCCCGCTCTCCCGGAGGGGGCTAGTACCCGGGCCCCCGGCCCCCCCGCTATCCCCGGGCTCCCGGCCCCCGGGCGGGTTAGTACCCGGGCCCCCGCTGTCCCCGGCCCCCGCTGTCCCCGGGCCCCCGCTGTAGCTCCTCAGGAACAGGGGATGTTTGGAGTTGAGCTGCTCCTTTAGTGTGAGCCAGTTGATGTCAGTATAGACACTAATGTTGATGTATGTCAGTGTTATTATTAATTAGTGTTGTTCTTGTTGTTACGGTCAATTTAAATCTACATCATAAACCTTCCCCTTTTTTAATTTGTTTTTGCTTCTCACAGAAGGAGGCCATTCGGCCCGTTGTGTCTGTGCTGGCCTTTTGAAGGAGCAATTCACCTCCTGCTGCTGCCCTGGCTTTTCCCTGTAGCCCTGTCAATTTTTTCACTTCCGATCCCATTCTCCCTTGAAAATCATGATTAAATCTGGCTCCACCTCTCTCTCAGGTGATGCATTCCGAGTCATAACCACTCGTTAAAGAACCTTTTCCTCATATATATAAAAACAAAAAACTGTGGATGCTGGAAATCCAAATCAAAAACAGAACCAAAAGTACCTGGAAAATCTCAGCAGGTCTGGCAGCATCGGCGGAGAAGAGAAAAGTTGACGTTTCAAGTCCTCATGACCCTTCAACAGAACTAAGTAAAAATAGGAAAGGGGTGAAATATAAGCTGGTTTGGGGGGTGGGGGGGAGCAGTTGTTGGGACAGGCAGCCAGCGATAGGAGGAGATAACCAAAAGATGTCACAGACAAAATAACAAAGAGGTGTTGAAGGTGGTGATATTATCTAACGAATGTGCTAATTAAGAGTGGAGAGCAGGACAAGCAAGGTACAGATAGCTCTAGTGGGGGTGGGGTGAAATAAGACTAAAAGGGCTTAAAAGGTATAGATAAACGATGGGTGGAAATACATTTAAAAATAATGGAAATAGGTTGGTAAAGAAAAATCTATATAAATTATTGGAAAGAACAAAAAGGAGGGAGAAGAAACGGAAAGGGGGTGGGGATGGAGGAGAGAGTTCAAGATCTAAAATTGTTGAACTCAATATTCAGTCCGGAAGGCTGTAAAATGCCTAGTCAGAAGATGAGGTGCTGTTCCTCCAGTTTGTGTTGAGCTTCACTGGAATCTTTTCCTCATGTCGCTATTGCTTTTTTCAACAATCACCTTAAATCGGTGTTCTCAACCAGTGTGGCTCTTGATCATTCTACCATTGGGAACAGTTTTTCTCTATCTACTCTGTCCATAAGATTATAAGAAATAGCAGGAGTAGGCCATTTAGCCTATCAACCCTGCTCCACCAGTCAGTAAGATCATGGCTGATCTGATTGTGGCCTTAACTCCACTTTCCTGTCTCCCAACACCATCCTACCCCCTATAACTCTTGACGCTTTTGTCATTCAAAAATCTAACTCGTGACCCAGTGGAGGACTGCCCTCTGTGGAAGAGAATTCCAAAGACTAACAATAGACCCTTCATGATTTTGAACACCTCCATCAAATCTCCTTTCAACCTTCTCTTTTCCAAGCAGAAGAGCCCCATCTTCTCCAATCTATCTGGAAGCATCTTCATGATTTTTTTCTGCACCCTCTCTATTGCCTTGACATCCTTCCTAAAATGTGGTGCCCAGAACTGGATGCAGGTTCCCAGTTGAGGTTCAAGCAGAGTTTTATGCAGGTTGTTATAACTTCCATGCGTTTGTACTGTTACAATCCCAGCTGATGTTAATACTGGACAAGTCAGATCCCAGAGTGAAACCCAGCTTGAAAGGTCTTAACTTTCTATTTTATAAACTGGATGCAACTTACTGAACAAATTCATAGGAGTCTGCTGTTGAACTTTTAACAATAAGAATAAAACATTTATTAACCAGGAAAAATGAACTGTATTACACCAGACAAAAAGGTTAGAAAGATCTCGATACAAACACAAGGAAAAGATTCAAATATTCACTATTCCTTACAGACAGATACAAATTCGAAAGATAAAATAATTTACCATATCTACCTTATATGCTAATATTCAGTATAAGTATGCAGTACATGTGAACCAACTGGTGAACTGTGGTGAGACACCACACACTTCAAAGTAAATGACAGTTGTGACCAAAGCAGATTCTATGGATTTCTCAACAACCCACCCAGATGCTTGTCACACCATGAGCCAACCAGCCTCACTGAAACTCTGTATTTGTCACGAGGGTTTCCAATTTCCACATATGAAGTACTCGCCTTGGAATTCTCTCCAAACATCGCTCCCATTTGGATGGCTTCAACCAGGATCCACCTCCAGGATTTCAATCTCGCCTTCTGAGATTCCTTGCCTTTGGATTTCCGCTTATGCTCAATCTTCACCTTCCATCCACGCTTTCAGATCTTTGGCCGTGCCTAGCAGAACATCCCTGCTCCAAAAGTGCACCTTTGCCCTTACAGCCTGCAGAACGGAGTCACCAACCTTCGGCTGCCCTCACAATCCTCGGGGCTTCTCTCAAGCCCACTTTGTTTTATTTTTCCGAATTTGCATGTGTTTGTAAAGATACAGCTGGGTGAAGGATAGTGAATATTTGAATCATTTTCTTGTGTTTGTATTGAGATCTTTCCAACCTTTTGTCTGGGGTAATATAAGTTCTTCAAGTCTGCTCCTCGCAGCTCTTTCTTTAACTTGGAGCCTTTTCCTCTGCTCGTTTCTCTCAACTTTACTTAACAGGATCTGTTTCTGATCTTGGTTCCTGACCCATGCCTGGGACTGTCTTCTGGGACCTCTATAAAGTCCAGGATTCTGTACGCTTTATTAACTGCTCTCTCAACCTGCTCTACCACCTTCAATAATTTGTGCATATATACCCCAAGGCCCCTCTGCTCCTGCACCCTCTTTAGAATTGTACCTTTTATTTTATGTTGCTTCTCCACATTCTTTCTACCAAAATTAAACACTTCACACTTCTATGCATTACATTTCACTTGTCTGCCCATTTCCACCAAACTGTCAATGTCCTTTTGAAGTTTAACACAATCCTCCCAAGTTTCTTCCAAGTTTCATGTCATCACCAAACTTTAAAATTGTGCCCTGTACACCCACATCTAGGCCATAGGAAGTAGGACAGTGGTAGACCATTTGGCCCTTCAAGTCTGCTCCACCATTTAACTAGATCTTTTAGCTGAATCTTCTGATCTTCTACCTCAATGCCATTTTCCCGCACTACCATCATATCCCTTGATACCTTTAATGTCTATCCATTGATCTCTGTCTTGAATATCGTGGAAGTCCATGTACACCACTTCAACAGCATTACCCTCTTTAACACTCTCTGTTACCTCATCAAAAAAACGCAAGCAAGTTAGTTAAAATGCTTTGTTCTTAACAAATCCATGCTGGTTTACCTTAATTACCTGCACTTGCCCAAGTGACTATTAATTTTGTCCCAAATCATTGTTTCTAAAAGCTTCCCCACCACTGAGGTTAAACTGACTGGCCTGTAAGCGTGTAACATTTGCAATTCTCCAGTCCTCTGGCACCACCCCGGTATCTTAAGATGATTGGAAAATTATGGCCAGTGCCCCTACAGTTCCCACCCATAAACCCCCTAAAAATGATGTTGGATTAGGATCCTGAGATCATTCCCACCTTCCTCTAGGTTTCACCAGGACAGGTTCGAAGGTGATTTGCTGGGTAAGTAATTAAGGTACTGTTACAGCCCACCCCTAGGTGAGGTTCCCCAAAGTTGTTGATCCAGGCGAGGCCCCTCAATTTATCACCGTTTGGCTGGGACACCCTCAAATTTTTATGCCCCAGGTGAGGAGGGATGAACTGGCTCCCTGTTTTTATTCAGCACCAACCACACACACACACACACCCCGTCACCCCCAAAAAAGGATAAAACGCATGCCCAGGTCTTAGAGGCTAAAAGTAAGAATTTAGCTCGAATTAAGTGAATACATATATATCACAAAGGTAGGCAGGACAATCCTTGACTCATGGGGAGTAGGTGATTGAGTGTTGTGGCCATTGCGATTTGAGATTCCAGTAGAATTGACTTTGGTAAACGAATAGTTGGTTTCGAGGTTCCAGTAGAGTTGACTCCAGTAAACGAATAGCCGGTTTCAAGGTTCCAGTAGTGATGAATTCGATAGAGAGAGATTGGGATACCTGCAAAATGGTGATTTGCAGGGGTAGTGTGTGTATGGCTGTTACTTCTGAGTCAAACTTCCAGCACTTGCTTTCTCTCAGAAAATCCACCAACAGACAGATACTGGGGCAGCTTTTCAGCTCACTTTTAACCCTTCCTTTGTATATTTCAAGTGGGGAGCAAATTCACAAATCTGTCTGGGCATTGCTCACAGGATTTCTTGATAAGATGATACTCATCACCCCTTATGTCCCATTGTCTCTACCGCAGGGAGCAATTAGTTTCTGGAAGTACCTTGTCTGGCACCAGGGTGGGGTTCCATTACCTCTTAGGGAGTCACCCTGCAGCATTCCAGCCGGTGGCTTGTGTGCATTTTTAGAAACTCAGGTCTTATTTATAAAGTCCAATATTTCTGGACGCAATTCGGTGCTTTTCCTTCATTATCATGACAGTACTTATAAAGCAAATGAAGATTTGTTTTAACCCTCAATTTTGCATTTCCCATCTAGGGCAAATCCTTCCTGACCTGTCAGCAACTCGCCAGGGTCATTGAGGTGACTGCACAGCAGGAAGTGAAAATGGCAAGCTGGGAAGGTTTCGACCAGTGAAACTAAGAGGCTCCAGCCATTGCCAGGTGACAGGATGCTGCTCACAACACTCCTTTCCTCAGAAAGTGTGATTACTGCTTGACAGCTGGTTGTCAACTTGTTGGAAAGCACCACTTGCCTTGTACTTCACTCACCTTCAGTTACACTTTTCTGCTGCCAGCCTTCACCACGGCATGGGAGCAGCTTATGCAGCTGTACCTTCCACCTCTGCCAGGGGTCAAGAGCAGTGGCCACACCACTGCCTCCAATATCACCAGCTGTCTCCTCCTCAGCCACATGACCCTCCATAGGGCAGAGTTGATGGGCACCAAAATCTATCTGGGAGGAGGCAGGATCCCTCTCTATAAGCAAAGAATCAATTCTCTCAATATGTCTAAGCACCTGTGTTTCAAAAGCATTGCAGCCTCCTGGAACAAGATCTCCTTCTCAGTGAAACATGCAGTGCCAACGGTAGACAAGGTTTCTGTCACCTCCAAGGTCTCTGACTCTCACCCTAAGGTGCGTGCTCTCTTTTACAAGCAGAGAATAGAGCAGAGGTATGAGTGTTCATAATGGTTTATGTGGAGAGGAGGGAAGGACAATATTTGTGATGGGTTACTGTGAGGCATGGGCGTGATACGGCAGCAGTAGGCTGAGGATGAGTGTGAGTGTTGGCTCTTCAGATGGGGATTTGAGGAGGTGCATGGAGAGAGAGAAATGAGTGGAGCTGAAGAATGCTGATCAGGAGAATGCTGGGCAAGTCAGAGTGAGGAATTCACCTGAAGGTGTTATGCCACTTATCTGCCATGCCCTCCTGAGGTCCTGGATCCTCTAAGTGTATTGTCTCCATGTTGGAATGGTCACATTTATGCTGCTGGCTTCCTTGGACACTTCCAACCACCGTACCCCTGCTTGTTTCGAGAGGTTGTTTTTTCCCTCCCTTCCTTGGGAGAGCTCACCTCACTGCAGCCGCTCAGCTCCCCCAGCAGGACCTTCCGGTAAGAGTGAGAGATCTAGGGGCAGCCTTCTAGGCATCTTCCATTCCAGTGGTTGCTGCAGCCTCAAAAATTGAAGTGCCTGTGAGCCATTGTAACCTATGTCGTGATCCCTTTAATTAGAAATCCATCCTTTGACAAAATGGACAAGTCATCCTGCTGTCCCACCCAAATTGGTCAGGGAACATGGAGGCGGGATGCTAATGTCCTGACTTAGCAAACGAGGCATGGCAATGCCCGCTCTTTCACTAAGATAAAATAAAATACTGCAGATGCTGGAAATCTGAAATGAAAACAGAAAATGCTGGAAAAACTCAACAGATCTGGCAGCATCTGTGGAGAGAGAAACAGAGTTAATGTTTCATGTTCGTATGACTCTTCTTCAGAGCTAAAGAGAAGTAGAAATGTGATAGATTTTATACTGTTTAAGCGGGGATGGAGTTGGTAGAGCAAAATAGAAGATTAGGGATAGGTGGGTGCTCAGGAGAGATTGACAAAGATGTCATGGACACAAGACAAAGGGAGTATTAATGGTCATGTTAAAGACTAAAGAAGGTGCTGAAAGTGGCATAAAGGTAAGATAGCATTGTGTTAATAGCAGAACAAGGCTCAGCGCTCTGAAAGCGCAACATAGAAGCAAGTGACGGATGACCCTGTTGCAGGGTGGTTTGGGGGGGGAGGTGGGGGTGGGGAAAGGATTTTAAAAATGATTACATAAATGTAAATAAATAAAAATTTTAAAAATGATTTAAACGGGGTAAAGATAGAGGAGAGAGTTCATGGTCTGAAGTTGTTAAAGGCTGTAAAGTGCCTAATCGGAAGATGAGGAGCTGTTCCTCCAGTTTGCGTTGGGCTTCACTGGAACATTGCAGCAGGCCAAGGACGGACATGTGGGCATGAGAGCAAGATGGTGTGTTGAAATGGCAAGCGACAGGAAGGTCAGGGTCATGCTTGCAGACCAAGTGAAGGTGGTCCGTCAAGCGGTCACCCAGGGCTGGATTTTTAGTTCAGCCAGCGTGTGCTATTGGTGGGCCTGGGAGTGGCTTGGGAACGGACCGCCGACTGCGATTGGCCCCCGACTGCAATTTCACACCCGGTTGGGCAATTAATGGCCAGCCAGCATGAAACGCGCGCCAAAATGCTCAGCGCTGCCAGGGTGGGGGTGGGAGGAGGGTGGGCACTCATCTGAGCATGGGCATGGGGGAGCGCAAAATGAAAGCTCCCTGAAGGCAGAGAGCTGTCTCAGGGAGCTGAAGAATTTAAAAGCAATCAATAAAGATTTTAAAATCCAGAAAAAATGCCCACGCATCAGAACAAGTCACCTGAACATATAGATGATGAAAATCCTTCCAAACACTTTTTAAAAATTTAATAACGGAAACCTCATCCTGCCCTTGGAAGAGGTTTCATCAAAAATGCGAAATCCGCCTGGCAGATTTGCCCGTCCACCAAGAGCAACGTTGGACGGACCACAAAAAATCGGAGTCAATTGGAACTTTAATGGGCTTAATTGCCCTCTTAATTGTCGGCTGGTGCACTTCCGACTTTCATGCGCACCTGCTGACCGAAATATTGTGCGAGCGCAGGATGATGTCGGGACGCTTGCCAGATGACATCACGCACTATTTTATGCTCAAACGGGTCAGGTGCGCACCCGCACGCTGAGCTAAAAATTCTGCCCCCTGGTCTGCATTTAGTCCCCTCAGTGTGGAGGAGACCACATTGGGAGCAGCAAATATGGTAGACCAAATTGAAGGAGGTGCAAGTGAAGAGCTGGTTCACCTGAAAGGAGTGTTTAAGGCCTTGGTGAGGAGATAAAAGGGCAGGTGTTGCACCATCTGCGATTGCATGGAAAGGTGCTGTGGGAAGAGGATGAGGAATTGGGGGACATGGAGGAGCGGACCAGGGTGTTAGAGGGAACAGTCCTTACAGAATGGTGATGAGGGGGTGGGGGGGGCATTGAGGGGAAGAAGTGTTTGGTGGTGGCATCATGCTGGAGTCTATGGAAATGGCAGTAGGTGATCCTTTGAATGCAGAGACTGGTGAGATGAAAAGTTAGGACAAGGGGGACCCTATCATGGTTCTGGGAAGGAGGGGAAGGGGTGAGGGCAGAGGTGCAGTTGATGGGTCAGACACAGTTAAGGGTCTTGTCAACCACAATTGGCGGGAACCCTGGGTTAGAAGACCTGTCAGAAGCGCCGTTTTGGAAGGTAGCATCATCGGAACAGATGCAACGGAGGCGGATAAACTGGGACAAGGGGATGGAGACCTTATAGAAAGCAGGGTGTGAGGAGCTGTAGTCAAGGTAGCTGTGGGAGTTGATGAGCTTGTAATGAATATTGGTATACAGTCTATCAGCAGAAATGGAGTTAGAGAGTTCAAGGAAGTATCAGAGGTGGACCATGAGAAGGTGAGAGAGGGGTGGAAATAGGAAGCAAAATCAATAACATTTTCCAGGTCCAGACGAGAGCATACAGTCATTGGTTGTGGAAGGGTAGACTAAACACAGACTGGGTGACCGCTTTGCGGAACACCTTTGGTCTGTCCGCAGGCATGATGCAGACCTTCCTGTTGCTTGCCATTTCAGTATACCACCCTGCTCTCATGCCCACATTGCCTGCTGCAATGTTCCACTGAAGCCCAATGCAAACTGGAGGAACAGCACCTCATCTTCCAATTAGGCATTTTACAGCCTTCCAGACTTAACATTGAGTTCAACAGCTTCAGATCATGAACACTCTCCTTTATCTTTACCCCTTTTTTGGTCGAATTTTTTATTTTTATTCATTTGTTTTTATTTAATGATTTTTTAAAAATCCTTTTCCCCATCCCCCCCCCCCCCACCCCCGCCAACCACAGGCCCACCTGTCACTTGTTTCTATATTGTGTTTTCACAGATCGCTGACCTTTGTTCTGCTATTAGAACATTGTTATCTTTCTTTTTAGCGACTATCAGCACCTTCTTTAGTCTTTAACGCTACCATTAATACTCCCTTTGTCTTTTGTCATGCCATTTTTGTCAATCTCTCTTGAGCTCCCACCTACCTTCTATTTTGCTCCACCTCTTAAATAGTATAAAATTCATCACATTTCTACTTCTCTTTAGCTCTGAAGAGTCATACAGATTGAAAAGACTGTTTCTCTCTCTGCAGGTGCTGCCAGACCTGCTGAGTTTTTACAGCATTTTTTGTTTTTATTCCACTCTTTAGGTTACCAACCTGCAAATGGTCCCCACTGTTTCAGCAGGGACTAAGTCTGGAAGTTTCTGCCCATTAACTGTGTTTCTCTCTGCACAGCTACTGGCTGACCAGAGTACTTCCAGCATTTTTGTCTTTAGTCCAAAGGTCTTATATAATCATAGAATGGTTACAATAAAGAGAGAGGCCATACTGCCTGTGCCAGCACAACTTTTTTTTAATTCATTAGATGTGAGCATCAGTGGCTAGGCCAGCATTTATTGCCCATCCCTAATCGCCCTTATTCAGAGGGCATTTAAGAGTCAACCACATTGCTGTGGGTCTGGAGTCACATGTAGGCCAGACCAGCAGATTTCCTTCCCTAAAGGGCATTAGCGAACCAGATGGATTTTTACAACAATCATTTCATGGTTATCATTAGGCTTTTAATTCCAGAATTTTGTTGAGGTTTATGTTCACCTGCCATGGCAGGATTTGAACCTAGGTCCTCAGAGTATTATGTTGGGTCTCTAGCTTATTAGTCCAGTGACAATACCACTACACTATGGCCTCACTTCTCCCCTGTAACTCTTTCGAGTACAAACACTTTTCCATCTGTTCCTATTCAGATGAAGTTACATTGTTTCATAGTTTGCCATTGTGAGATTTGAACTCTTGATACTCTTTTTTTTTGAGTAAACCTGTTTCCATCTGTTTCAGATGAAGTTACATTGTTTCATAGTTTGCCATTGTGAGATTTGAACTCTTGATCTTGGGGTTGCAAGCCCAGTACCATAACCACTTGGCTATTTAGGCCAAGCACTTTTTCCCTGTAGCCTTACAAGTTTTCTTCTTTTTAGATAATTATTCAATCCCCTTTTGAATGCCATGATTGAATCCAGCTGTGCCACACTCTCAGGCAGTGTATTCCAGATCCTAACCACTCACTGTATAAAAAGGATTTTCCTCATGATGTGTTTGCTTCTTTGCACATTAACCTTTAAATCAGTGTCCTCTGGTTCTCAACCCTTTTTCTCCCCATTTATCCCTCTCAGTTCTGTCTAGATCCCTAATGATTTTGAACATCTCTATCCATCAAACCTCCTCTCAACATTCTCTCTCTAAGGAAAACAGCCCTAGCTTCTCCAATCTATCCACATAACTGAAGTCTCTCATCCCTGGAACCATTCTCAGTAATCTTTCCTGCACCCTTTCTAATGCCTTTGCACCCTTCCTAAAGTGACTTTTTGCATAAAAGGAAAATTTTATGGCATCTATCTTATTTCTTAAGTGCCATAGTTTATAATGATGCTCTATAGAGCCTTCCATCTGCATCAGAACTGGTGTCAATGCTAAACAACATACTGTGTGAAGAAGCAATCTTTTATGATGCACCACATCACAACATACTCACCAAGCCATCAGAAATCTGGATTGTTTTGGCAGGTGGCATGTAACGTAAATGAAGATATGATACTGGCATCTCCTGAACAAGACATGATAAAAAGATGATATAGGAATAATTGTCATACCTGCAGTAATGACCTTTTTCAGCCTCAAAAATCTGTCTACAGTATCATGCATTAAGCACAAGAGAGAGATGAAATGCATAAAACAGTGATCAATGCAACCAGCCACATCAAAAAGATTTTGGGGTAGAATTTCTGCTTTTGGGCACAAATTACACTCAAAACTATGCTACTTTTCAGAATGGATTATGTTTTTGTTCAAACTCTCACTCATTTCAGTGTACTGGCAAAAGCAAAATCTGCCATGAACCAGCGCAATCAGGCAGCATTTTAGATAGCAAAATCTAAATACTACAGATACTGGAAATTTGAAATTAAAACCAGAAAATATTGAAAATACTCAGCAAGTCTAACAGCATCTGTGAAGAGAGAAATAGAGTTAGCGTTTCAGACTATTAAAGAATTTTTGATCAGAATGTCTCATGCTAAGAAAAGAAGCTATAGAGCCATTTATTACTTTCATTAGTGTACAGTAGTCAGTTTCTGACTACTGTAAAAGCTTTTAAAATGTTTCTATTAAGTTACATGCACCAAAAAGATAAACAGCTTAATTTGAAAAGTCTCATTGAAGGCCTGCAAACAGGCACAATTAGTGGAAACTCGCAATGTTAATCTGGGGACATGGCCAGTTTTAGGGGTGGTGCTGGCTTCCGCTGCCATGTTTCCTAAGCCTATGCACAAATTCGTGAAAATTTGATTTGCGCTGGATGTAATTGGTATTTATTGAAATTCCTCATTTTTTAGTGCTGGTTTGGCCAATTTTGGGTGAATTGCATTGAAAACCCCAGCACAATCTAAGAGAAGATTCACAATTCATGCATATAATCTTCAAAAATAATTTGTTTATGGGTATTACTATTAAGATCAATTTTAATATAGTAACAGGAGTAGGCTATTTAGCTTTTCAAGCTTATTCCGCCATTCAGTGAGATCATCGCTGATCTGTGACTTAACATTACAAACCTGCCTTTGCCCCATATCCATTAATATTTTTGGTTAACAAAAATCTAACAATCCCAGTTTTAAAATTAACAATTGATCTGGCATCAATTTCCATTTGTGGAAGGGAATTACAAACTTCTACCACCCTTTGTGTGTATAAGTGTTTCCTAATTTCACTCCTGAAAGGTCTGGCTCTAATTTTTAGACAATGCCCCCTAGTCCTAGACCCCCCAACCAGTGAGGATACTTTCTCTTTATCTACCCTATCTGTTCCCCTTAATATCTCAAAAATTTTGATCAAATCACCCTTAACTTTCTAAATTCCAGGGAATACAACCCTAGTTGGTGTGATCGCACCTCGTAATTTAACCCTTTGAGTCCAGGGCCAGAACTTTGAGTTTGGGGCTAGGCGTGGTTGGCGGACCCTGGGAGCAGCTGGGAAATGGCCCGCCACCTGCGATTAGCCCCCGACCATGATTTCACACTGGCAGGCCAATTAACAGCCAGCCAGCATGAAGCACGTGCTGATATGATCAGTGCCGCCTGGGTTGGGGACAGGAGGGCGAGCGCTGAAGTCAGCGCGGCGGAGCGCTCACAGAAAGCTCTCTGAAGGCAGAGAGCTGCCTCAGGGAGCTGAAGACTACTAAAGTATCAAATAAAGATTTTTAAATCCAGTAAAAAATGTCCATGCAACAAGCAGCCACCTGAACATAGACATTATAAAAATTCTGTGCATAGATTTTCTTTTTTTTTATTTAATGACGGAAAGCTCATCCCACCCTTGGATGAGGTTTCCTGGAAAAAAAAAGGCCGCCTGGCTGATTCGCCTGCCCGTCAACCATAACGTTGGATGGACAGCGAAAAATTCCAGTTAATTGCACTGTTATTGGGCTTAATAGCCCTCTTAATTGTCGGCAGGCACGCACCCACTGACCGAAAATATCGCTCAAGTGCATGATGACCTCGGGACACTCATCCAACATCATTGTGCACTATTTTACGTTCAAGTGTGTCGGGCCTGCACCTGCACGCCCGGGCGATAAATTCTGCCCCAGGTATCATTCTAGTAAATCTCAGCTGTGTAAATGAAAACTACTTTCAAAGTAAGGTTATAATTACAGTTCTCTAAAGTAACTATCTTTTGATTTGAGCATATAGGTCCATGTTAACTAAGGACATAACCAACTTTGCACAGCTAAAATGAACAATGTGGTAGCAAGCCCAACCACTAGAAGGTGCTGGTGCATAGCATTAAATCCAAAATTTGCAGATGACTATCTCACTGCTTCACAGTTCAACACCATACACTATCTCAAATCAAAAAGTATGAAATACAAAGGGTAAATAAACTAAAATGACCATTTAAAAATAAGTGAACACATAATCAACTAATATACTTAGTGAGAAAGCTGTGTGGTTGCTATTCTCAAACTCAAAGCCTTAATTAAATTCAGAAACTAATCATTTTCCTGCTAATACACTCTGGATCTCTATGAATGAAACATGTAGCAGGAAGAGATTTATACTTTAACATCAATACTCAGTAGGTTAATATGCTACCAACTGTTGTACCAAGTCAATTAGACTATCGAGGACTAAGATACAATCTCATCAGTACTATCTTAGCTGATGAAACTGGAAGTGGACATAAAGGTGCTGCAACTGGCCTCTGGACCCCGTGTGCCAAAAAAACATGTTTTTTAATTTACTTATTCATGGGATGTGAGCATTGCTGACTAGGCCAGCATTATTGCTCATCCCTAATTGCCCTTGCAGTTGGTTTGGAAACCACATTCTCAATGTGGCCCATTTGATGTAGGTGCACCCACAGTGCTGTTAGGAAGGGAGTTCCAGGATTTTGACCCAGCAACAGTGAAAGAATGGCGATATAGTTCCAAGTAAGGATGGTGTGTAGCTTGGAGGGGAACTTGCAGGTAATGGTGTTCCATGTGTCTGCTGACCTTGCCCTTCTAGGTGGTAGCAGTTGAAGGTTTGGGAGGTGCTGTCAAAGAAGCCTTGGTGAGTTACTGCAGTGCATCGTGAAAATGATACACGCTGCTATCGCTGTGTGTCTGTGGTGGATGGGGTGCCAATGAAATAGGCTGCTTTGTCCGCGTTGGTGTCAAGCTAATTGAGTGCTGTTGGAGGTGTAATCACCCTGGCAAGTGGAGAGTATTTCATCGCTCCTCACTTGTGCCTTATGCCAGTGGGACATACCCAGGGATAGTGATGGAGGTGTCTAGGACACTATCTGTCAGGTAGGATTCTGTGAGTATGACTATGTCAGGCTTTTGCTCTTCCAATTTTGATACAAATCCCCAGATGTGTGTACTGTTGTCATTTACGGTGCTTACGGTTCCATTCCTTTTTGACTTTTCTGTAGCTGTTTGATACAACTGAATGGCTTGCACCATTTCGGAGGACATTTAAGAGTCACCACGTTGCTATGGTTCTGGAGTCAGATGTAGGCCCGACCAGGTAAGGATTGTAAGAAATTTACCTTGAATAAACAGATATTTCCTGCATAATATAACAACCCTTATAAAGCTTTCTAAAAAGGCAACTATTTTTAACAGTCTGTGGAAACAGGCAAGGTCATGTTGTCGTTCCCAAGTTAAGATGGCGTAGTCTGTACCCGCTTACCTATGCAATTATTTAGAAAGGGCCAGGATATGACCCTCAGCAAGATGTAAACTAAAAAGCTGACTTTGAGCACAGTGACGCACAAAAGGGGTGGTAACCACCCTGATGTTTTGAGTTCCTGTCCAGTATCCATTGGTCGCAACAGATAGATAATTGACACTGGGTAAGCTACCAGCACCCCCCAAAAAGGGCATATAGATTGGTGTCAAACTGGTGATGGGCTGCTGAGATGGCAGTGCTCATTGGGCAGCTGCCTTCTTCAGATGAAAGATGGACCAGAGGAGGAGGAGGAAGATTGAGAGATCGAGGGAAGTGTTTCCTAACACTTCGACTAGACACCAGAATGCTGTTATCACAAGCTGTTAGGAGTCATACACTTTTTCTTTCTGTCTAATTAGTTAATGTATCATATCTAAACTGTTGTTTCTTAATCAACTTAATAAACCATCTTAAAATTACTGATGACTAGTCGACTGCCTATTTAGGTATCTGTAGTCCCGAATCCAAAAATCTTACAGGATGGCAGATTTCCTTGCGTAATGACATTAATGAACTATATGAGTTTTTACGATAAGAAAATGGAAAGTGTTCTAAAAACTCAGCATCTGTGGAAAGAGAAACATAGTTAACGGGCGGAATCATCCCCTCCCGCCATTCTGCAGGACTCATGGTAGATGGGGGCATTGAGAAATGAGGTTGGGATCTTCCTTTCCCGACGCTCATGGTGGGTTGATGATGGGTTGATTTTCTCACTGAAGCTTGGTGGGAACCCATTTTGCATCTCATGCATGCTCATTAAAAGCCCAGTAGACTGGAACCCTGCACCCCCATCAAATCTTCCCAGCAGGAATTTACACCATTCCATTAGCTGACTGGATATTCTCAGCGTGCACCCGGCAAAGGAGAATTTTAAAACACCTTACAGTCAAAGCTGGTTGCAGGTCTGGTGCATGTGAAGACACAAAGTGCTGGAGTCCGGAGGAGACGAAAGGGGACGTGGGTGGAAGACATGAATGGAGAGGGTCTGGAGGAGGGGAGGTTGGATGGACTGAAGGGGGAAGGAAGGCATGTAGAGTTAGGGAGAGGGAGGAAGGCATGAAGTGGAAGGTGGGGAATAGTGGGGGAGGGCAGTGGGGCCTGAGTGTTTCAGAGGAAGGGGTCGGTTGTGTCAACATTGGAATCCTGGGTGAAGAACAGAGGGTGTGGATGATAGGTGATTATAAGAAGGGGTAGGGTCAAGGTTTGGGTATGATGGGTATGGTTTCATCCAGAGGATCATTGAGGGGAATGTGGATTATGAGAGTGGGGAGGATCAGAGTGGGCATAGGAACGGTGACTGGGGTGGGCTCAACAGGGAGGGAAAGCATTGACCGTGAAAGGGCCCAGGGTGGTGTGGGGGGGGGTGGGGAAAGATGGGGGGTGGGGTTTGGTGATGGGGTGGGGGGGGGGGGGTGCGGCTGGGAGGAGGCTCAAAGCTTAACGAGGGGAGAGTGAGGTGACATTGTTGCGGGGGTGGGGGGGGGGGGTCAACAACGATGAGGGAAAATTGGTGAGTGGCAGAGACGGGGTACGTGACATGCACCATCCTGAGACAGAGCCAGTTCTGAGGCAATGCCCCCGATGTCCAACTGCAAAACATTGAGGTGGGGGGAGGGTCATCTTGGATGGGTGGAGCTGAAGGTCAGCACAGCAGGTCTGGCCCAGATGGCTCTCATGACAGCTGAGATCCCAGCAAGGTGAAAAGCTGCTGATCACTGAGCCATTTGCCATCGACTCCAGACAGAGTTAGGGAAGAAGGGGGAAGGGAGGGAGGGAGGGGATTGCCTACAAGGGGCATGTAGGAGGATGGCAGCCAAGTCATAACTGCAAATCTCTATCCTCTGGGAGAAATGACCTGTCTGATGAGGGCTCATGTGATTAGTCTTTCCATTGTGACAAGGTCTCTCCGTAGGGTCTCTAGGGCAGTGGAGGCAAGTGGAATAGTTTGAGTGGGCAGCCTCTCGCTCATGGCAGTCATCACCCTTATCAAACAGTGATGTCTCCATGTGCAGCCATGTATTGGGGGAGGAAGACCCATCCTTGGCCGCCCCGGAAGGGGTGGAGTTCCCGCAACCATTAAAACTACCAACAGCAAGAATGAATCCAGGAGACTCCCAATCAGTGCAAGCTAATATATACCTAGAAGCTCCAAAATTACAATGCTAGTACACCCATGCCACCAGTGTTAATTCAAAACTTTTTAATTTTCCTAAATCTATCGCTATGTACAGGTGCATCCCCAACATAAGCAGCAGAGGTTGAGGCAGCCTACCGACTACCATGCCCTCTTGTCTGTGATGACTTCAATGGCCGTCCTCTGAAGGTCTGAGGCCTGGAGGGCCCCGGCCTGCTTTGGGTCTCCTTCTCAGGGACAGGTGCACTATTCTCGGCCTGACCAGCTGGAGATGCTGGGGTCACAGGCAGCCGGATTGGGAGCACCAGGACACCGTTGGACTGTCTTGGGTTGATTCCTCTGGGGTGTTCTTCTGACGCATCTCCTCCCTTTGGGTGCCTGAGAGATCCTCTTTGACTCCTTGAAAAAAAGGGGCACCTGAAGGGAGGTCGAAGTGCCCTGACCGCACCTCGTGTGGCCAAAGCAGAAGCTCACCAATGGCTAGAGCAATGGACTGCAGGTCCTGGGTAACCATGGCATCCACCATTCTGTCCATGGAGACTTGGATGTGCTCGTATGTTGGAGCCACGACATCAGAGAGCACGCAGATGAACTCTTCCATCTCTTGTGCCTCTCTGACACCTCTGCCTGATATTCACATGCGTCTCCAGCAGCCTCTCCATGGCCACGTCCACATCTGACTCTGACTCAGGGGCCTTTTCTCTAGCAGTTCTCCAAGTGCCAGAGACCTTGGTTGTCGCTGCCACTGCCTGTTGTGAACAGGTGTGTATGAGGTGACCACCAGCTTGTGAGGCTGAGCTAAACTAGATATATGACCCACCGAAGTGTGTCTCTGGGCTGGTGGAGGGTGAGGGTGAAAGCTGTGATGAGTCTACAGGTGTGAAATGGTCCTTG
The DNA here is from genome assembly GCF_017639515.1 of Carcharodon carcharias. Classification (NCBI taxonomy): domain Eukaryota; kingdom Metazoa; phylum Chordata; class Chondrichthyes; order Lamniformes; family Lamnidae; genus Carcharodon; species Carcharodon carcharias. The sequence goes on from NC_054467.1 coordinate 176,746,873, forward strand.
TCCTCCGAGGTATCCTGGGGGCTGGGGCTTCTGGTATGGGGACTGGTCTCACCCTCTTCCTGATGGCACCTAGAATGAAGAGAAAAGAGAATGAGTGACTGCCTAGGCTGGCTCAAACGTTGCATATGTCAATCACCTTGATTCTCCAATGTTGTCTGGATTATGCATCCTTCCTCACTAGATGCTTGAGGGAGGTCAACCTCGGCATTGGCACAGGCATGACCATGATTCCTCCCCCCCCGCCAGTTCAGCAGCCTGCTGTTTGAATTGAGTGCGGGACCTGAACTCAGGCATCCCCCCCGCCCCCACTCTCCCGTCTTCTCTCTCTTCCTCCTGTTGTGGGCCGTCTTCTCCTGTGTAAGGACAGATAGATGGATTGTGAGCATGTATGATGAAAGAGCAGGTCGCAGGCTGCTAATTCTGTGTTAGCTAACTGAGCTTGTGACTCTCCTAAACCCGACCATTTACAAGGCACAAGTCTGGAGTGTGATGGAACACTCCCCACTTGCCTGGATGAGTGCAGCTCCCACAACACTCAAGAAATTTGACTCCATCCAATGCAAAGCAGCCCCCTTGATTGGCACCACATCCACAAACATTCATTCCCTCCACTGCTGCAGCAGTGTGTACCATCTACAAGATGAACTGCAGCAACTCACCATGACTCCTTCAACAGCACCTTCCAACTCTGTGAGCTCTACCATATAGAAGGGCAAGGGTAGCAGACGCATGAGAACTGCAGCACCTGCAAGTTGCCCTGCACTTTACCCCATGACTCTGCCTTCATTGTGGCTGAGTCAAAATCCTGCAGCTGTCTCACTAACAGCACAGCACATGGACTATAGTGATTCAATAAGGCAGCGGGCCACCACCTTCTCAAGGGCATTTAGGGATGGGCAACAGAAACGCTGCCCTTGCCAGTGACATGAGTCTCATGACAGAAACACAAAATGAGTGGTCATGTGAGTTGGGAGAAGGTTCACTTACCTGAATGGCGCGGATAAGATCATTCATCTGTTTCCTGCACTGCAGGGCGGTCCTCCTCTGGACCCCACTGGCGCTAACCACCCTGGCAACCTCCTCCCAGGTTGGAGTGGTCAGTCAGGTGGGCCTCCTGCAGCCATCCATGGGGAAGAAGGCCTTTCCTGCATGGCCTCAGGGAGATGCTCAAGGGATACATCGCTGGAGTGGAGAGCCGTAGATTGTTGCATTTTCCTGCTTACTCTTCTTCCAGGGTCCAGGCTGTTAAAGAAGGCATGTCTGGGTGCCTTTTAAATATGGTCCTCAGATATGGCGGTAGGTTGGCTGACTTTCTAGTCGCCCCGCCATGAGACTTGATGCAAACCAGACACATGCATAACTAATAAGGCAGGGAGTGCACGATTGAGCGTATCAGCAGCAGGAATCCCTCCAACTTTCTGTTCCCATTGGAATGCTCTTTTTCTGCTGCCTCTAGTTCTAATTTTTTCACTTGCAACTGAATTTCAGTCCATCCCAATGAACCACCCCTTGGAGAACTCAGTCTCTCAGGTATTCCTTCCAGTTTTAAATACCTCTTCGATTATCTCTGCCCTCCTGGCTTTGGCAGGCAATCCTACTTGCCGATTTGCTTGCCAATTTGAATAACCTGGCTTTTGGGATCACTTGAAAAATTGTCAGGGGCATCTGTTCCACTTGCAGGAAGGTTTTAGTAGTTACCAGTGCCATTTTATTTTTGAAAATACAAATGTGGTGTTTCTTTTTAGCTTTTATTACGTACTAAATCTATACCCAAATCATCATTGTCTTTTGTTCCAAAATATCCTGGATTTGAGCCCACAAACTTTGTCATGACTCACTGGGGATAGAGCACTGTAATAACAAACCCCCACTGTTCCCCAAGCAACGACAAATGTGAAAAATGTGAAAAGTTTGACCAAACCACCAGTTTGCCCTAATTCTACATGTTTAATTTAGGTTAACAGAATATGAGCACCAGGTTTGTAAACTTAATAAGTATAAAGCTGCTTATTGAACAAATTGTCTTTAACTAATGGCAAAAGAAAGAAATATGAACTGCTAACTTCTAACTCAATAACTCTACCCCTTCATAAACCCCTATATACAAATACACACAAACACACACATAAGACACACAAAACATGGATTTTAAGGATGAGATAAAACAGCACCAATCTGGAGTACAGGATTCGATGGGTTGATTTTGATTGATGTCTTCCAAATTCCTTTCAGTTTGCTGTTGATGACATGAGGTGGTCTCCCAGTACTTTCAGTCTGTGGATCACTGGTTGAAAAATTTGCTTTTCAATGTCTCTACTGGTGATTTTTCCCATTTTCCTCTTGATAGGGGTTTTCAAAGAAAGCAGGTTACAGAGATATGAAGGATAGCCGGCCAATTATTATGGCAGAATTGCTGGAATCTTACAAACACAGAAGAAGAGGTTTCAGATCTTCCCTCTTTGCAGGCTAGAAGCTGTTCTGCCTGCGCTGTTTCCACACAAAACCCTTGTCACCTGGTCAGGAGCCAATTAAAATGCTGTCATTAGGCAGTTCCCCCTAGTCCAGAACTCCTTCCTGGCACCATCCTGTTCTCTTATGGCACTCTATGCTCCAGGATAACAACATTGTAGACATTCCTCATCCTGATCCATGAACACGTCTTTCAACTGCAGCCCTGGTAGTTTTTAAAGCCATAGTCCAAGAAAAATAAAAAATAGGTTCTTTACAGTCACCAATACTGAGTTTAGCTTTTAATTCCAGGTTTATCAATTGAGCTTAAATTTCATCAGCTGCAGTGGGATTTCACCCCACATTCTCCAAACCTCTGGATTACTAGTCCAGTGACATTACCACTATGCTGCTGCCTCCCCCTAGTGGTTACTGTATTGGATTAACAATTGTAAATTCAAAAACTGCCATAACAAATTCCGAAATTCAATTCAATATGATGGACAAGTATCAGAAAAATGACTAAAAATTGCTGGATTGTGTTCAAGACCAAATGACTCATGTTCTTAACAAAAGGGACTTGTCATTGCTGACAGTCTGCTGTATTGGTTAATATTCTCAGGGCAGTTAGGGATGGGCAATAAACACTGCCCATTCAGTGGAATCCATATTCCAGGAACAAATAATAAAGCTAGAAACTGTGTGCTGACATACCTACTTACCAAATGAGATGCATTTGAGAATTTTCTGCCTGCTTACCTTTCCTGTATCTGTTTTGTCTGAGCAAATGGAAATAATAACTAAATATCCTTGAGAAACTAAATTGGCTGTGCCTTGATGGGAAGTGAAGAGGATTCCTCAGGTTATGGGACTGGGTGATGTTGCCTACCTCATACCTATATCAGGTTTAGCTACCTAAAGCTCCAATGAGAAATCTGCCACAAACCATCGCCACTACTTGCTGGGCTGCAATACATCCAGAAGTAGACGCACACTCGAGTACCATTGTTTTCAGCATTGAAAGCGGATTTTGAATGTTTCAAGTCCCACATACAGTGGGACCCTGAACATTCAGGAAAACAGGTGAGAAAATAACTATATTTGGAATTACAAAGAAAAGGTCATGGAATGATTGGTGCACTAGATTAGATGCTGGTCTCCAGTTGAAGCTCATTTAGTATGTAGAAGTTGGCCAGAGAAAAAGATCAAAATAGCCTTCTATTCCCATTTGGAAGAAAAGGAACCACATCACTATCATAATATGCAGTTGAATGCTTCGACTAGAAGGTCAGATATGAACGGTCACATCTGACTACAGCAAGAAAATTTATCGAAGTCAAGCTAAAAATCTAAGGACCCCACCTCTTGCCATCTCTGAGTGGCATCTAAGATCCTTATCAAAGCAGCAGTGGAACCTTCTATTACTTCCTGCAGAGCAAATGTCTGGGTTAATCCTGAGTGGAGGGTTCAGAAGTGGAGTTGGGTGGGTGGTGGGTAGGAGTGAGGATGGCAACAAACCCTTTTCTCGGCTCACAATTAAACCAAAGGATAGAGCTTGGCTATGGAAGTACGTCCATAAAAGAATATGATTGGGAAATGGACAATTGAAGAACAGCAATCGTGTTCTATCATGACGTAAGTATATCTCCTGTCCTCAATGCATTGCCATTCAAAGGTCACAACAATAGAATTACAGGTATGACTGAAATTGATGAGCTTTTACTATTCAGTGATCTATCTCGTCATTGATCCATGTATAACTTGCATGCACCACTAGGATGAGAGAAGCAATCACGTATAAAGAGCTAGAGAGTGGGATAAGGGACACCAGGGCTAATTCTTAGAATTTGGGAAAAGGAGGATATGTTCACACCAATAAAATTTCAGAGAACATCCCATGGTTACACCTATGCACACAAGTGACAGGCAGTCACAACCTCCAACAAGAGAGAATCTAATCATCGCCTCTTGACATTCAATGGCATTACCATCGCTGAATCTCCCACTATCAATATCCTGGGGTTACCATTGACCAGAAACTTAACTGGATTAGCCATATAAATACTATGGCTACAAGAGTAGGTCAGAGGCTAGGAATCCTGTGGCGAGTAACTCACCTCCTGACACTCCAAAACCTGTCCACCATCTACAAGGCACAAGTCAGGAGTTGAGGGAATACTCTCCACTTGCCTGAATGAGTGCAGCTCCTACGACATTCAAGAAGCTTGGTGCCATAAAAGCAGCCCGCTTGATTGGCACCACATCCACAAACATTCACTCCCTCCACCACCGACACACAGTGGCTGCAGTGTGTACCATCTACAAGATGCACTGCAGAAACTCACCTAAGGTCATTAGGCAGCACCTTCCAAACCATCTAGAAGGACAAGGGCAGCAGATACATGGGAAAATCTCCACCTGGAATTTCCCTTCCAAGCCACTCACCATCTTGACTTGGAAATATATGACCGTTCCTTCACTGGCGCTGGGTCAAAATTCTGGAAATCCCACCCTCACAGCACAATGGGTGTACCTACACCACAGGGACTGCAGTGGTTCAAGGTGGCAGCTCACCACCACCTTCTCAAAGGCAATTAGGGATGGGCAATAAATGCTGGCCTAGCCAGTGATACCCACATCCCGTGAATGAATAAAAAAAAGCTCTAAAAGCAAAAGTCAACGATTACCAATTCTAGTGAGTCATGCAGTCCAGTAAGTGTGCCTGGCCATTGTGATTTTAACAATCACAATCTTCAACAAGAGAGAATCTACAACAACTGGCGGATGTGTTGGCAGACATTCCTACCAGACCCTGCTCACTCTTAACCCAGATCATTCCTTATGTGATGATCATTCATCTATTCCTATGCTCCCTCTTTCTTCATTACATCACCAGCCTTTTGTGCATCTTCTGACTTATTCTTGTATGTATCTTTCTGTTATGCTGGAAATATTTCAAGTTGATCAGAACCAATAATTCCACATAAGATGAGCTCTCAATTTTGCTACTTTGTCTCCCATCTCTGTCCTTTCCCACTCACCTCCCACCACGCTGATCCTCACTTTGGTATAGCCCCAATCATCATTTCCTCAAGTCTAAAGAATGTTGACTTAAGCACATCTGGCACACAATTAGCTTAGCCATCATCCATTAACAGACATGGCTGGAACACATCAAGTGCTATCAAACCTCTTCCAGTGTATAGGAAGAGAAGTAAGAAGTAAGCCCCTCAAACCTTTTCTGCTATTCAATGAGATCATGGCTGATCTGCAGCCTGATTCCATACACCAGGCCTGGGTAAACTATGGCCTGCGGGCCACAACTGGCCCACGGGAGCTTCTAATCCAGCTCACTAGGGAAACCACACAAGGTGCACTGGCAAACACTAAGCACGTCGCGTGGAAGTGTGCCTTCACAACTGCTCCTCGCACCCAGCCAATTGGCAGCAGGAGCTGTGAAAGTAAAATGCAAATCCCAAAGAGGTTCAGGGTAAGTATTTGAAGGCCAAGTACTTCCAGGTACGTAGTGGCTGGCCAGTTATTGAAGACTGGAGGCAAGCTTTTCTTGGGGAGTGTGGCTGCCATATTAATGGGGGGGGGGGTGGAGGACGTGGAGCAACAGTAAGAGCAGTTCAAGATAAGGCTGCATATTTAAGATTACTTAATCTTTGCTTTTTGTTTTGCAAGTATATACACTGTAATTTCAAAACTTCATTTCTCACTTGGGTTTTAATACACTTTATGAAAAGTCAAGCCAACTCAGTTTTCTTTCTCCATTTTTCTTATTCTCTCACTGAAGGTGCTGAGATTTCATGCCATGGGTGCTGGCAGTCTAGGATTTGAACCTTGGACCTTCAGCTCTGTACTGGAATAGTATTACACTGAATGGTGCCTTCACCTACTACAGTGGTCATATCTCTACAATCTACTAATAAAATCTTGCATGTGTACATATCCTGTCAACCTTTTACATTATAAGTTCCTATAGCCACATTGATAATGGTTCCAGGGATGTGGATCTTCAGTTAAGTGGGAAGATGAGAAGCTGGGGTGGTTCTCCTTAGAGGAAAGAAAGTTAAGGGTAAACTCAATAGAAATTCAAAATCAGGAAGGATATTTATTAGGCAAAGAAAGTGAAACTCTTTCTGGTGGCAAATGATCGGTAACCAGAGGAGGCAGATTTAAAATAATTGCCAAAAGGACCCAAGGTAGCATGCAAGAAGTCCCAAGATATGGCTTAAGGTCTCCACAAGCAAACTTGGTTTAACATTGAGATGGGCATCTCTGTAATTGATTGCTTGTGCACGTCTGAAAATGAGTTGAGGAAACATCTGTTCTTGCCAGAGGTACAGGTAAGATTTACATTTTTAGGAGGAAGATAATGAAAGTAACGGAAAGTCAAAAGCGTGAAGCTTTTAGGTTAGGGTTTTGAGAAAATGTAAAACTAGGACCATATTTCCCTAAGGGGTGTGGAACAAATTGCAGGTGCACTTGTCACACCCCTTTCAAAATGTGCCAAAAGGTTATTAAATCCCACCTCCTGGAATGAGAGAGAGAATACAGATCACTGTATTTCCCACAAGATGTGATGACTGCCTGAGATATCTTTGGTCCATCCACATTTCCTCTTTTACTGTTTTTCTCCTGGTGGCTCTTGTAACATTATATTGTAATCACAGTGAAGCAGCATTTATATTAGTGAGATGAAAACAAACTACCGTTGATACTAGAAATCTGAAATAAAAAAAACGCTGGCAGTACTCAGGTCAGAAGAATCCATGGAGAGTAAAAAGGTGACACCGGACTTCAATGCCATTGTAGAGAGGTGACCAATTGCATTGCTCCCATTAAGCCAAGAGGATGTGAAAAAGGTGGTACACATCATTATAATGATGCATTATATATGATTGTCATAAATGTTTTGTTTATTTCTACCAAAATTTTTTATTTTAATTGTTCATTTCACAAGTATTTATGGCTGGCCCCCATTTAATTTCCATATCCAGATATGATCCTCCATCTGAAAAGTTCATTCCCTCTGAGCTTTTCTCTCCATTCCCATTTTCTGCAATTTCCGCCTATTGGGATGTCATATTTCTACCCCTATTGCAGCATCACAGTCCTTTCAGTCAGATATGATGTGCCATGACTGACTGTGGTGCACTCTCTCTCTCTCTCTTCCACTGCAGCCCTTGATACGTTTGACACCATCCTTCTCCATTACTCATTTGGACTGTTTTAGCTGAATTCCACTCATACCTACCAATTATTGCTATAGCATCTCCAGCAATGGCTTTGTTACCTGCCCTCACACCACCACCTCCTGAATCACTCCAAGATCTATCCTTGATCCCAAATGCTTCATCTACATGCTGCTCCTTGGTGACATCATCTGCAGGTATGAAAACAGCTCTGGAATTACCTCCTGAAACACCTCTGCCCCTCTCTCTTGCTTCAAGACCCTTCTTAAAACAAGCCCTTGGTCAATTTATCTTGGCATTCTTTAGCCCATCATTTTTTGGATTATGTCAATTTAGTTGATTCTCGGTCAACCGTTCTCTGAAATAGCTTAACAAGCTATCCAGCTCTGAAGAAGTCATACGGAATCAAAGTGTCAACTATTTCTCTCTCCACAGATGTTGCCAGACCTACTGAGATTTACCAGCATCTTTTTATTTCAAATTTCCAGCATCCGTAGTATTATGCTTTTATTTAAGCTATCCAGCTGTTGTGTTTTGCTAGTGGCGAAAGTGGACCACAAGCGATAGGTGATAAATGCAATGTTGCCAGTGACACACATCCCAACAATTCATTCAAAATGAAGTACTTTGGGATCTACTTTCATATTAATTGGTACTATATAAAGTTGTTTTATCTTTGGGGAGTTGCTAGGCGAATGTAGGCACTTGCCTAATGACTGAGTAGAAAGAATGCCAATTCCTGGACCATTTATAGACGCTACCACTCTAATAAGGTAAAAGTTTGTGAAAGAGGTGACAAAAATAGTTTAAAAAGGACAATTTTATTTTTCTTCTCCAACTTCAGTTTCATTATTAGCATCAGCACAAGGGATACTTGGTCAAGCCACATGTAAACAAGGCTGGCTTAACTACTGAATGCAATGTTTCTCTCCCAAAATTAAAACATTACTGCCATGTTGTGGCAAAAAGTGGATTACTCTGTTTGTTCAGCTGACTTTATTTGGTCTCATATATGACAATCAAATCTTTAATCGATGCTCCATCATTATTGTAATAAAAACAAGGCAAGGAAGGATGATAACTTTACAGAAATATTTGTGTCCTTCTTAGCAAGGGAGCAGTCACTGCTAAGTAGCAGTAATGATGGACTTTCTGAACACCATCCGCCACCACCAACCGCCCCTCCCTCCCTCCCTGACACACACCTTAGGGACTGCAGTCTAGCTTACAAAGAATCTTCAATTCCCTGCCCTTTATTTTCTTTAGCAAAGCAGACTGCCAGTCAGTTTGCTGATTTTTTTCAAGCAAGAGCTGGACATGCACTAGTCAATCATCTACAGTCCATTCACACGCTTTAGTAACATCTGCAATCATTCTCCCAATGCCTACATCTAGATTATGAAAATAGTAAGTTTTTTCATTCATTCATTCATGGGATGTGGGTGTCACTGGCTAAGCCAGCATTCATTGCCCATCCCTAATTGCCCTTCAGAAGGTGGTGGTGAGCTGCCTTGAACTGCTGCAGTCCATGTGGTGTAAGAATACCCAAAGTACTGTTAGGGAGGGAGTTCCAGGATTTTTACCCAGCGACAGTGAAGGAACGATATACTTCCAAGTCAGGATGGTGAGTGGCTTGGAGGGGAACTTCCAGGTGGTGGTGTTCCCATCTATCTGCTGCCCTTGTGCTTCTAGGTGGTAGCGGTCGTGGGTTTGGAAAGTGCTGTCTAAGGAGGCTTGGTGAATTCCTGCAGTGGTATACACTGCTGCTGTATGTCAGTGGTGGAGTGAGTGAATGTTTGCGGATGGGTGCCAATCAAGCAGGCTTTGTCTTAGATGATGTTAAGCTTGAGTCTTGTTGGAGCTGTACTCCTCCAGGCAAGTGGAGAGTATTTAATCACACTCCTGACTTGTGCCGTTTAAATGGTTTTGGGGAGTCAGGAGGTGAGTTACTCGCTGCAGGATTCCAAGCCTCTGACCGGCTCTTGTAGCCACAGTATTTATATGGCTAGTCCAGTTCAGTTTCTGGTTAATGGTAACCCCCAGGATGTTGGTAGTGACAATCCTACCACAGATTCCTTCAGGACAACACTAGTCACTACATTGTGTGAAAATACTGTTATGAAATTTGTTTAAATTGCAGATTAATGAGTGGCTGCAAATTTTAATCCTTACGGAGGGATAATTTTTTTTTGTTTAGAAAAGTTATCAGGAGGGAAGTGACATAACTTTTGAGAGGTCACCTGTTCCCGACATATTATTAGAAAAATTCATTAACACAGAATAAATACAGCCCCTTAAGAATGTTCCTACATCAGCAAAACTGTTAACTTTCAAGCATTGATAAACTCAGCTGATTAATATGTTCATCATGGATGAATATTGTGGTGCAATGATAGTTTTCCCACCTCTGGGCCTGTTCAAGTCTCATGCCAGGACATGGTGAAAGGAGTACTCATGATGTGGTTCAATAGGTTGATAATCAGCTGGGAATTTTTCCATCACCTCCCCACTATTCCCAAAGGGAAAAAAGTGTGAAGATATGAAAATCATAACTGTGTGTGACTTAACTGTTTAACCCATTGATCCTGGACGTTACTTTCCAAATACTAAGCTCACAATATCAATGAGCGTGTGCAGTTAAAAACAACAGAACCACAAGTTGTTCCAAAAAAAAATTTTATTTACTAGAAAGACAAAAAAAACACCGAAATAGGTCCAAATTATGCTATAAAATGTTTCAAAATGGGGTAAAAATTTCAATAATTAAAATATTTGATATATTTAAAATTACAAAGGATACATTTAACCAATCTTCCAACCCCAGAGATATTTTTAAAAAAAATTTGCTTGCACAGTAAGGTGCTAATAGAAGTTAGCCCTTAAGCCCTGGAAGTTTTAGAAATTACAGTCACATAGCAAATATAGCTTCATTGTGAAAGTGTACTTTGGTAGAAGAAAACTATAGGACACCTGAGGTAGTAGAAACTGGAATAAAACAGCAGTAGACGTTATTTACAATTTAAGAAGTACCAAATAACATAATAGGAACAGCACAAATAATTACATATTACATTTTCAGTCCAGCTTGATCCAAAGAAAAAGAATATTACATCACATATGCATAAAATAAAATAAAAAAGAAAATTACACAAAATACATCAATTATCAGCAAGCTGAGGGAAATGCAAACAATCCCAAATAAAACGCATCTTGATAATAAAAAGCATCAACTTATTAAACAAGCCAGATGCTGAGATCTACAAAGGTAATACTGATTAGCCGAGGTTCATCAGTTTAATGTTTTCGTCAGAAACGGTGAAAATTTGACAAAAACATTTCCAGTATAAATGGCAAGAGTGCATCATTTAAAGCTCAAGGAAAAACACTTCTTCAAAAAAAAACTTATTGACTTGAAAGGACCACAAAATATGATTCCAGGTTGTCAATAAATTAAGGAGTCACCGCTATGAAATGCGCTACAAACATCTCTGTACACCTTTAACTCTTCAAGCAATAACAGCACCTTTTTAACCAATGAGGAATGTGATAAAATATTAAACATTCTTTAAAAAATTAAACACCTATAACTTTGAGGGTTTCACATTATAAGAGTTAAAAAACTGAATGAACATGGGGTCAGAAGCCCCTTATTTCATGTATATCAATTTGACATGAATATTTCAATTTACTAGACTTGCCACAGTTATAACAAGTATTAAAAATCTGTAAAGACAGTCAAACTTATTGCTGGAAGAGTTAAAATTCCCAAACTAAATTGTCTAAAGGATGCAGGCTTTTACAGCTAACCAATTCACAAAACACTGACAAAATACTTAGATTCAACTAAATAAAAGTCAAAGCAAAATGCTGTTTTCCTTCAGTACTACATAATTATAGGTAACTGAAATCTAGACTGGACATATGAATAGGTCAATCCGAATTTGTCTTGCTGCTTAAAAAATATACATTACTTGATGCAAATTATTTCTCCTTTCATTTGTTTTCAATACAACACATTTCACATACAGCAATATGTATTTGCCCTTTCTTTACTTACCTTCATGTGAAGGCATAACATTTGAATACCATAAGCAGCAGGAGGGTTTACCTGAAGTCCACATTTCAGGCCATGCCAATAAAGTGATGTCTAATTCAAACTTATGCTCCCCTTATCCTTAGTTTAAGTAAAAGATGATGGAATTCTAATACTTAACTCTTAATCAAAGTATTACACGCAGCTTTGAAACGTGCTTGCAATTCAGCTAAGGTTTCTCAGGATAATGCAATAAATTATATCTATCCCAAATGGCGACTGAAGGCCAACTTCAAAATAATTATTCAGAAGAGGAGCAATTGGATTAAAATATTCAACGCATTACAATGAAACAACAATTAAGTTGTATCCTAAGAAATGTGGTAAAATTTAAGTCTTTTGCTGAAGGAAAACTGCACACTCAGCTTTAAATATAATATTCTTGCTGCTCTATTTGTTTTGTTAAGTAGGGTAGAGACAGTAAGACTTTCTTGCAAAGATTCCAGGATTTTACAGCAGCAAAAGTGAAAGATTAAAACATTTATGTTTTAAGAGGAATAGGCGGCTTCAAAAACAGTAGTACAAATGAAACCACAGCAGGTTCTGTCTGGCATGGCTGCTGCTTAACATTAATCAACTGGAACTCAACAACAGGTTTAAACAGCAGAAACTACCCTAAAAGTTCTGTTCACGGGTACAGTGATGGTATGACACTGGAATTGTAAAGGTAATCTGTTCAGCATCTTACAAGAAATAGTACACATCTTCAAAAACTGTTAAATTCAGTAAATTTGTAACTCAAAACAGCTGAATTATGGCATTATGGCAAAACAGTTTAACAAATACATATTTTGAAATAGATTTGACAATTAACCCTTCCCTGAATATTAAAACGATTTAAGCCATAAATGAATACCACAGAATTCCTTTCAATTACAACAGCTAGTAAAATGACCCGTTCATTAAAACTGGACAAAAATACAGCAGGCATCTTTGTAGTAAATTGTCCAATTAGCTTAGATGATATTCTAACTTCACTGTCTTCCACAATGAAAGCCTTATAATCAAGTACGCAAGTGGACCGCTGAACTTAAAGGGAGGAGCTTCCGCCTGGTTGCGTTGGTTTTCCCAGAGCAATTTGTCCAAAACTCGGCCAAACTAGCACAAAAGATCAAGGAATTTTAAATGAAAATAGAGTTTGTGAAAATAGAGCTAGTTTATAAAACATCACGCTGGAAGCCTGGCTTTCAAAACTGGTCATATCTGTAGATTGAATTAATCACTATGGCAGGTTTCTGCTATTTGTGCCCACTTGTGAGCCTTCAAGGAGGCCCTTAAAATTAAGCTTTCTTTTGGTGCAAGGGCACTAATAGGCATCTTTTAAAGTATTAAATCTAAAAAAGATTTAATTTACTAAGAAAGTGACTATACCAATGGAACTTGTAAAATGTTTGTCTACTTTTTTAAAGTCATTTTCAGTGATTGAAAATCAGGTTATCAAAGATGGTGGACACTTATCAAAAATGCTTAATTTATACAATAAATCCATTTTCAGCCGAAGTGATAGAACAGCATCAGGTTACCACTCAATCAAGGAATACTTTTTAATGCGATAAAACAATCTTCTAAGAATGTTGCTTGAAGGCGCATTTGGCAACAGGTAAATGATTTTTGAGTGGAAACTTTGGAAAACTAGCGCAATTTTCAGAGACTGCCAACTGTGTCCAAAGCAGAAACTCAACCCCAAAACATTTCAGTATTAATCCCAGAAAATACCCTTTTCAGAATCATTTTGTAAATAAGAAATTTAACAGAGGGAGAATCTGACAATTTTAATATATCCTTAGTTTTTCTTCCAAAACATACAAACCGTAACCAGTGGCTGTTTAAAATAAATGCAAAAACTCAAAGGAGCCCCTCAGTTGCTAGCATTTGCTGAAAAAGTGCTCTGACAGAAGAATGTTCTTCCCAACTGCCCCACAGCTTTCAATTGGCAGATCCAAGTACATTTCTGATCAATAGGAAGGCACAACTTTTATAAGCAAGAACAAAGCATTTGCATACTATTTCAAAAGGTACAGATCTGTGTGTCTGTGTGACAGTTGTTTACTGAGACACAGGGCTCCTTTTGGCCTTTGCTGTTTTTAATTCAAATACGAGGCCAGTTCACCCATTTATACAGATCTACAGTGCATTGCAGGACAGCACTCAGGCATTTTCTTTGTTTCAGTAGTTTCGTCTTGCACAGCTTTTATTTGCAATTGTATCCATTACCACGTTCGGAAGACTGGGTGTTTCAGAAGCTCCCGTGATGGAGGTCTATCCTGGGGCTGAAGTTCCAAGCACCGGAGAGCCACGTCACGCAATGCAGGGGATAAATGGTTTGGAATTGTTGGGGCACTCGTTGCGCTGGCAATCTATTGAATTTTAAGATAAGATACAATATTTAGAAATAATGGCTAGTATGCATTATGGTGATCAATTTCAACTACAACAATTGTCAGCCATTTCCTTAACACTTTGTGCAAATATATGAATACCTTATACTTATAAATAGTATTAAACTGTAATCATTAGCAAGTGAGTGAATTTTAAACATCTTTAACAGCATAACCCTCAATTTGATTGAGCATTATTGTCCTTTCTTCCCATTGTTAACCAAAAATTTTTTTCAGTACAAATTCTCAAAACAGATAAGACTTCATACATATTTTGGGTTTTTAATAATAGTTTAAAAGGATAACAATCCTAAGTCAACAATCCTTAACATACAAAACATATTACTGCAATAAATGTACATCTTCCAAAGCATACAATTTTTCAGTATTTAACCTGGATAACTTTTCATAAATTTACCTACCTTAAATATTAGAGCAAGGTGATTAGAGTGCTTCTCTGCATTCCAAGGTGGTTTAGCACAGGCCATCTCTATAACAACACAGCCAACACTCCACACATCACAGCTTCTGCCATATTGCTGGCCTCTTAACACCTAAAAAAAAAAAACCAAAAAGGATTGGGATCAATGTAGAATATGACTGACTCCTGGAGGAAAGCAGAACATGAAAAACATATACCACTAGCAAAGCGCTCATTACAACTAAAACGAAGAAGAACTCTTTATACCCAACTCAACATTTACCATATAATAAAGCAACGGAAACAAATTCTACCACTGTCAATGTATTGTACTGGGAGGGGGGAGGGGGGAGAGAGGAGGAGGAGGAGGAGAAGGGGTGCTGTGGGCATGTGTGGAGCCTAGGACAGGATCAATGACATTCAGTGAAATGCAGTTACAATGAAACTCCCAAAGACTTATTGCATCTCATTGTTTTAACGTATCCTGTTTTGCACAAAATATTAGAAATTTGCAGGCATTAATATCCTTCATGAATTGTTAAAATTTACTCAATGTTATATTTTCCACAAAGGTTAGAGGAGTCTTGAGCTGCGACTGCATCTTATTCAAGTGGTCCAATAATCGGAGCAGAGGCAAAAACAGGAATATGAAGGATAGCACTTTAAAAAGAGTCAAATCTTTTCTACTTGAACAAAGTTTGGATTATTTGAAGCTTTGTTTTGTTTCTTTCATTGTGAATAAGATGTGGAAACAATAGATGTTGACAATGGGAATAGACTCTCAGGATGGGGGCCAGGGAGGGAGTGAGAAATGGGAGAGATCACTGTTGCTCTGCATCACTATTACACAAGCCCTGCTGGCTTTCCCATGAGACACACCATTTGATTTGGCCAGAGGTCACAATCTGCCCAGGGAATAAGTGGTTTGTGCGAGGACGACATTCAGAATATAGAAAATAGGGAGAAAGATACAGAACAGGAGGAGAACTTATCTGTCAAAGCGAATACACTTTGCTCTCTAAATAAGGATACATTCCATCATTTTCCAAAATTCAAAATACATGAAGGCTTCTGCAATATTGACTCAATCTGTAAAAAAATGATCTCTTGGTGTGAAATATTTAACATGTAGCTAAGATTTTCAACCTACAATTTTTATTGCATTTGTCCTCAAGTCAATACAGGCTACAATTCTAATTAAACTTTCCCTTATGCAAGGACACCAAAACCCTCATATCTAGTGTTGATTGGCATAATGACTGGAGAAAAGCAGAAAAAGTGCTGAATGAATACAAGTATTAAAAACTTACAGCCCATCTTACCTCAGGTGCCATGAACGCAATCGTTCCCAATAGCTGCCCTTGAAATTCGCCCGCACCAGTACCTTTTGATGCCAACCTGGCTGCAGCTCCAAAGTCTGCTATTCTTAGTCGTTGTCCTGTACTGTCAATTAGCAGATTGGCACCTAGGAAACAAATATTGCAAGTTAGTACAGTAACCAGTAAAGGAAGTAAATATCTTTCCCTAGATACAACCCAAAATATTCTCTTGAATGACGTACACATAACCAGAGACCTAATTCCTTGGCAACTGCAGGGAGGCATGTATTCTTTAAGTAGTAAGCATGTTATTGGATATGGTTTGTACTCAGTTAAAGGCTTCTAAGTCAAAAGGTCAGAGAAAGATCATGCTCCTGCTCTACTGTGACAGCACCACAAAGCATGGCTGCTCAGAGCAGGGCCTGCTCTCATTTCATCCATTTGTCTTTTGAATCCCTCACACTTGGCTACAGATCAAGGCATTCTTACCTTTGATATCCCGGTGGATAATTTGGTTCTCATGGAGATAAGCCAGGCCACGCAGCAGCTGCTCATTGTAATTAATAATAACTTGTTCCTTGAAAGCACCATACTTGTTCAACAAATGGGAAACTGATCCACCTAAAAATAAAATGCTATATAAGATTCTGAAACATACACTTCATTTAATTGTAAAATCAAAATTTGTATTTTCAAATATTACACAGCACTTAACAGTCATCTGTTCCCAGTGTAAAATATGCATAAAGTTCTACCAGGAGCTACAGAATCAGGAATTTCTTACCATTAACAAAGTTCCAGATATTTCTTTCAATTTATGTAAAAATGCTTGTAACTTATTCATGAACCACTGTAAACAGTCAACTCAAGGTTATAGAAGCATAGAATGACTCTAAAAAGAGGCCATTCAGCCCATAATATCTATGGCAGTTCTTTGAAAGCTATTCATTTAGTCCCCACTTCCCTACTCTTTCCCAATAATACAGCATTGTTTTTCCTTTTCAAGTATTTATCCAATTCAATTTTGAAAGTTATTGGATTTGTTTCCACCACTTTTTCAGGCAGTGCATTCCAGATCGAAACAAATCACTGTATAAACATTTCTTAATGTCATCTCTGGTTCTTTGGTAAAGTACACTCCCCAACAGGAGTAACTGGATGGGTGTCAAAATGACAACAACTGTCTGATTTTCCTTCCTCTTCAGCCTAGCCTAGGGCTATCAGACCAATTTTAGCACCCTTCCAATGCTTCAGCAGGGATCAGCTAACATAAAACAGATTGATACATATGGCTCAGTCCTATAATGCACTGTGGACTTATTTAGCAATTGGAAGAGCTAATACTAATTGCAAACAGTTTAGGCAGGGTATACTTAAACGCATTTTTTTGTTGTCTATGCTTCCATTCTTTCTAATTGGAGGAAAGAATGGCAATTTTTCAAAGCAGCAGCCAGAATCACACCAACTTCATATTACAGATAATAGTGATTATTTTTAATAAGTGTTCTCACCTGCCATCCATTCAACAAACAGATTGTAGTTACTCTTCTCACAGGTGGCACCCAACATTCGAATTATATTAGGATGGTTAAGGCGGCCCATCATCCGGATTTCCTCTCTTAGGGTTTGTACCACTTCTTCTTGCTCAGTAGATGTGTTCCTGACGTAAGTCACCTGTTTGTCAAGTTAGAAAACTAAATTTAGAATCCTGAATTGACAAAATTAAGTTATTCATTCCTAAATTACAACAGTGGCTGCAGCGCAAAGCACTTCAATGGCCATGACACGAAAAACGCTACATGAAGGTAAGTTCATGCTTGTTCAACCACACACACACAAAGTTACTGCCGTCCAGTGAAACATGAAAAACCAAGGAAAACCTTCAAAGTCACGTCAGATGATTTTCTCCACAATGCATTATAGAAGACCTGTCATGAATTGCATCTTTTACTTGGAGGACCCAGAGTTACAACCGTAAATAGCAGTACTGAATAAGCACTAAAAACACTGAAGAAAGTTGCTCCAAGCAATGCAACATCAGAAAGAGAAATGAAAGTTGGAGGGAAAGTAGCTAAATGTAGAGTGAAGTTCATTCAAAAGCACAGGAAAGTATATGGTTGGTAGTAATCTACCATTCTTCCTCATCCACTTAATCTCCCCATACGAAGAAACAAAACATACACAAATTGGTGGTGGGTTAGGGAGGACCTGGCTTGAAACACTCATACGTTAACAAGTATGATCCAGAAAAATGCTATTTAATAGAATGGTTAATATTGCACATTAACGATTGCAAATAACTTCTAGACAATCCTCATATTAGCTCAAAAAGTGGCCACTTCCCAAGTAGTTAAAAAACTGGAAAAAAAAAGTAAAACGCTGTGGATGCTGAAACAAGAACCGCTGGAAACATTCAGCAAGTCGGGCAGCATCAATGAAGAGCAAAACAGTTAATGTTTTGGTCTATGACCTTTCATTGGGACTGAAAAAAAAAGTTAGAAATGTAACAGGTTTCAAGTAGACTCGGGGAAAGGGAGAGAAAAGAACAAAAGACCATCTCCAACAAGGGAGAATCTAACCATCGCCCCATGAGGTTCAATGGCATTGCCATCACTGAATCCACCACTAACATCATCTTGGGGGTTACCATTGACCAGAAACTGAACTGCGCCAGCCATATAAATGCTGTGGCTACAAGAGCAGGTCAGAGGCTAGCAATCCTGCAACAAGTAACTCACCACCTGACGTCCCAAAGCCTGTCCAGCATCTACAAGGCACTAGTCAGGAGTGTGATGGAATACTCTCCACTTGCCTGAATGAGTGCAGCTCTAACAACACTTGAGAAGCTTGACACCATCCAGGACAAAGCAGCTACCTGATTGGCACCACTTCCACAAATATTCACTACCTCCACCGCCGACGCACGTAGCAGTAGTGTGTACCATCTACAAGATGCACTGCAGGAACTCGCCAAGGCTCCTTAGACGGCAACTTTCAAACCCACAACCACTACCATCTAGAAGGACAAGGGCAACAGATATGCCACCCCCTGGAAGTTTCCCTCCAAGCCACTCATCATCCTCACCTGGAAATATATCGCCATTCCTTCACTATCGCTGGGTCAAAATCTTGGAACTCCCTCCCCTACAACACTGGGGATGTACCTACACCACAGGGACTGCAGCGGTTCAAGAAGGCAACTCACCACGATCTTTGTGAGGACAATTAGAGATGGGTAATAAATGTTAACCAAGCCTGCAACGCCCACATCCCGTAATGAAATAAAAAAATACAGGCAGGAGAGGTTAAATGGCAAAAGGAACGATGGTGGAAGGCAAAAAGGATGGTAGTGGAAAGACAAATAAAAGATCACTACCAACAGTTGCTCTCCAAGAAAAGCGGGGCAGTGGCTATGGTGTGAAATTGCTGAGTTCTCTGTTGAGTCTAGAAGATTGAAAAGTGCCCAAGGGAAAGATGAGATGCTGTTTCTCATGTTTACATTGAGCTTTAAAGAGTGTGGAGGAAGCTGAGGTCAGAGTGGGAGCAAGGCAGGAAGTTAAAGAGATAGGCAACTGGAAATTCAAGGTCATGCTTGTGGGCTGAATGAAGGAGATTTTCTACAAAGCACTGTCAATCTGTATTTCATCCCCTCAATGTACAGGTTACTGCATCATATGTAATACTGAATTGAAAGTGCAAGTAAATAGCCATTTCACCTGAAATGGCTATTTCAGCCTTGGACCATAGGAAGGCAGGAAATAAAAGCGCAGGTGCTGCACTTACTGCACATGCACAGAAAGATGCTATAGGAAGAGCAGAGGATCATTTAAGGTGTTGTTTGTTGTTTGGGTGGTGGGGGGGCGGGGTCACAGGAGGAGGGGAGATGATGTGTTTCATGGTGGCATCATGCTGGAGGGGGTGGAATTGGAAAAGGATGATTTACAAGGGCCCTGTCAACCATAGTGGAACGGAATCCTAGGTTAAGAAAAAGGGAGACTTCAGGAGGATTGAAGAGGAAGATGGCATTGTCAGATGCGATAGAGACAGATAAACTAAGAGAGCGGAACGGAGTCCTTACAGTAAGTAGGGCGGGGAGTGTAATCAAATTAGCTGTGGGAATCTGTGGGCTTAATAGTGGATATTGGTCAATTGATTTCTCTGTCTCTATTTCTGTGGATAGCCTAAGAGGGGAAAGGAAGAGTTCGAGGCAAGGGAAGAATGGAAGTTGCAAGCAAAGTTAATTAAATTTTCTAGTTTGGGTGAGGGGTGGTAACAGCACTGATACAGTCAACAGTGTACCAGAAAAAAATGAGGAGGAAGGGGACCCGAGTAGGACCGGAACAAAAAATGTTCCAGCTATCCCATGAAAAAGCATAGGTGTTCCCATGGTGATATCTTTTAGTTGGAGGAAGTGATGGAGTCAATGGAGAAGTTGTTTAATGTGGAAACAAGTTCAACCAGGTGGAGGAGGAAGATGGTCCAGGGTGAGTGGTTGGACCTCTGCTCAAGGAAGAGATGGAGGGTCCTCAGGGCTGCCTGGTGTGGGGTGTTATAGAGGGACTGGGCATCCATATTGAAGAGACAACAATTAGGGCCAGAAAACTGTTTAAAAAAGTGACAGAGCTCAAAGAGTTGGAGATGCAGGTAGGAAGAGAGACAACATGAAGAAAAAATATTTCAAGGTGGGACAAAACCATGGGACGAAATAATTGGTCTATTAGAACAGTTGTGTTAGTGGATCTCGAGAAGGAGATAGAAGAGAACTGTGCGGATTGAGGAATTGCAAGGTTGGTGTCCATGAAAGAGATCTCCAGAGATGAGTTCAGTGACAATCTGGAAAATGGTGGCTTGATATTCAGTGGTGGGATAATTTTAAACTTGTTTTTAAAAACTTTGGACAAGAGAGGGGTCACAAGAGTGGGAGATTTAAAAAGACCCCTGATGTTATCACTGACATGTGTTATGACCGAAGCAGTTGGTAAAGCGAAGTTATTTAAAAATCCCAGAGGGAAACTTAAAATTACAGGTTATGACAGTTGTTTGAAGTGTTATGTTTGAGATGTCAAAATTCAGGAATCAGACCACCAGTTCAAGATTTTACATTGAACCAAATGAAACTTTTAAAAATTTACACGGGTTAACATATATGTACACATTGCTTCAAATTGCTACAATCATAACTTTTAACAAATTCCCAAACTAATCTCCATTAAGGCAACAGCAACCCATAGACTTAACCAAACACCAGGCAAAGCATTTTCACCTAACAAATTCAAAATGAGGTTCTTTTCACCTTGGTTCCTGTGGAGAGGGTTGGAGGTTTACAGCTACCTTTTGATCTCACATTGCCTTTGCTCTACACAAACACTGAAGTTATACCTACCACCACCCATTGAATGTAAATTCTCATTATATCACCAGCCTATTCTAACAATAAAACCCCTTTCATAGTACCAATTTTATTAGTAATATAAACACATTGCTTGTTATCTGCAAGATAGGTGTCAGTTTTCACCCCACTTTTTGAATGCTCTATTCAAAACAAAAAACAAATACACTCTCTTACACATCAAAACTAGTATACAAAGCACCGAGGCTAGTTGGCTTCAATCCAATTAAGACACACCCATAGGCTAAACCTATTTTAAAAGAAAAATATTTTCGAATAATTTTATATACATTAATAGAATCATGACATGGCATAAATACGCCGATTATAAAATACTGTACTTCCTATAAGGTACTGTACTTCCTAACACAATATGAACACTGCCACAGAATTTCACAAAAAGATTAGCACTTGGATGCCTAAAGTGGATCTACATAGAGAAAAATGAACTGTGATGAAAAATTAATCTTAATCAAGATGAAAACGCCATTAAGCAAAACTAAATCATTGGAGTTCCTATCATAATGCAAGCAGTAAAAATAGAATATCTTGCATGTTTTCATTTAATTGTAAAAACTAGTTCACTTTGAACACAGCTTGTTGTAGGATGAAATTGAAATATCACATCATCCCACCAGAAAAAAATATTGAAGCAAATCAGCAGAATATCTGGAAATTACCTGTTTCACAGCCATTAATGTCCCTGTTCCCACATCTTGTGCCTGGTAACATGAAGAAAAGGCCCCAAGGCCTATTTGTTGACCTTTGAACCATTCTACACCCTCTCTGTAAGCCAGTTTTGCTTTGGTATGTCCAGGTAGGGTTTCTGGTGTCTGCAAGTTAAATCATAATGAATAAATATTATATAGCCTATTTAATTTACAATTTAATACATTTCAGAAACAGCATAATCACAGTGCAGAAGAGGTCCATCAGCACATAGAGTCTGTACCGACACGTGAGAAACACCTGACCTACCTAATCCCATTTACCAGCACTTGGCCCATAGCCTTGAATGTTATGACATGCCAAATGCTCATCCAGCTACTTTTTAAAAGATGAGGCAACTCGCCTCCACCACCCTCCCAGGCAGCGCATTCCAGACCATCACCACCCTCTAGGTAAAAAAGTTTTTCCTCACATCCCTCCTAAACCTCCTGCCCCTCACCTTGAATTTATGTCCCATTGTGACTGACCCTTCAACTAAGGGGAACAGCTGCTCCCTATCCACCCTGTCCATGCCCCTCAATCAGGTCGCCATCAGTTTTCTCGGCTCCAATGAAAACAACCCGTCTATCCAACCTCTCTTCATAACTTAAATGTTTCATCCCAGGCAACATCCTGGTGAATCTTCTCTGCACCCCTTCCAGTGTAATCACATCCTTCCTATAATGTGGCAACCAGAACTGCACACAGTACTCCAGCTGTGGCCTCACCCAAGGTCCTATACAACTCCAACACGACCTCCCTACTTTTGTAATCTATGCCTCGATTGATAAAGGCAAGTGTCCCATATGTCTTGTTCACCACCCCACTAACATGCCCCTCCGCCTTCAGAGATCTATGGACACACACGCCAAGGTCCCTTTGTTCCTCAGAACTTCCTGATGTCATGCCGTTCATTGAATACTTCCTTATCAAATTACTTCTTCCAAAGTGTATCACCTCACACTTTTCAGGGTTAAATTCCATCTGCCACTTATCTGCCCATTTGACCATCCCACCTATATTTTCCTTAGCCCGAGACACTCAACCTCACTGTTAACCACCCGGTCAATCTTTGTGTCATCTGCAAACTTATTAATCCTACCCCCCCACAGTCATCTATGTCGTTTATATAAATGACAAATAATAGGGGACCGAGCACAGATCCCTGTGGTACGCCACTGGACACTGGCTTCCAGTCACTAAAACATCCTTCTGTCATCACCTTCTGCCTCCTACAACTAAGCCAATTTTGAATCCACCTTATCAAATTACCCTGTATCCCATGTGCCTTTGCCTTCTTTATAAGTCTCCCATGTGGGACCTTGTCAAAGGTTTTGCTGAAATCCATATAAACTACATCAACTGCACCACCCTCATCTACACACCTGGTCACCTCCTCAAAAAATTCAATCAGATTTGTTAGGCATGACCTCCCTCCGACAAAGCCATGCTGACTATCCCTGATCAAACCTTGCCTCTCCAAGTGGAGATAGATACTCTCCTTCAGAAACTTCAATAGTTTCCCTATCACTGACGTGAGACTCACTGGCCTATCTCTACAACCTTTCTTAAATAGCGGAACCATATTAGCTATTCTCTAGTCCTCTGGCACCTCCGCTGTGGCAGAGGGGAATTAAAAATTTGGGTCAGAGCCCCTGTGATTTCCTCCCTTACCTCCCTCAGCAGTCTGAGACATAAATCATCCAGAACTGGAGATTTGTCCACTTTTAAGCCTGCCAACACCTTGTCACACACTATATCAATTTGCTTAAGAACCTCGCAGTCTTTCTCCCCAAGTTCCACACCTTCATCCTCATTCTCTAGGGTGAAGATGGATGTGAAGTACTCATTCAACACTCTAGCGATGTCCTCTGGCTCCACCCATAGATTGCCCCCTTGGTCCCTTATGGGCCCTACTCTTTCCCTGGTTATCTTCTTCCCATTGATATACTTATAGAATATCTTGGGATTTTCCCTACTTTTACCAGCCAGAGCTTTCTCATATCCCCTCTTTGCTCTCCTAATTGCTTTCTTAAGCTCCACCCTGCACCGTCTGTACTCCACTAATGCCTCTGCTGATTTGCTTCCCTTGTACCTGCTAAGAGCCTCTCTTTTCCTTCTCATCGTAACCTGAATACCTCTGGTCATCCATGGTTCTCTGGGCTTGTTACTCCTTCCTCTCACCCTAGAGGGTAAATGTTTAGCCTGTACCCTCCCCATTTCCTTTTTGAACACCCCCCCCCACTGTTCCTCTGTAGATTTCCCCACAAGTAGCTGTTCCCAGTCTACCTTGGCCAGATCCTGCCTTATTTTACTAAAATCCACACTCCCCTAATCCAAAACATTGCATGCAATCACATTGATAATAATGGAAGAAAGCTAAATTCTATTTGGAAGTAGGGTTTGAACATATACTCAGTCACATTTCTGATAACCGAGAATAGTTAAGCTCTCAACAGGGTGCCCAACTGATTGAAATGTTAAGTGCATGCTACTTCTGCAGATGATCCTGTGTTCGTATCAGCTGAACTACGATTGAGGAAACATCTTACATTATATCCAGTTTCCAGGATTAGATCAGCTCTAGTCAGTTGTACTGCTAGATTTTCTTCTTTACTTCCTACCGCGTTTGGTTCAGTAGCTCTTCTTCAAATTTTGAAGAACAAAAACACAAATTTCAAATGCTTTACTGAGGCAAAGAGAGAGGCCATGTGGTTGTGAGCACAAGAGAAAAAGTGTGTTCTGATCCCAACCTTGTAATAGATTTTACTTTGCATTCTATAAACTTAAAAAACATTAAAATGAAGTGTAGGAGACAGGCTAAGACACTTTGGTAGGGAATTACAGATCATGAACCTCCGGCAGCAAGACAGACCCAATAGATGTGGCAGCACAGTGGTATACAGTCGGGAGAGAGTTGCCCTGGAAGTCTCATAGCATCAGGTCAAACATGGGCAAGGGAACCTCCTGATTATCACGTAACACCCTCCCTCAGCTGAATGAATTTGCGCTCCACCATGTTAAACATCACTTGGAGGAAACACTGAGGGTGACAAGGGCACAGAATGTACTCTGGACGGGGGGACCTTCAACGTCCATCACCAAGAATGACTCAGCCAGCTCGGTCAGTAAGGGCTTAGTCACTAGACTGGGGCTGTGGCAGGTGGTGAGGGAACCAACAAGAGGGAAGTAACATGCGGCAAGTAACATTCGTGCCACAGAAAAGTGCTGGGCAATGACTAGCTCCAACAAGAGATAATATAACCATTGCCCCTTGACATTCAATGGCATTACCATCACTGAATCCCCCACTATCAACATCCTGGGGGGTTACCACTGACCAGAAGCTGAACTGGACTAGCCATATAAATACTGTGGCCACAACAGCAGGTCAGAGGCTAGGAATCCTGTGACGAGTAACTCACTTCCTGACTCCCCAAAGCCTCTCCACCATCTAGAAGGCACAAGTCAGGAGTATGATGGAATACTCCTCACTTGCCTGGATGAGTGCAGTTCCCACAACACTCATGCAGCTTGATACCATCCAGGACAAAGCAGCCCGTGTGATTGGCACCACATCCACAAACATTCACTTTCTCCACCACCGACACACAGTGGTAGTAGTGTGCACCATCTACAAGATGCACTGAAGGAATTCTCCATCAACAGCATCTTCCAAACCCATGATCACTACCATCTAGAAGGTCAAAGGCAGCAGGTAAGTAGACAGATGGGAACACAACATGGAAGTTCCCCTCCAAGTCACTCACCATCATTACTTGGAAATATATCGACGTTCCTTCCCTGTTGCTGGGTAAAAATCCTGGAACTGCTTTCCTAACAGCACTGTGGGTGTACCTACGCCACATGGACTGCGGCGGTTCAAGGTAGCAGCTCACCACCATCTACTCAAGGGAAATGACGGGTGGGCATTAAATGTTGACCCAGCCAGCAAAGCCATCATCCCATGAATGAATAAAAAAATAAAAATGACCCAAGTTGGACATGAAGAATTTTGGTGGGGTTGGGGGTGCAAGGACATTAGGCACATATACCTAGAATCAGGAAAGCTTTCAAACCTTTAACGTGACTAATAACTGTATAAAAATGCAGTAAACAAAATTATACTGCAGGTCTGAGGATTTTAAAAATTGCGAAAGAATATCAGATAAATTGTTTCCAGCTATGCTTGAATATCTAGTAGTTTTAAGACCATCTCCAAGCATGTGAAATTGTGGGAAACTCGTACAAGGCTTTGTAATTTTGGGGCTCCACCAGTTTCAAGGCAGAAGGGTCGGCAGGTGCCTGTAAGAGATTGAGGTGGTTTGGGACTATTGTACTTGTGCTTGTAAGTCACTTAAGCCCAAATTTCTCATTTTTTTTTAAACTATGTAATTGGTTTGCACCCAAGTTACATACATCTGTGCGCAAAGAGGGGGAAAACACGAGGTCAACAAATTACTCTATTAACAGCTGAACTTAAGTTACTCTTGGAACTTAAAACTCCTCAAATGTTAGTCCTAGTCTTTCTCTAAAGATATTTGTTCCCCCTCACCATCATCTCTACATTCACTGCCATGTTAAATTGGACTCATTTTTCCTATGGCATGATCCTGCCTTCATAACCAACCCTTCCTCTGTTCTGGATCACCATGAACATCTGATGTATTCATGTATTATAAAAAATGTTAGCCCTTTCAAACTTGCATAATTTCCAAACACATCTTCTCACTGGCCTCTTGCTGGCAAAAGTTCAAATTTCCACCAACAATCGTCCTTTAATCATTAGTCATACTAACATTAACATTTTTAAGCGTTTCTGAAACCACTGTGAGAACCAGGCAATCATTCTCCATTAGATTAGGGTAGGATTCCACTCCTGAGGGCTTTTATTTTAGCATGTCAAAAGACGCAGCTCATATGGGCAGTTCCTTCCTGCCCCTCCATCATTCCAGTTTAAAGATTTTGTCTGTCGGGGGTCAATCTTAATCTGAATGAGGAGCACAGCAATGCTTCCAGATAACTCACCTACATTCTTTCATAATATGAGGACTTTCAAAAAGTTGTGACTCTGCAGCACAAGTCAACCCTACATGCGTTCTTAGGCAATAATAGAACTATTTCATTTCCCCAGTTAACAAAGGTTTAGTATGCATTTGACACAAAATTAGCCATTTCATTCCTTCTAATTCATCACTATTAAGTTTATTAGATTTGCTTAACTTTTTCTTGTGAAAATTTGGCAACTGGTTGATGCTATAATTATCTCAATGTTCTTTAGAATGGCACACACAGATCACACAAATAGCAAATATTTACACTACTTCATTTCACACAAGATAACATGCATTGGTTCAAGGTAAACATAAAACAAAATAAAGGTGGTCATTGTCAAAGTTACAACTGTATAAAGTTAAAGTTAATGGCTCCAAAAGACCACAGTATCATTAACCAACAGTATTGTTGTATTGGCAAAGGCACCACACTGATCTTGGGAATCATTATTCTGACCATGATCACTTTTCAGGATGGTTGATATGCAGCATTATAGGTAATGGCAATACCAGGCTGAGACTAGCACTCATTTATAAACCGAGTGCACCCAATAATATGACCACATTTGTAGAGAACTAAATTAAAGCAATTCTTTGCCAAAACATTCAGTTGTTGAGATTCAGATTTGGGTAACCAGTTTTTCCCTGTAAAGGTAACTTCCATGTTTTGTACATTAAAATAAGGGATCCCACAAGTGGACAAAGAATTTCTAGTTGACATAACAACCGTATAGCAACTATGTAGGCAAGAAGCCGTTGGGGAAATTTGACTCAAAGAACATAGTGGAGACAGATTCAGCAAGGCCTTCAAAAGAGAACTGGACAAATATCTGAAGTGAAAAAAAATGCAGGGCTACAAGGAAAAAGCAGTGAATTGGGATTAGGTGGGTAGCTCTTGCCGAGAGCCAGAATGGACAAAATGTACTGAATGGCCTCCTTCTGTGCTGTAACCATTTTATCATCTTGTACATGTATGTTTTTCCAAATGCACTGGGGCAGTAAGGAATGGAAGTTGTGTAATTGGTCTCTTATTACATTAATGAAAAGACATGTTCCAAAGAAATTTTAATGGCAGATGCCAACCATCTTTTCACTTTGTAAAGATTGTGTTGTATACTGAAAGGATATGAAGCTCCCAGAGGAATAGAAGAGGATCGGAATTAAAAAGATCTTTTTGGAGGGAGGAAGGGGAAAAAAACTTACATCTAACTGAATGAGAATGACATCCTCTCCATTCTGAACCTGCAACTGAGGAATAGCAGGCAGTGCATCCTGAGATGCTGACATAGCTAAGACAACAGCCAGTGCCTCCTCCTCCTCTGCTTCCATCTTTTCTTTGCATTTCTGATTCTGATCAACATCATCATTGTAGGTACAGTCAGTCTCTGTCCTCTCGGGAGAAAGCACGGCAACTTCAGATTTAAATGTAACAGTACTATCACACATAGGCATTGATGCTTCAAGCAGATCTTCCATACTAGAGTTCAGTTCTGCTGAAGTATCCAGGCGAAAAGTATCTTCCACTGGAGTGAATACAGTTTCATCACTAGGAATAACTGGATTGCTACCACAGTGGTCACTAAGCTCGAGATCTTTTAGTTCAAGCATCATACAGCTTCTGCTTAAATCACCTGGAGATTTCCCTGCTTCATTCTGGCACGGCCGTGATGGTTTTGGTCTGTGGATCTGACTGGAGGCAGGGGGCCGTGCCTGGGTAAAAACTGGAGATAGCTTTTCAGTCTCTCTACCTCCAGTGACATCCTTAGGACAGTTGTTTTGAATCTGAAGAGAAAACTTTCGCTGTGCTTTCGGGGACGACAATGCAAATTTGCTAGGAACAAAACCCTGAGGTCTTAGTTTGGAACCATCAATAGCTGTTTGTCCAGCTAAAGGACTTGATGATGATGATGATGATGGGGAAGGCAAAGATGGAAAGGAAGGCTGGGAATGATTTAACGCCGTCATCGATGAACATGAACTGATACATTGGCTCAGTGGCCTGGGACGTGCTTGAATGGCTGTCTTTGGTTGTTCACAGGGCACTGTTGTCAATGGAAGTCTTGCAGACAAAATATTTCCTAGGATCTCTTCCATTTCATCTGGGTTCACACCAGATTTAGGATCATGATCAGGACTTAACATACTTTTTATTGCTCTTCCAGATAACTGCACTGTGTTCACTGGGGAGTTGCCTTCTGTGGCATATGGCGAGTTCTGTGGTGCTGAGGGCTCTACAAAATTATGTCTTCCTTCCATGGTTTGATCGTCCTCAATACCTAACTGAATGGCTTCAAGAATGTCCATTTCCTCCGCTATAGCCATCAAGCGCCGCCGCATACGTATGTAATGGGTTGAGCTGGTTACACTCAGCATGTGTATAAGTTTCACAAAAACATGAGGCACTCTTGCAACCATCCTGGCAGCACTGAGAAAGACTCTCCGAGACATTTTCCCAACCATTGAATGGGAATTGTCAATAGACTGCAGTGCAAAGTTCAAAAGTGACAGTAGCTTCTTGTATCTAGAAAACAAACCGGAACATCATAAGAAACAAGAACTTCTTTATTGTCCATTTCTAAACCGATTGCAGAGAGAAACTTATAGATCATAGATTTTAAATACGTAATGTTCAGGCAATGCATGGCATCATTTCAAAGTAAGTGGTTCAGGAAAATTTTTCTCTATACGTTAGCAATTGTAAGCAGTAACAAAGCCACAAGTTAACTTAAGTACTTAGATTTGACTGTTCTCAGGTCTTACAATAAATGCCTTCAAGAACTGCATGTTTGCTGTTTTAATAGTTTTACAATGGCCAGCACAAGGCAATCACAAGTTGAGGGATTTTTGGGCTTTACCAACAAAATTTACTAATGCTACACAACCCATCCTCCAATAGCTCAGTAGACCTAATTTCACACAAAAAAATTGCCACTGCTCTGCTGTGGTCTGATATCCACCAAGTAACCTCCAACAGCACCTCAGATGAAGGAAGTTTTTTTTTTAAAATTCATTCACGGGATGTGGGCTTCACTGGCTGGCCTTTATTGTCCATCCCCTGTTGCCCTTGAGAAGGTGGTGGTGAGCTGCCTTCTTGAACTGCTGCAGTCCAGGGAGTTCCTGGATTTTGACTCAGCGACAGTGAAGGAACGGTGATATATTTCCAAGTCAGGATGGTGAGTGACTTGGAGAGGGGCTTCCAGGTGCTAGTGTTCCCATCCATCTGCTGCCCTTGTCCTTCTAGATGGTAGTGGTCATGGATCTGGAAGGTGCTATCTAAGGAGGCTTGGTGAATTCCTGCAGTGCATCTTGTAGATAGTACACACTGCTGCTACCGTGCGTCGGTGGTGGAGAGGGTGAATGTTTGTGGATGTGGTGCCAACCAAGTGGGCTGCTTTGTCCTAGATGGTGTCAAGTGTCTTGCGAGTTGTGGAAGTTGCACTCATCCATGGGGAGTGTTCCATCACACTCCTGACTTGTGCCTTGTAAATGGTGGGCAGCCTTTGGGAAGTCAGGAGGGGAGTTACTTGTCACAAGATTTCTAGCCTCAGGTAAAGTTCTCTCTCTCAAATAGCTCCTGGGTCCACTCACTACACAACTTTCTATGAACAATGGTTTCGTGGACACCCTAATCTAGAACTGTTTAATATCATCTCCTCGGTCCTATTTGTGATTGAGACTTATCTTGCCTAATCGCTTTGTATTGCCTATGCAGCCTAAATTCCCCCTTTGTACCTACTTCCATGTACATTTTGGTTGTTACTCTGGAACCAAGCCCACTGCTTCAACTTTTTATTAACTCTTTCCATCACCTGGTTGTGCCACCTTCATTTCTCCCCTCACAGGTAGGTTGCTGCCAGCCTCCACCCTCCCCACATCAACTCACCACTACATTACTTCCTTTATACTCTCTAGCCACCACCCAAAACTGGACCCTTTATTAATATAGATACAGCTATATTCTGCTTCGCAGCATTTGTCAAAGCACTCACAGAACCATCCTGCCTTCCAAGTAACTTGAAGTGCCCCATCCTCTTCTCTCGAGAACTTGTTGCACAGTACACCTACTGGGAGCTACCTTCAACTTCCTACTCATCCCACTCTTCACTGTTCCTTACTCAGGTGGGGGTTAATCACTGCCCTTACCTGCATTTCCATACAAAACGTGTATTCACTTGTAAATAACGTCCTCACTACAATTATATTCTACTGAAATTTAGACTTTGACCAAGACTTGGCTCACAAGTGGCAACACCTTGATTCTTCCTGAAGTCTTGCACCTAGCTCTGCTTATTGACTATTGTGCACCAAGCCTCAATCTTTTGCTCTCAGAGATAGCCTTCCTCCCTTATCTCTAACAAAACCTCACCCTCTGATTTTAGTTCTGCAGCTCAGATCCCCTTGCCCTCATGTTCTTCCTAAATCTCCCACTTCATATAAGCCATTTGTATTTATGGCCACTCCCTTGACTTTATCACCACCCATGGTCTGTCTTTTAAATGGACTGATCTCTAATGAGGCCATCTCCAGCCATCATCAGCCCTCTTGCTATTTAATCTCTCCTGCCTCTACCCCAATACTGTACTTGTTTCTAACCTTTTCCAGTTTTGACGAAAGGTCATCGACATGAAATGTTAATGGTTTCACTTTCCTGCCTAACTGGAGTACTTCCAGTATTTTCTGTGGTTATTCCATCTCTAACCACATCCCTCAGCATTCATAACTCTACCCCTGTCAAAACTATATCCCTCAGCATTCATAACCCTTACCCCTGTCAAAACCACAGCATTCATAATTCTTACCCCGGTCAAAACCTCTTGCACCTTCATCTGCTCTTTGCACGATTGAGGAAAAAAAATTCAAGTAATTTATGCTCTCCAACTCGCTAAATTTTGGCCCTCCATTCATAATCGCCTTGCAGCTGTAGGTTTGCTCAATCCCCTCTCCAACCATACTTTCGATATCCTTGTCTGGATCAAAATCTTCAGTCCCCCATCTTGACTGTTCACTTGTACAGACAGCATCTTTGCTCCCCGAGAGGAAGGGGCAAATGTTTATCTGGCACACAACTGGTTTAGCCACCATTTCCAGATGTGGTTGGACCAAGCTTTATCATCCTCTGCTGTCAAGAGGATTGGAGAGTGGTGAATGACTTCAGCAAAGCCAGACCCCGACCCCCCGCCCCCCCGGTATCCTATTTCCTCACTATTAACCAGCTCCTTAAACTTCTGTGTGCCCTACTTTGCTCTAATAAGTTAGAAAAACTCAGGGATCTTTGTCATCATGATTAAATTATCCATTTAACTGTTATGACTTATTAACCCCACTTCTCAGTGTGCCATCCGAACTGCCAACCAACACCTGAGCTTACTTCAAACTCCTGTCACTCATTCAGTTCTCACCCATCAACCCCCATTTCCAGCTTATTCAGCAGGTCCACAACTTGCTCTACTTAACTGTGCATGTGCAGATATTAGAAGTGTCTTACCAAGTAATGGCTGCCAGTTGTTTTTTTATTTGTTCACAGGATGTGAGTGTTGCTGGCAAGGCCAGCATTTATTGTCCAACCTTAACTGCCCTGAGGTGGCGTGGTGAGCCACCTTCTTGAACCACTGCGGTCCAGGAGGTGTAGGTACGCCCACACTGCTGTTAGGAAGAGAGTTACAACATTTTCACCCTGCAGTGAAGGAATGGCGATATAGTTCCACAAAGCATGATGGGTATGTGGCTTTATTTTAAAAATTCTTTCACAAGGAGGTTTGATGGGGAATTTAATGGTGATGGTGCATCTACTGCCCTTGTCCTTCTAGGGACAGAGGCTGGGGGTTTGGATGGTGCTGTTGAAGGACCATTGCGGGTTGCTGCAGTGCATCTTGCAGATGGGGCACACTGCTGCCACTATGCATTGGTGGAGGGGGGTGAATCTGAAGGTGGTGGATGGGGTGCCAATCAAGCAGGTTGCTTTGAGCTGGATAGGTGTTGAGCTTCGAGTGTTTATTGGAGTTGCACTCATCAAGCAAGTGGAAAACATTCCATCATACTCCTGACTTGTGACTTGTAGATGGTGAGCAAGCTTTGGGGGGTCAGGTGGTGAGTTACTCAGGTGAGAATTCCCAGTTTCTGACCTGCTCTTGTAGCCACATGGTTGGTCTAGTTCAGTTTCTGGTCACTGGTAAGCTCCAGGATATTGATAGTGCCTACAGCCTTGCCATAACAGGCACAGCAAAATTCAGGCCAATATCTCTTTCTCCTCGTGGATAGCGCAAAGGCTACAGGGTTTGACAATATTCTAGCAATAGTTCTAAAGACTTGTGCTCTAGAATTTGCCGCACCCCTAACCAAACTGTTCCAGTACAGCTATAACACTGGCATCTACCTAGCTATGTAGAAAATTGCCCAGGTATGTCTTGTACACAAGAAGCAGGACAAATCCAATCTGGCCAATTACAGCCCCATCAGTCTACTCTCCATCATCAATAAAGTCATGGAAGGGGTCATCAACAATGCTATCAAGCAGCACTTACTTAACAATAACCTGCTCACTGACGCCCAGTTTGGGTTCTGCCAGGGCCACTCAGCTCCTGACCTCATTACGGCCTTGGTTCAAACATGGACAAAAAAGAGCTGAACTCCCGAGGTGAGGCGAGAGTGACTGCCCTCGACATCAAGGCGGCATTTGACGGACTGTGGCATTAAGGAGTCCTATCAAAACTGGAGTCAATGGGAATCATGAGGGAAACTCTCCACTAGTTAGAGTCATACCTAGCACAAAGGAAGATGGCTGTGGCTTTTTGTTGTCAGTCATCTCAGCTCCAGGACATCACTGCAGGAGTTCCTCAGGGTATTGTCCCTGGCCCAGCCAACTTCAGCTACTTCATCAATGAACTTCCTTCCATCATAAGGTCAGAAGTGGGGTCGTTCACTGATGATTGCACAATGTTCAATACCATTCACGACTCCTCAGATACTGAAGCCATCCGTGTCCAAATGCAGCAAGACCTGGGCAATATCCAGGCTTGGGCTGACAAATGGCAAGTAACATTCACACGACACAAGTGCCAGGCAATGACCATCTCCAACAAGAGAGAATCTAACCATCGCCCCATGACATTCAATAGCATTACCATCACTGAATCCCCCACTATCAACATCTTGGGGGGGGGCTACCATTAACCAGAAACGGAACGGCACCATTCATATAAATACTGTGGCTACAAGAGCAGGTCAGAGGCTAGGAATCCTGCAACCAGTAACTCTTTTCCTGACTCTCAAAAGCCTGTCCACCATTTACTAGGCACAAGTCAGGAGTGAGATGGAAGACTCCCACTTGCCTGGTGTGCAGCTCCGACAACACTCAAGAAGCTTGACATTATCCAGGGAAAAGCAGCCCGTTTGATTGGCATCACATCCACAAACATTCACTTCTTCCACCACCAACGCACAGTAGCCGCAGTGTGTACCATCTACAAGATACACTGCAGGAATTCACCAAGGCTCCTTAGAAAGCACCTTCCAAACCCACAACCACTACCATCTAGAAGGACAAGGGCAGCAGGTTGATGGGAACACTGCCACTTGAAGTTCCCTTCCAAGTAACTCTCCACTCTGACTAGGAAATGTATCACCATTCCTTCACTGTCGCTGAGTCTAAGTCCAGCAACTCCCTCCCTAACAGCACTATGGGTGTGCCTACACAACATGGACGGCAGTGGTTCAAAGCGGCAGCTCACCACCACCTTCTCAAGGGCAACTAGGGATGGGCTATAAATGCTGGCCTAGTCAACGAAGCCTACATCCCCTGAATGAATATTAAAAAAAAAATCTCTGCTCTCATCTGTCTTGCAGCTCCATTAGAATCCCAGCAAATAAGTTCCTATTGCCAAAGTGCTAAAATGGCCGTAAGTTTAGAACAAGATTCACTGACTTTGTCTGTGGCGCATTATTCTCATCATCTATAATGTGTAGTTACATCAACTCAACTGTCATTCCATAACCCCATACTTTTCCTCAATACATCTTGCCCCTTAGTGACATCATTCAGACATGGATTCAGCTTCCACATGTATGCCAATGACAGGCAGCTGAGCCTCTCTTTGCTGCTGCAAGACGACTGTTTAACATTCAGTTTTGGATAAGTCACAATTTCATGTAGGTAAACAATGGGGACACCAAAGCTATCACTCCACCTTGTGTAACACTGATCTGAGCTTATGACTCAATACCACAAAGTTTATCCCTTAGTAACATCACCGGCCTGCGCCCTACCTCAGCCCATATGCTGCTGAAACCCCAATTCATGTCACTATTCCATTGCTCTGCTGACTGGTCTCCCATTCTCCCATTAAAAACACTGTTACCCGAATCCTATTCTGCACCAAGTACCACTCACCAAACTTGCTTCTCGCTAATGTACATTGGCTCCCATTCCCGTTGCCTCAAATTTAAAATTCTTACCCGTGTTTAAATCCCTCCATGGCCTCATCCCTCCAGTCTTCTCCAGTGTTGCAACTCCCCCTGAATTCTTCGTTTTGGGTTTGAGTGTGGGCAATTGGAAATGTATGAAACCAGAATATGAGAAACCCAACTAAACTTTGGAATTTTCTAATTCCTTATTCTTCTCCATGCTCCTTGTTTCCATAAAACCCACATATTTTGCCCTATCTTTTGAATACCCTTCCCAGTTAATCCCTCTTTCAACTTCACATTGTCTTCCTCATTCCTCTGTAAAGCTCACTCGAATATTTTTCTAGATTAAAATACAAATCCAAGTTGTACAGTAAAGCTAATGTTTTAAAAAGCAGCCAGTACCTCCAACTGCAGCTCAATAATGATTATTGATCAGGATTCTCCCATGTATAAATGCTTGCAACCTCTATTCTTTATAGCGGACCCCTGCTTCTGTATTATGCACTTCAAAAGGCAAATCGTGGATTAAGAACGTTTCAATTCATACTACATGCTGTGCAGTCTGTGGCTGGCTCATAAGTTTAAAAAATGCATGTTCCTTTCTATATTGCACTACAGAATATAATTGTTGGTATGGCTAGCAAGTTTCAAACTTTTAACATGCATCATAAAAGAACTTCCATTAATTATTTTGTTCCATCGCCAATTTAATGCATTTCTATGGTGACCACTTGCATTTTGTACAAACCACAACTTTTTAGGCTGTACCTTTGACAGGCTGGTTAGGATAATAAATAAACAGTTGCAAAGGAAACAAATTTAAGTTACACTCGAGTCAATAAGCCAATAAATCAAAGTTGGATCCTACAAAGTTTATTAATGGCAGCCAGTATGCATCTCTAAAACGAATTCATTGCATTGCAGAGCAGCTGTCATCTGTCAGAAGTCAGACTAGTAAAGACACTGGATCACAGCTCTTTGCTCAAATCCCCTGTTAAATACAAGTGCCAACAAACCTACCAAAGCAGACATGCCTCCTCCCTTATAACCTGTAGGTCTATTGAAGTTCACTATTGTGAACTAATATTTAGCTCACAGGAATGCCTGAGGTTTTGCAACTGGTTCAGTATCTCATACCAAATATTTACTAATGTTGACAGTTGCACATAAATCAAAGTTCATGCATAACACTACAGGGAATTAGCTCCCTAATGATGAGTCCAAAATTACATTTATTTTAAAAATAAAAGCAGGGCACTGAAAAATACAGCATTTAGTTTAGTCCATATTGCTTACTTCAGCAGAATCTATATGTAGCTGTGGACATAATCAAATCTTAAAATTACTGTCTCAGATGTAAAATATATAAAGACACATTCCTATCAAGTTTTGAAGGCAATATAAAAGAAATACATTACCTTTCTAGCACAAGTTCTGTTTGAGCAACTGGACCCTCACTGCCAGAAACGATGTGAGGATAGAATTCAGCTGGAAATTCCAGTAAAAGTCTGTCGATGAGACACAGGCGGCCAAGCAAAGCCTGCCAATTAGTGGATTCTGTTGAGGTGCCCAGAATACAGTTTAAGACATAGTCAACACCTCCAACCCCAATGGACGCTATAAGGAGAAAACAAGAGTGTTACATTTAGGACTACATTTCAAAGGCAGGATGGCTAATGAGTATTTTTTTCCCTACATCTAGCAAATATAGGTTACAAGGATATGAATGGAAAGCCATGAATGGAGAAAACATCATCACAGAAGTGCTCACTGACTACAGTAGCTCACGTACCAAAATATGCTAGCTTTCACTCTCTTCCCTCAATTAAATTTCCTGTTTAGGGACATAGTAGGCTATTCAATTAGGTCATAGCTGATCTATACTTCAGCTCCATTTACTTCCCTTTAATCCACATATCACCTAATAAAAATCTGATGATCAAGGTCTCAAAAATTTCAATTGACCCCCAGAAACACTTTTTGGGGGAAAATTATGGATTTCCACTAAAATAAAAGTACTGTGGATGCTGGAAAACTGAAATAAAAACAGGAAATGCTTGAAAAACTCAGCAGGTCTGGCAGCATCTGTGGAGAGAGAAACGGAGTTAATATTTTGAATCCAAAATGACTCACCTTCAGAACAGTTCTGAAGAGGAGTCATGTTGGACTTGAAATGTTAACTATTTCTCTCTCCACAGATGTTGCCAGGCCTGCTGAGTTTTTCCAGCATTTTCCATTTTTATTACAGATTTCCATTCCTCTTTGTATGAAGCTCTTTCTGATTTCACTCCTAAATGGTCTAACTCTATTTTTCATTTGCAACCCCTTGTTCTGGATTTTCCTCACCAGGGAAAAAAAACTTCTCTACGTCTGACCTAGCAAATCCTTCCATGATTTTAAACACTTCAATTAAAGCACCTCTCAATCTTCTAACCTAAAAGGGAATAAAAGGCAAGGTTATACAACTTGTCCTCATAACTTAGCTCTATAAACTCTGGCATCATCTTGATAAATTTCTACTTTCCCATCCTCCATGGCTAATATATACTTTTGAGGTATGATGCAGTCCGACCAAGGATCCGTACAACAGAAGTATCACTTTGCATTCCAATGATAAAATTTAAATGTTCCATTCACCTTCTTGACTTTTTGTGCCTATGCACTGTGTGTACATCATTTGCCAATAAGAGAAAAAATCCAAATTGTCTTCCTTAGGACTCAATTACCAACATTGAACTCTATCTACCACAGTTTTGTCCAGTCATTTAATTTGTTTATGTCCTTTTATAATTTTTCACTACCATCTAACACAATTCACTATGCCTCCTAGCCTAGTGTCACTTTCAATACAACTGCAGATCCCTGGGGAACACCAATCATGGATAAGTTGTCAAGGTAATCATCCAACAACACAAAGAACGGATGCAGCTCCCTTCTCGTCCTGTGAACATGAATCACCCAGCCAGAAATGTAGATCATATTGCAAGGTTTCCAGACTGATTTTTAATGGTGCACATTACAAGACCGGTATCTCCTGTGAAGAGGTCTCCCACAAGGTTTTTGGGCACAGTAATGAGATTCAACTTTTCAACCTTCCAGGTCTGCAGGCTAGGTTGCTTTCCAGCATTTTCAAACTCAGATGATAAGCCATTTCAGGAACCTCACTGGATGCACAGAAAAAACTGGTCACACTACGCTAACCAGAGCACATCTCCTTTATCCCTACTCTGTCTTCAACCTCCCAGAAAATTATCAACCCATGCCACAAGGATACCTTCAAATCATGTGCTTTTGTAAAAATATTTCTTGTGCGGAACCTCAAACCTCTGCTGGAAGTCCATTAATATACAGAAATAGATAGGCACTCTCCTGTCTACCAGGTTGGTAACCTCAAAATTAAACCAGATTAGTCAGGCATGACTTATCCATCACAGTACCATTCCTACACCTTTCTGGCAGCTCATACTTGCTCAAGTGCTCAGTCATTCTGTCTTTGATAGTTGTAGAGATGCTACTGGAATCTAAACAGAAAACTGACAGATCTGTAGTTTTCTAGCTTCTCCTTTCTTATAGGATAGTGACATTGCCAAAGCGAAAGGCACAATTCCCAAATCTAAAGAGTTTGGGAAAATTATGACCAGCACATTAACAGTTCATTTTAGTTTACTGTTATCAACTTTTTTCATGCCTTCAAAGCTTGCCTTAATTGAATTTGAATTCTTCGTGATTCTTCTTTCTCCCTTTCAAACTGGAGATAAAAAATTCATTGGTATGGTCACTATTTGCGATCTGCCACTTTACAGACAAATTGTTAACTAATTCTGGTTTGTTATTCATCACTAAATCTAGTATAGCCTTAATCTTTATAACTTCTAAAACACAATGTATATTGGGACAGCTTTCATGCACATTTTAGAATGTTGTTGCCTTTACTATCTGAGCTATTCTGTAACTCACATATTCTCAGAATCTACCTCTCACTATAATCACATTTTCTGCGACATGTTTTTCCAATCACCTACTAAAATTAGTCAGGTGGCCTCAACCAATCAACAACAATTACTGGGGTACTGTCGAGTCTAACTATCCATGCTCTATGTTTAAAACGGCTATCACATGTATTGGTGATTTATTGTCCCAAGGAAGTCACCACAAACAACCATGCTTGATCTTATCCTCGTTCAATGAGTGCACCTATTTCCAGCAGGGCCAGCTCAGGGGTAAGAATCCTGCCTAATATCATCTCGGACAAAGTGGACACAAGGCTAATTTTGGATCATCTCCACCAGTACCTCCAGCCTAGATAGACTAAGTTTCACCCAAGATCATACATAGGAAATTTCCTGATCTGTATAGAGCACTTTGGTGCATCTTTGTAGACATTCACGTCTGCAGAGGCAGAACCATATCCATTATATACAGCCGTATAATTATTGCCAACTTTCAAGTCAACTGCCTGGGTGGTATCGGATTTCAACAGCTACATAGCCACATCTATGAAAAAAATAACAACCCATTTACAATTGCAGAAGATGTGCAGTATTACTTAATGTCCAATTCATGCTGTATCCTATTAAACCAAAGGGATTAAAGGGATTAATGGTTTTGCTCCTATCAGCCATGAGTGACAGTTTAAAATTAAATAGTTTTTCTAAAAAAAGACACTTACACAAAAGTGCAGCACTAAATACACAAATAAATTGCAATACCAACTGTTTCTTGCCTGATTTAAGGATTTCTCTGCTCACAGCAAGCTCTCCTGACTGGCCTTTGCACAATTCCAACAGTGTAGAAACAGAAAGTTGACTTGTACGACTGAAAGTGCAAAAAGGGTGACAATGTAGTTGTGTGCATATTATTGCTTTTCTAACTTAAAAATGATCACATTGCTATTTCCGAATACCTGTATAATTTATATTAGAACAAAATTTACAGTTCAACAAGGTAAAATATAATTCTTAGAGATTTTGAAATATAGGTCAACTGAATACACCTGAAAAGTAACTTTTCAGATTCTAGATGTGCAAGTAGTTTCAGTAAACAGCTCAGTTATTGCTATAAGCCAAGAATGATTGTTGCAATAGTCGAATCAGGATAAGTTGGAAGGATAAAGCCATAAAACTTCAAATAAACCAATATTATGGCATCAAAATATTTTAGTTCAAGAAACCAATTTATTGCAGGATTAGATTTTTAACAATTGATAACTATGGCAAATACTAGAAGATTACTTCAAGATTCAGGCGAAGAAGCTGGTGGTAAAATAACTAGATTTACATTTAATGGGTCAAATTTAATTGCAGGAAATCTAGATACCTTTTGAAAAAAATCACATTTTACTTTTTGTTACAGTTTGGGTCATAAAGCTGCCAATACCTTCAACTGTGTTGCTAGTAAAATAGATGTTTGTAAGGAAGAAAAACAAAAAGTGTGAAGTAGTTGAATTTGAATTTAAAGTGAGCAAATAGATCGCAATTTGGATTGAAGCAGGCAAAAAAATTGCATGTTCGTAACCAGAGGGCACAGAATTATTATAATTGGAAAAACAACAAGAGGGGAGATCAGGAGCATTTCTTTTTAAAAGCAGATATTTATGATGATTGGGAATTCATTGCCTGAAAAAGGTGGAAGCAGACTAACTTTTAAAAAGGAAAGGATTCAGATGAATACTTGAAAAGGAAAAAAACTGCAAGGCTATGGGGAAAAGAGCAGGGAAGTGAGTGTGTCTAATTAGACAGCTCTTTCAAAGAGGGGGCACAAGCATGAAAAGCTGAATGGCCTTCTGCGCAGTATGATTCTAAAAGGAAGCTGTGGAGCCTCTGTAGAGAGAGTTCATAGATCAAGGGCATTAATTTACCCTTAGTCACAATATATTGAACCATAGCAAATGGTAATCAAACAATTAGAGTAACTGAATGGACAAAACTCCTCAAAACAAATTGTCTTCAAATAATAATAGCCAAACAATTTTCAAGTTTTAAAATGAACATATATGAGGAATTGCAGCATTTAATAATGCAGGTGCAAGACTTCATAAAATATTTAAAACTCCATTTTAGGACACTACCCAACCACCATTGCACATGATAACCAGAAAACATTTTAAAGAATTTTCCAAGTACAATGAAGCCAATGCTTAATTTTCCTCACTGGTCAGGGATATCTCATCTAGCTTTATAACTGCATGACCAGTTTGCTTCCTATGATATGGCATTCCAGAGATTACTCATGCTTACCAGTCAAATACAGCCAAGTTCTCCAAAATGAAGAGTGTCACTGCAGCAACCCAATAAACGGGTAGCCACTTATGATCATAAAGTCACAATCAGCTTTTACTTCATGGAGTTCAGCTGTCACCCCAATATGTTCATTTAACTACCCATTAACCAATTTAAAACTTTTAATCTGCAATTCAAAATTAAGTATAAATATCAAATATAGGTCTCTGTATTTAGTGAATTAGACACTTTCATATATTTCTAAATTCTAAAACTGTCACTTTTCTTTTCACTGAGTTACCTGTTAGCATCTGCACATTTGACCAATATAGTTTCAACCACAGGCCTG
The DNA here is from genome assembly GCF_017639515.1 of Carcharodon carcharias. Classification (NCBI taxonomy): domain Eukaryota; kingdom Metazoa; phylum Chordata; class Chondrichthyes; order Lamniformes; family Lamnidae; genus Carcharodon; species Carcharodon carcharias. The sequence continues at coordinate 176,788,854 of NC_054467.1, forward strand.
AGAAGTCGTTGAAGCCGTGACTTTTCTGCTACTGCATGACAAGGTGTGTAGACCAACATGGCTCGTAAGGTTTTCTATCAAGACAAGAAATTGAAAATAAATTCATTTTGCAAGCTAATACAAAAGTATGAGCAAACACCAAGAACCTGTTTTGTGGAGGTATTTTTCTAAATAATTTGACAGGATTTGTTATCATGTCACTGAGCAAACCAAAAGAAGTGTGATAAAAGTTGGCCTATTTATTTATATTTTGTTATACAATTAACCCATCGATTTTAGTCTTAATCATTTTTAAAACCTGATGTATAAATGGTGTGCAGTGCGGTCAAGGAATTATATATTTATTAACTGAACTAAATGAAATCAATATTTGATGCAAAAAAATGGTGATAGAAGTCGAACTATCCTTTGGTGCACAGATACATGCTTACCTCACTGATATATTCATAAGCAAACAGCCTAACACCACCAGACGTCAAATTCGTGTCAACATTCCACACTTTTTCCTTTGCTTAAGACAGCAAAATTGTAAGCAGATCCTTAACATTCAAGCACTACCTTGTGTCCATCAAGAAATTAGCTATGATGCCATCTTATCTGACAAAATATCTGATCTATCCAGGCCAGAAGAATATTTGATTTGTGCCGTGTACACGTTGAAAGGATTTGGGGCGGTGGATGGCTGGAGTCAAAAGGTAATCACTTGCCACACAACACCCTGCCTCTGATCTGCTTGTATAGTCATGGTATTATGTTGCTGGTTCAATTAAGTTTCTCGTTAATGGTAACCACCAGGATGTTGACTGTGGGTAATTTGATGGAATAAAAGCAAAATGCTGCACATTTGAAATAAAAACAAAGTGCTAGAAAAACTCAGATCCAGCAGCAACTGTGGCGAGAGACATTAAAATTCAATATGACCCTTCTCAGAAACTCTTCCGAATTTGATGATGGTCCTGTTGAATGTCAAGGGTTAGGCTCTCTCTCTGGGGGGTGGTTATTACCTGGTACAAATGTTAAAATTGTCACTTATTACTCAAAGCCTGATTGTTGTCTTGGTCTTGCTGCATGCAGGCATGGATTGCTTCCTTATGAGGTGATGTGAAGAGAGCTCAACACTATATAACCATCAGCAAACATAGGAAGGGCTGAAGGTCATCAATAAAGCAACTGAAGATGGTTGGGACTAAGATACTATCCCAAGGAGCTCCTGCCGCAATGTCCTGGGACTGAAATAAATGGCCTCCAACAACCTTAGTCATCTTCCTTTGCACTCCACATGACTCCAGCCAGTGGAGTGGTTTATCCAATGCATCGACTTCAATTTTACTGTGGGTCTTTGATACCGCAATCAAATGCTGCCTGGGGGTGAACAACAGTCACTCTCACCTCTGGAATTCACATATTTTGTCCACGTTTTCACTGTATGGTAGTCACTCCTGCTAACATGGTCATGGACAAACATCTGCAACAGGCAGACTGAGGATGAGGTCAAGCAGGTCTTGCCCACATGTTGATTCACTCACCATCTGGGAGATACATCCTTCAGGTCTCAGCCAGCTCAGTCAGTAGTGATGCTACCAAGCTACGTTTGGTGATGGGAAGTGAAGTGTCCCACCGAGAACATTCTTCACGCTTTCCGCCTTCAACGCTTCTGCTAAGTAGCATTCATCAGCCAAGGGAGGGCAATCAGGAGATTTCCTTGCTCTTGTTTGATTCAATACCATGAGGCTTCATGGGGCCCAGATCAATGCTGAGGACCCTGAAGGCCATTCCCTTCTGACTGTATAGCCATCTCTGGTGCATCTGTCCTGCCAGATGGATGTTGATAAAAGAGAATCTGGAAGGTATGATTTTAAGTATGAGTATGTCAGACTGTTGCTTGACTTGTCCGTGCGACACCTCTCCCAACTTTGGCACAAGTTCTCATGTTAGCAGGACGACTTTGTATAGTCGACCAGGCTGACTGCACAATAGATGCCTTGGGTCTTTGCCAAATAATCCATCTGGTTTTATTCTTCTATTTCATCGTAGCAATTTGGTTAATCTTGCTATCTCAGATGGCAGCTAACCTCTATTACAGTTTGAAATCCAGCACAGAGATAGATAACTTTCACACAAAAGGAACATCAGCTGCAAAAATTAATCGACTTTTGGAAAAGATGGATTAAGTAGAGATTGTCACCAGAAATTGTAGGTTACATTGGCTTCAACTCCACTGAAATTTCAAGACCACAGTGAAAAAATTCTGCTGCAGTCATGGATATCAGTGAAGGACTAACAGTAAACGGTTTTTGCCTATCATTGAATTTTAATTTGGCTAATAAGTTACCTCCTACTGTATAACTTGTTATTCCGCGTGCGTCTGCATGTGCTTGACAAAGATTGGGATGCAGGCTTATCTTTTTAAATATGCGTCACGTTTTAAATTTAAAAAATACGTAAAAAGCTAACTGCCTATGTGCTAGGCAAAGATCCTTAACTTGAGGATTAAAATATTGCCTCTTGTTGCATATATTGCAAATATCAAGCTCATAGTCCACATTAATATTTGAGGAAGGCTCTGGGAAGATTAAAGTTTAACTGTAGAAAATAAGAAAAATGCAACTAAAGCAATTTGGAATCTATTTCACTCAAAAGGTTTGTGCATGTTGTGCAAGGGGTTAACAGCTAGAAAGGGTAGAGCCATAAAACAGCAGCTGGGTTCACTTAGTTGGAGGAGTAATGACTACACTGCTTGCAAAGAAATGCAGTCCAAAGAAATGTTTTGTTTTGGGAGTTTAAATTAATCTAAAAGCATTCAGTGACCCCTGAAAGGCTATGCCGTCATGGAGATGGGTGGAGCTTGACAAGGTTCACTGTTTTCAATGTATCTGTTTTTGCTAGGAGAAATTAACTATAGTTTGGACCTCATGTGGTATGCAGCTCACAGAAGCCTGGGAGCCATTTCGTGCAGTTAATGCTCAAGAGAAGTTGAGGAGCTGAAGATTGTTGCTTCCGTGCTGGAGTGTTAGGGCTCAGAAGCAGCCCTGGAAGCCCAGCTGGGAAACTGGAGTTCAGGGAAGCCCGGGGCAGTACCATCATAGTGAAGCTAGCACTCTGAACGAGTTGGAAGTATGCTGGTAACTAGAAGGGAGAGTGCAGCTTTGTGAATCCTGTGGAACGCAGTTTCAGGAGAAGAGGAGGTTGAACCATCGAGAGATGAGCAATTGTTGAGGCAGTCCGACTCAGAGTAGCTTTCGAGGGAATTTAGAGACTAGATATTTGGAACTGAAGAGTTGAAATCCCTCATGAGGGAGATAGTTTTAATGAGATTTTGTAACTCAAATAGTCACTGATGTCTGGGTGGGTTGCTAAGAAATCCGTGGTACCCACCTTGATCGCGTCTGCCTTTTAATGTAGAGTATGGTGTGTTCGATCAGTTTGCCAGCTAATTCATATTACTTCTGAATGTTAGAGTATAAGATAGATATTATAATGTTTACTTTTCTGACTTTGCACAGTAAAGTTCATTTTGTTAAAACAGGGTAATCTTGTGGCTCCTAGGATAACTGGAATTTCAAACTTTGTCTATTTTAAACAAACAGCTACGGGCCCCTAACTGGATCATTATACATACAAAACTTAATATCTACCACCTGAGAGAAATCTTGTACTAGAATGTCGCACTATGAGAGATTTTGTTTTGCATCATTGGATGAAATTATTTTACATTTTTCAATATGCATAGACAGACACTATCCATAGACTTTCTGAACTCCAAATCCCTATACATTGATGGGGTGCTGTCACTCATTATGCCATATACATTATTGAAAAATTACTTTTCTAGACAAATTAACTTTTCTCAATGGCCAACAATTGAAACAGACATTTTTAAAAAATCTATCGATGCTGGGGCCCTTCTCCATCACTGTGGCAAATAGTGGTGCTTTTTACAGTGATGCAGGCCAGGGTCTGATGCTCATGAATTTGCCAGCGTGCAGGTAAGAAGTTAGCTCAGTGTCTTCTATGCAAAAAAACATTTTTCAAGATGTGATTGGCATAGTCTAATACTAACCATGGCCCAGCTTTTAGGGTCAGCAATGAAGTGACAATGCACCTTTAAAAAGCTGTACAAAAGATCTAGTGAGATCACAATATTAATTTGTTTTTGGAATCCAGCAGTGATGCCATCAAGCAGGCTAAACCTTCAAATTGAAGAATTGTCCCAGATAGCAAACCAGAAGTAACGTGAAGGTTTTATCATTTGCTTTATATCACATATATATTATAGTTACTTCCTGTAAAAATAAAAAGACTGGAACATTCACGTAGATTAACGTAGTTGAAAGATCAAACTTTAAAATATTATTTTTGAAACCTATGGAATCATGGAATGGGGAAATTAGACATTCTACGAAACAAACTTTTCAGGGCTTCACAGATTGTCTCACGGTAACAAGACTTAGTATATCATTAAACAATCAAGCGGCATTCAATGAAGTGCAACATTTTCAAGGATTTTTACAGGGAGAATTAAAGTGTAAAAAGTGGAAGAACAAAGTAATCCAGTGATTTCTAAATTGATCTTCAGCCGCAAGCATGGCGAAGAACAGGGAATCACTGATAGCGACTTCACAATTTCCATGCTTAACAGGGCCAGTGTAGATACCTGAAGCTGCTGTCAGTTTCACAAGTAATAACAGCGAACAGAGTTTCACCGTCATTATAACTGCAAAATTTGGGCTATTATTTTTACCAGTTATTTATAGGCCTGGATGCTTTTCCTCAAAAACTACAGCAGCATAATATAAATGTGCAACAGAAGACCCTTTCTACAAGTCACATGCTTGCAAACCTAAATGAACAATGCTTTTCTATGTCCATGCATGCCAACTTTGCTAAACAAAATGCCACGAGCAAATGTCAGCCTCAGTAAAGAGATTATGAATTCAAAAGGACAGTGTTGACAATACTGAAGAGGAATGGTTAGGTTTCAAATTTCAGCCAATTGGACTGCTGTAAGTCATAAGTGCTTAGTTAAAATGAGCCCATCACTCAAGCCTATTATTATAAAATCGTAGAACCATAGTATGACTATTAACCTAAATCCATCAATAAACCTACATTGAATCTAATGATAACACAATTCTGGATGGTTTAAGCAGAGTGAACACCTCTTGAGTATCATACATCACAATTTACTGTATGTAAACAGTACTTAAAAATTTAGGATATCAGAAGCCTCCTGTTAAACCCAACTTCAGTTAACTTCTAAAATATGTTTGTAACTAAAGCATGACTTCACTATCAAGGACTCAGTTGGCTGTGGTAAGAACACTATTTAGGATACCAGGAAATTTTATTAAGGATTCCATCCCAATACAAGACGACATTTACGTGGATCAATGGAATATGCAGATTAGGGCCTGGATTTAGCCTATTATCAGAAAGACAGTGCTCTGACAATACAAAGTTCCATCTACTGGAATGTCAGCCCAATCATGTGCACTTTGAATATAATTTTTAAGCTACAACTTGTTCACTCAGAAGAGCGCTATAAACTATGCTGGACAGACATGAAAAGGAGGATGTTATTTACATAAAAGATCTCTTCCATATATCCTATGCTATTAATTAGACCAGAATGAACCAAACTTACAAGGGGAATGAGATACAATAGTTTCCAAAACAGATCAAAAAGAACACAAAATATGAGGACCAATTTTTCTCAATAATTATGAAAATCCCTTTGTGTTACTGAGTTGGTTAGGAAGAAAAACCATCAATCTTCTGTTTTGTTGAAAATAATGTCTCACATTCACCAACAGTCTTTTCCCCATCATGTACTTCTCTTTCACAATGTCAATGTCAAACAAAGAACTTTACATTACAGGGAGCCAATCAGCCCATAGCATCCGCGGTGGCTCTCAGCCATCCACATATTACGCTGTATACTCAAAATCCTTTAAATGTCTATTTCTTCAAATATTTATCTACCTCCCTTTTAAAATCCATTATGTATTCTGGTTCCATCACAGTTTTGGATAGAGTGCTCCCATGTTCTAATAGCCCTCTTATGTAACAACATTTTCCTACCTGCACCCTTCCTTCTTTTGACAATGATTTTAAATTTATTCCCTCTAGTTACAGGCTAACTAATTATGGGAAGTAGTTATCCTTGATTTACCTCAAAACCTGAACTTTGAACATTTGAATCAGATCTCAATCTTAATAGGGCTCCAGTTTTGTAACTGAAGCCTCACTGCTTTAGTATCATAGTGAATCTGAACCCTTGACATGACCCTAAAAATAAACGACCCAAAACTGGACACATTATTCTAATTATGGCCTAACGGATGATCCCTATAGGCATGGCATTACCTCTTTGCTTTTGTACACCACCCACTTATAAAACCTAAGATTTCATGTACTTTTTTCTTAAAGCTAGCTTTATCAAATTAGCCTTTCGCTCAAAAAAATGTCTGAAACCCATCTTCCTCACTAAATCTCTGCTTTTACCCCTTTTAAAAGGTTTGACCACCTCTTGCATATTCCTATCTTACCATTCTTCCTTACAAAATCTATCACCTCTCAGTTATTCGCATTAAATTTCACCTTTGTCCGATGTACAACTTGTCCACGCACGCGCCAAAATTGACTGAAGGGCACTACTGCTTATATACCTCCTCTGAAAAAACATCTATTAACCATCACTCCTTTCTGGCCTGTAAGCAACTCCTTACAGTCACATGTCCTTTAATACCAGGAACCTTATTTTGTTAACAAACCTCCTATACAGTACAAAACCAAATGCCTTTTGAAAATCAACTTCAGGATAGCTGGTGCATTTCTGAATTTGGGACTGAAATACATTACAGGGACAGAGTCAAGATGTGCTGTTTTTGCACCTAATCAACTTCACCCAAGTTGGGAGGTGATTAAAACATTGAGGTCCTGAAGTAGGTAAGTCTTCCATTCCCAACTCCAACATACCTCAAATTAATAAACATTTAAAAAATAAAACACTTTAGCCTCCTGTGTTCCAAAAATGAGAGCTTTCCTGTGCTTAGTTTTGAAAATGGTGGAATTTTCCCAATTAGACTTAAGTTAGAAACCCAGTGACATAGAACTATTTCAACATAGTCGCCAACCCATACTTGACAATTACATTAGCCAAGGAAGGCTGGCACATGCAAATTTCAGGAAAAAAACTTGTCTGTATATAAATACTGGTGTCTAGGCAATAATTAAATAAATATGCAGTATTATCTGCAGTCACTGATGCCAGAAATCAAATACAGCAGTCACATGCCTGTGAAGAAAACATCTCATTTTTGAGCTAACTGATCCAAGTCACATCCATACTTGACACCGCTAAATACATAGAAATACATTGCAAACAATTAAAAAGTGGACAACTGTGGAAGAATAAACTCAAGGTAGAAAAGCAAAAGTGAACAGAAAGGTAGCAAAATTAAAGCCACAGAACACAAATGATTTCTATGTTAGGCAACAGCAAAAAAAAAATCTGGAGTGTGTAAAAAAAAAGGTGGTTAAACAAAGAGTATCAACAAAGGACAGAAACTGAAGGCACTGGAGAGACATTAAGGTTAGAAATTACTGCTTTCACTATCAGTCAACTAGCAATGTACTCAGGACATTCCTCAGTCTGCTTTTCTAATGCAAACATTAACCTATACAAAACTAAAGAGATAATGCCCTCAGTAAACTAGGAAACTAGACAAATGTCATAGAAACATGTTAAATGTTAATTGTCGGTGTGTTAATATCAAGTAATTATGAAAATCAAAAATGTCAAACTGAGTTACTTAATACGCCATTACTAAAAGTCAGACAATTAATAGAATTATCATAAATTACACATGGAATAATAAACAGAGCGTAAGTCACAAACTTATAACATAGAATTGGTCATCAAGATACCAAGCTGAGAGCAATTTTAATGGAACTGAATTGCACCTGCACTTTGAGATATACCTTAACATCTAAATAGATTTTTTAGAAAGTGCAATTTCAAAAACCTAACCCACTTGGGCAGTCTGGGTTTTTGCAGTCTAACTGGGAGAGTTGAGTATGTGGAATTGTTGCCCAGATTCAGCATTTTATAGATTGAGCATTTGATATAATCAATATTGTATTGCATTCTAAACATTAAATTATTGTCTTACCAAAGCAGCGACGTATACTTTGTAGACTGGGTCAGCACAGACCATAGAGAGTACACTGCAACATGACTCCACCACCACGTCTCCTGAGATATCAGTCTGAGATGACCCATTGGCTCCTGTCATACTACTAGATCCAGTGTCGCTTCCATTGCTACAGGTTCCTCCAGTACGGATTTCGCCATTTGCCAAAAGCAAGGCACCACTAACATCATGTGAAAGTCGCCTTAATGCCATCTCTCGTACATTCCAGTTCCGAGAAAAGAGACAACTAACCAATTCCATTCCAAATACCTAAATAAGAAAGTGGACAGCGTCACAGCAACAGACTAAGCATTCAATTCTAAATCACTTCCTAAAATTTAACTAAATATATTTTAATACAGAATTCGTTGAAAAATAATGTCAGTTTGGAAAGTACATCACTGTTGGTTTTACCATGTAATCATGCCACCACTTTGAAGAATTTCAGTAATAGGATACCACTGTGTAAAGTTTTGAAACATTTACAATAACAATTAAAGTTTATTTTCATTTGAAGTTTCCTAAGAATTCCTAAGCTGCAACGCCTGTTCTTGTGCAAAAATATAATTTATACTTATAAATTCCCCTCACCTGAATCCAGGGTTCTGCCAACTCTTTGTAAGCTTGTGGGATTTGTTGAACTCCATAATGACGCAGGTTAAAGTCACTGTCCTGCTGCCGTCTCTGTGGATCGACCTCTAGTGGCTGAGTCTGGATTTGTACTGAGCTTTGAGAATCATGACTTTTAAGGCAAAAGTATAAAATGGCATTGTGAAATTCAATGAAGAAAACACTGAATGAATCTATTAATCATCAGATTCCTATGAGATTATTATTTGAAGGAATGGCTGCTAAGCACACAAGCTTTGATTTTATAGTTAATCATCTTGCTGAAATCAAGGAAACTAAGTCTGCCTAGATTTGGCAGAAATCACAGGTTTGCAAAAAATCTTTAATTCAAGTTTGCTAATGCCACAGTGAACATATTGTGAGGAGGTACATGCACATATAGAGACATGTTAACTGTTGAGCCAGGTAATTAATTTAGAACTATAAGAATGGTTTATGTCATCTGATAGATTAGTTAAAATCATGGCTCCAGATTTTGTACAGTGAATGCCAAGCATTTCAATGTACCTACATCTGTGTAAAATCCTGTGAGGAATGCAGTTGGGCTTGATCAATATCAAATATTCAAATTTACAAAATCTAAAATGTAGAGAGGGAATTGAAGGCTTAAAGTTCAAAATGCAACATAATGAACAGTAATTTAAAGTTTTTCATTTCATAAAGCAGTTTTCTTACCTGTGCAGCTCTCGGGACTTCCATTTGGCTCTACAAAGAGGACAGATGAGAGTCTCATGGTTCCGTCTGCATTCCTCAGCCCCTGGAATAAAGTCCAACATAAACATTACTGAATATAACTGAAACATCAAGCTTCACTTCAAGTTGAAACAAACTTATTTTATTTTGCTTTCAATTTCTGGACCACCACCACCTCAACTTTCAAGACTTGATGCACTCTAGGTGATGGCGCCTGATGCAATCAAGATTGTAGAGTATATTGCACAGCACATGAAATTCATAGACCTATGCTTTAGGTAATACCTGTGAAAGCAATCCAGGCACTTGGAGGTTTTGTTCCAGGTACTTAGATTGACAAGCCTGGTCTTTACCAATCCAGCTGCTATTAGGGAAATGGCTAACTTCATCATGAGTCATACTTGAGATAAGCACAGACCTCACACTAAAAGAAATACCAGTTAAGAAGCTTCTTGCATCATTCTCAGTTCAGGATTTCAAATTTTAGCTGAAGACAATTCTCAATAGTTAGTCAAGAAATATTCTGCAAAATGCAATGATCTTCTAGATCAGTTAAAATTCTCAGGACAGGTGCCAGGTCAAAGGCCAAAGAAGGATGACTAGAAACAAGCAACCAATAACAAAAGTAAAGGAAGTAACCAAATTTATTTCAAATGCATGGACATCCACATTTATCCTACAGAATGAAAAACTGAGCATATCAAGTAAAATAAAAAGTTTCAGATACCTTGCCATCCATTGCTCCCCAGATAATAGTCCCAGCTCAAAGAAATGACTGTGTATGTCGAGTATTTATTAGTAAACCAAAATAGTTCAGCATTGGACAAAAAGAACTTGAAACATCTCATCCCAATTAAAAATCAACATAAAATAAAAAAGTGAAAATCCCTACAAACTTACAGATTGACATGCAGTGATGGTGAAGTTTATTCCGGCAGCCTTCTTCACACACAGTCAAGCTTTCCTCATCAAGCATATCCAGTAGACAAATAGGACACATTTGTTCTTCTTCATCTTTCAAACTAGAAAAACAAAAAAATTCTGTTTTTAACTTCAGGCAGTTCAAAAATGCCAAAATTTTTTTCAATGTGGTTCATTTAGATGCATAGCACAGAATCTCAAGGGACAACTATAAAAGGTTTAAAAACAATGTTCTCATTAATATGCATAGTTCTCAATCTGCAGACATTAAGATCTTTGAGTTCCATTTTAGGAGTTACTCAATAATGAAGCAATCAAGAAAAAACCCTTACAGATACCCAAGCCCACAAAATTCAAACATGTAAATAAGTTAGAAAGGAGTTGGTTTAGCTTCAAGAACTATACTACCAGGACTTGCTGGCTGAATGTAGCCCATATGAACAAACAACAAGGAGCGGGTGTAGGCCATTTGGCCCCTTGAGCCTGCTCTGCCATTTAAGATGATCATGGCTGATCTGATAGTAACCTCAAATCTGCACCCCGCCTACTCCCAATAATCTATCAACCCCTTGCTTAACAAGAGTCTATTCACCTCTGCCTTAAAAATATTCAAAGGTTCTGCTTCCATCACCTTTTCAGAATGAGTTCCAAAGACTCATGACCCTCAGAAAAAATTGCACCTCATCTCCGCCTTCTCCACGTAACCTTTGATCCCCTTACCAATCAAGAATCTATCTCTCTCGATCTTAAATACACTCAATGACCTGGCCTCCACAGCCTTCGGTGGCAATGAATTCCAAAGATTCACCACTCTCTGGCTAAAGAAGTTTCTCCTCATCTCTGTTCTAAAAGGTCTTCCCTTTACTCTGAGGCTGTGCCCTTGGGTCCTAGTCTCTCCTGCTAACGGAAACATCTTCCCCACGTCCACCCAACCAGGCCTTTCAATATTCTGTAAGTTTCAATCAGATCCCCCCTCATCCTTCTAAACTCCATTGGGTATAGACCCAGAGTATTAACTTACAAGAAATGTCTTTGTTTTGAGTCATTACTGCAAGTTGTACAAATTGGTCCCCTTACCCAAGGAAGTATCTATTTTCCTTAGAGGAAGTGCAATAAAGGTTTATTAGGTTGATTCCTGGGATGAGGGGATTGACCTACGAGGAGAGGGAGAGCAGAATGGATCTAGATTCTTTGGGGTTTTGAAGAATGAGGGGTGACCTTATTGACAATTTTTTCAGTTCAAGAGAGCAGATGCAGAGAGGCTGTCTCCTTTGGCTGGGAACTCTAGAACTGAGGTCATGATCTCAGGACAAGTGAGTCAGCTATTTTGGACTGAGATGAGGAGAAATTTCTTCACTGAAGGGTTTACATTTTGGAATCCTCAACTTGACAGGGTCATTGATGATGTTCAGTCTTGAATAGAGATAGATAAGACTTTTGGGCATAAGGGAGTTGATGGAAATGGGGATAGGGCTGGAGTTGAGTTGAGGTAGATGATCAGCCACGGTCTTAGTGAATGATGGAGCAGGCTCGAGACCCCTATTGCCTACTCTGGCTCAAGACAGAATCATCTTCCACAGGAACTAATGCATGTTACAGTTCTTTAATCTTGCTTCTAAATAAAATTATCAGAGTTGAGCTGAAGTGTAGGGAGAGCGAGAAAGTAAGAGGAATAAAAGTATATCTCAGTTACCACAAAAATGTTTGACTTCTGTACTTTGCTATGATTTAAGACTTCTGACAGTTTTTTTTAACCATAGCTCAACTTTTTGACTAATCTATGTTTCTCCCAAAAATTTACCATAACAAAATTATAGCTACATTAAGAACACAGGAATGTAAAGAACCAGGAGAGTGCATCAATCTGACCAGTCACAAATACTAATATCTCAGTCGTCCAACTCACTACCTTGTCATTCTCACACTAAGTGCTATTCGCCAATCACTATCTCACCCTCCCAACCTATCTAGATCCCTTTATATTTAGTACACCGGTTTCCAAATTGCAATTGCCCCACCCCTAAATTTGGCAGCATTCCAGCTTAGTTTTGTTCCATCTCAGCTTCAAATCATTTATCTGCAGTGTAAAAACATCAATGGCAATGATTTATCTCACCCTGCTGGTGAACTTATAGATACAGATACATACATAACTGCTCTGCCTTCTCTATTAATCAATTTTCTATTTTATACCTGCTTAACTTTGGACTAATCACTTTAATGACACACAGGCGAAAGCTTTGCTGAAATTCATCACAGCTACAGAACTTCCAGTCAACAAAGTCAGTTATTTCCTTGAGAAATTGCATTTTACATTAGGCAAAACAAGCCTTCCATAAATTCAAACAGATTCCCCCTCAACATATTTTAATCTAAATATTTCTCTCTCTTCCTTATCTGGGGTCTACAGCAGACATGCGTAGCAATTTCCTTTCTCTCATGCCTCATCCCCATTCATAAACTTTCCACCCAGGTCATTGGTCCATCCCTGTTATAATCAGATTCTCTTCCACATAAAAAGCCCATGCACCCTCCCTTTCTTCCTTCTACATTCATCCAATCTACATATTACATATAAACATATGAATTAGGAGCAGGAGTAGGCCATTTGGCCCATTGAGCCTGCTCCGCCATTCAGTAAGATCATGGCTGATCTGATTGAGGCCTCACTTTTTCCCCATCAGATTGCCTCTTAAATCTTCTCCATTCTTGTTCGAAGGCAAAGAGACTGCAGAGGCACAGCATGCAAACAAGGATTCGATTTTATGGGCTACATTTTTCATTTTTTTCTCCTTGGATGGTGGGGCATATTTGAGTCGCGATTTTTCAAAAAAAAGCTTGTTTCAGGGATTGTGGATTTCTGATTTTATTTGAGAGAATTGGTTAATGCCTTACTTAATGGCAGGATTAGGTCCTCTGGAGTCCTGTTCCTGTTTATGCAATCCAACATCTGACAAAAACTGCCTATTGTATCTCCCAGATTCCTTCAGTATCTCCCATTAATTAGGTGATACCTGCCAGTTTCCAATACCCCCACCACCTGTAAAGTCCTAGTACTTTTTCCAAATAGCCCAAATTCTTCTGAAGCTTGTCCCAATTTTCCACTGTATTAACTATTCTTGTCATTTTTGGTGCATCACAAAATTAAAAATGAACCTTCTACCACATCACTTTTGGGTTCATTGAAGGATACTGGTATCAATGCAAAGTCACATGCATAACTCCATTTCCCACTAACTAGACCCCTCCATTTCTTATTGCTCAGCCCCAATTCAACTCACTACAATGCCATGTCCTTTAATTTTCACGTATTGTTTCAGGTGTCTTATCAAAAATCTTACTAAAACCCTAGTACATTATACATTTCACCATTACTTAAATAATTTTTCCTTCATAAGATTCTACTGAATTCTTCTGGCATGAGTTCCCTTTTATGATTCAGTGCTGTCTTTGACTAATTAGTTTATATCTCTGAATGATTCATTAATGTTGTCCTGGACAACTGCCTCCAGAATTTTGTGGGTTCCAGTCCCACTCTACGAACTTGAGCACAAAACGTAGGCTAACATTTCAGTGAAGTGCTGCAGAGCTGCTGTTTTTCAGATGAGATGAGAAACAGAAGTGCACTTGCCCTCTCGAGTGGCCATAAAAGATACCATGACATTAAAAGAGGATCTTTGTGTCCTGGCCAAAATTCATCCCTCAATTATAAATCAAGAAAAAAAAAGTTTATATGGCCAACATCACTTTGTAGTTTGTAGGAGATTGTGTACAAATTGGTTGCCATGTTTCCTACGCTATGACAACAATTGCACATTACAGAAGTAATTTATTGACTAAACTGCTTTGGAACATCCTGAGATTGTGAAAGATGCTATTAAAGCATTTTCTTTCTTTCTGAAAAGACAAAATTGCTTCTAGTTCCCTGGAACTCCACCAATGCACAGAGATCTCTTTTTAAGAAAGTTTAATCATTACAGAATACTTACCTATGTTCTGCACTGGATGTTGAGGTACTGGATGAAGTTGATGTGTGCGAGTTAGACATACGGGAAACAAATTTTTGGATGGTGTTGCGTGATGGAGCTTTGATACGTGAACTGCGTCTGCTGTGATATTTCTGAAATAGACTCTCCACCTTTTGAGGAGATGATCACAAAAGTTAATTCCCAATTTCCAAAAGCATACAATCCATCAACTGCTGCATTTACACCGATAACTCTACTTTCTAACAGAACTTCTGAAAAAGCTTCCCCCATCAAGTGCAGTGGTTGCACCCACACGGGCCCTTCACCAGATCCAGCCCATTTCCTTCTGTTCTCGCCCCTCCCCCTCCACTCAACAGAATCCTTTGCCAACATCTTCCATCCTACAAACTTCTATTCACCATAGGTTCGTGTTGATTTGGTGGAAGGTGCCATCAGCAAAGATATCTTCTCCTCCAAAATACCCTCTCCACTTTTGTATCATTCCCATCTTCCTACCCAACTCTAATGCGTTCCTCTTCAGGTCTAAAGACTATTTCTATTTTGTATTTAGATGCATTTTCTGCCTATGGTGCAACCACCTCTAGAAAGGTGAAGCAGAATGCAAGTTAGGTGACAGCTTTGCTGAACACCTCTGGTCACCACAAAAAGCAGGCCAAATCCAACCAGGCCAATTACCGCACTGTAAATCTATTCCCAATCATTAGCAAAGTGGTGGAAGGGGTTGTCAACAGTGCTATCAAGCAGCACTTATGCAGCAATAACCTGCTCAGTTTGGGTTCCGCCAGGGTCACTCAGTATAATTTCATTACAGCTTTGGTCCAAACGTGGACAAATGTGCTGAACTCAAGAGGAAGTGAGACTGATGGCTCTTGACGTCAATGCAGTATTTGATCACATGTGCACCAAGGAGCCCTAGGAAAACTGAGGTCAATGGGAATCCAGAGGAAAACTCTCCACTAGTTGGAGTCATACTTAGCACAAAGGAAAATGGCTGTGGTTGTTGGAGGTCAATCATCTCAATCCTAGGACATCGCTGCAGGACTTCCCCAGGGTAGTGCCCTAGGCCCAACCATCTTCAGCTGCTTCAATGACCTTTCCTCCATTATAATGGTCAAAAGTGGGGATGTTCACACAATATACCATTCATGGCTCCTCAGATACTGAAGCAGTTAATGTCTAAATGCAGCAAGTCCTGGACAACATTCAGGCTTGGGCTCATAAGCGTTAAGTAGCATTCACGCCGCACAAGTGCCTGGCAATGACCATCTCCAATAAAAGTGAATCTAACCCCACCCCCCACGGCAAATCAATATCCTGGGAGTTGACATTGACCAGAAACTGAACTGGAACAGGCATATAAATAGTGTAGCTACAAGTGCAGGTCAGATGCTGGAAATTGTGCAGTAGCTAACTCACGTGACTCCCCAAAGCCTGTCCACCATATATAAGGCATTAGTCAGGTATGTGTTGTAATACTCTCCACTTGCCTGGATGAGTACAGCTCCATCAACACTCAAGAAGCCTTGACACCAACCAGGGGAAAGCAGCCTAATTGATTGGCACTCCATTCAACACCTTCAACATTTAATCCTTCCACCAGTGATGCACTGTAGCAGCAGTGCACATCGCCTACAAGATGCACTACAGCAACTCACCAAAACTTCAAAAGCACCTTCCAACCCCATGACCTCTACCACCTAAAAGATCAAGGGCAGCAGATGCATGGGAACACCACATCCAGCAAGCTCCCCTCCCAAGTCACACAGCATTCTGACTTGAACTATACTGCTGTTCCTTCACTGTCGCTGGGTCAAAATCCTGGAACTTCCTTCTGGCATTGTGAGTGTACCTACACCACATGGGCTGCAGTGGCTCAAGGAGGAAACTCACCACCACCTTCGAGGGCAATAAATACTGGCTTAGCCAGTAAAGCCCACATCCTGTATATGAATACATTAAAAAATCTCCTAGTGGATTGCCTCCATTACAATTCTAACCTCACTCTTTTCCCTCTCTATATTGTTCCAAAGAGCCCCAGGAAGTTCTGTATTTTCTGTTGCACACTCTATGGGTAGAGCACCGACTTAGCAACTTCAGCCCTCAACTATATCCCTTTCCTTTACAGTAGGGAATGCTGGTGTTGTGTCCTTCAGTGACTCAAAGAGGAGGCAGATTAAGATTTCAGGTGCAGATTAGTCATCAGAACATAGTTATTAGGGGAGCCTGGGTCAATAGTTTTGGGTTGCTTTCATCTTGTATGTCGCTAGTGCTTTCTGTTTTCATTTCAGACCTCCTGCACTTGCAGTCATTCCCTTACCAACATCCCCAAATTATCACCTGTGTGGAACTTTTGATGTCTTTCCACTACTTTAACTATTTGTACATTTTTACATCTTTCCATCAGCATTCTTTTAAGACAGTTTTATTAAGCAGTTAATTAAACTTGGTAATTCTGTTTTTGTTTATTAAGCAGTTTACAGGTTATTCAGCACATTAACTTTGTCTGACTGGATGTCTGTTGTTTTCATCCCCTTTGCTTTCTTTTGTCTAACCTCATTAAAATTCTTCATCATCTTCAGTTTTGATGGAAGATATACATCTGAAATGTTAACTTGTCTGGTACATGCAGACTGTGCTAGTAAACATTCAGCAAATTATCCATATAACCTGCTGGTCTTTTCCATTTTTTGAACACAGATTTAGCATTGCCATTCATCAGTTCTTTTGTATTATTCTTGATGATAAAGAAGTTTGAAAAAACTAATTTAGCCCCTAATCTCTTCATCATTATATTACAGAATGCTGAGAGGGATTAAAACATGAGGAGCTGGTAAATAATCAAGTTCAATCCCCAGTAATTTAACAATGTGTTGCTCTTCCATACCTTGCTGTGCTATTTCTGTAACCTTTCAACTTTCTTTGCTTAGAGGTAAAATACTTACTTCTACCATCGTTATACTCTCTACCATAGATTTGCACTCTACCATAAAGCTGTTTCTTTGACCATTATGTCTTCTCGCTAATTAACTCAAACATATATTGTTGAATAGTTTATGTAGTTACGCATGTAGATGCTTTCCACAAGTGACTTTGGCAAGGATACTTTTCTTAATATTATGTCAAATATTTATAATGGCCCAAATCTTCCAGTCTCTGGATCATTGGCAACTGGACAGATGACAGGAGATGCCAGGCCTGTGGAGGTCCAGACACAGGGACCTACATGGGAATTGCCTGGGAAATTTAAACTTCCGCTGGATAATACCCGTGTGTGGAAGTCACTGACTCCTGAGCTAGAGTTGAAGACTGGGACCGATGCATGGTACTTAACTGGATAGTTACCCAGGAAACGTTAAGACACAGTTTAAAACCTAGTCTAACACCTGTGTAACTCCATAACCCATCTACCCTCCCTGCATGCATTAAGATTCATTAAAAGACTGGAACTTTAAATACCAGAACAAAGCAGCTAGTACCATAAAAAGATGTGTCATCTTTTCCCCTGACTAATCCGCTCTGACAATAGTTCCCAGGGGATACTGTGCATTTCTTTGACAGCTTGGATCGGAAGATCCCAGAAGAAAAAGGTACAGCAGCATTGGGTCAGGAGAAGCTTTGCGCGCAGCACTGCCACTGCTCGGAAAATTCAGGCCATTATTCTTGTGAGTCTTTGGAATTCCTTGCCCCAGAGGGTAGATGGAGTGCATGCTCTATCATAAACATATGTAAAGCTAGAATAGAGATTTTTGGTGTTTCAAGGAATCAAGGGGTATAAAGAGTGGGTAGGAAGGTAGGGTTGCAGCAGGTTAAGACACGATTGTATTGACTGGTGGAGCCGGCTCAAGAGGCCGCATGCAAATAGGAGCAGTAGTAGACCAATGTTATTAACTTTGCAAACAGAAAAGTGACAAGTAACAATGCAAAAATATACACTGCCATCTTTCTGCTGAGATGTTAAACCAAAGCCCAACTACCCTACCCTCTCAGGTGAATGCAAAAGATCCCAGGGCACTTTGTTTTCCCTGTGCCTTAGCTAACATTTATCCCTCAACCATCATTACTAAAAACAGGTTATCCAATCATTTATTTCATTGCTATTTCAGGACCTTATAGCTATTGTGTTTCCTACATAGGTGACTGCCCTTCATAAGTACTTCATTGAATGTAAATTGCTTTAGGATGTAGAAGGTACTATATAAATGCAAGTTATTTCCTTTCCTTTAAGCACATCTTAAAAGGTTACAAATTCAGAACAATTCCTCAAAAAGTTAGGAATCAGTTTTCTTGTTCTGCTTACCTCAAAGTTTTTTAATGTCTTTCGCCACAGCAATGAATCAGAGGGCTCTAACTGAAAGACTCGTAGCATAACAAACAGGACATGAATGCAGAATGTTCCACGCCCACAACTGCAGGTCTATAAAAGATTAAATCATTATAATCTTGTATAATAAATCAAAGCTGCCTAATAGCGGAACAATTTTTTCAGTATCTAGGTTTTCAATATATTTGAAAACAATAGGGAAGGCTACCATAGACGGTGTTAGTATCACCCTATGTTAACAATTTTACAAATGTCATATGTTTGTTGGGGGGGGGGGGGGGCAGGCTTCAAATTTTTAGTGGCACTTCAGTCCTACACTCAGTTTGTGAGGGGTAGGCAAGTTGGAAGACAGAGTCTATTCCCGGACCTGGTTATGGTGGATATTCAGATGGACATGGGAAGAGGGGAAGGACACTGGCTGCCTCACTCTCCTTTGTGGTTTTGTCATTTAGGGTTGATACTGGAAAGGAAGCATGCTGATACACAGGCATTCCATGACTGGTGTGCATTGCAGGAAAAAGAGCATCTAATAAACACACGAGGTAACATTATGATTTAGTTTTATAAGTTTCATTCTTGGTCAGATTGAAATTGGGACTGTGTATTTCAATTCTTTCATTAGTTAGCTCTCCTCAAAACAAGGGCATCTGCACATTTAGTTCAATTATAAAAAGCAACTAAAACTCTTCCTGATTTACAAACTCCACATTTAAACAACAAGGTGATAATCTCAGAGAAGGTTAAATGTCAAAAAGGACAATCATGTTTTCAGCTCCTTCTCAGCTGTTGCATTAATATACATTACAGAATTAGAATCCTCCAGATTTTGGCAATGCACTAAAATCAAGAAATCAATGCAAGAGCCAGAGGCATTTTACACAATTTGAAAAACTGAAGTTTTGCATAGATCAGGGGTTCTCAACTAAGGTCCGAAAGGAGGTTAAGCAGCATGCTAAAAATAACCAGAGATCATGCAGGGCTTGGTACATCTGTTCCTCTAATGAATTTTTAAACTGCACTTTAGCATCCAACTATTCAATTCAGTTAACCAGTAACTGAGCCTCACTGCTCAGAGACACAAGGTGGCTCACAGCTGCAATAGGTCACTGCATGCCACACCCAATCCTCAGGCTGGTGCCAACACCAGCAACAAGTTTCACATTAAGTAAAACAAAAATATACATTTAACCCTACAACTAATATTTATACAGAAAAAAATACTTGTGCTACTGGGATTCTGTGGAAATTTTATAACATGGAAGGGAACCTTCAGAAGCAAAAAAGGTTGACAGCCTCTGGCATAGATGATGCAATTTTTAATGAATATTATATGGATTTCAGGAGTGTGCGAAAAAGAAACGGGATTGTAGCAGATAGCACTGTGCAAATATTGTTTCCCTATTTAGCAGTAACACAACAGTATATGATAGATGCAAAAGTTGTAATAGTTTCTGGATATATATTTTGCCTGCTTTGAATGTACAGAGGGCTTGACGCAGACATCACTGGATTTCTGTGCTCCATTTTAACCTAAAGCACGTCAGGGAACATGACAGTATGCAAGCAAATGAATTCTCACCATCCACAAGCCTGCATACGCTCCGATCTCCCACCACTAGTTTTGTTAGTAAGCATTTGAAAAAAAAACTAACACACTAGGCATCAAAATGACAATACTCATGAACGTAGAATGACAATTTTATTGTTGCTGAAGTTGTGTATAATGCCTTCCTTCCAACCAATCATATCCCTCATATGGAGGCCTCTATCAATTTGGTTGCTCAACACCCAATTTAAGGGCAATGATATCCTTCTTATGGCACCATATTAGGCACCAGCCCAAAGTGCGCCTGGGTTCTATGTCATTACATACTTAACTCAGCATATGATAAGATGATAGCAGCAATTTTAAAGAGCCAAACTTGTTGGGCTAAATAGACTTGGCCGAATACAAATTCTCCTATTCGACCAATCTCAAACAAAAGACTGTACAGTTTGCTGACATTAGGTGAAAGACTAGCAAGAGGGAAGGTCGGGGGAGGGGGAGGAGAAAGAAGAGAGTAAGAGAAGTCAGGTTATGGGATGAAATAAGTTCTTAAAAATTTTCAGAAAGATAAACAAAATGAATGTTATGGCATTTGCAATATAAGGGTTGCCCATGCCATGTGCATAAAATAGAAGAAATGCTTTACTTGCCAGGATCCTTGCAGCATAATTTTGTTTGCTTGTATGCTGACACATTTTTGTCAATTATCATTCATAACACATTGCATTTTCCAACAGCTTTACAATATTATAAAAATAATACACAATAGTAACTTCAATTGTCTAACCAACTGCCAGAATCTATACTGGCTAAAACTTTTCGCTCGAGACATCAAAGCTACAACGTTTCTATAATGAAATAAATAGAGTGAGTATCGTGTGCTTTGCACATTTCTTCCCTCAAAAAGAAAACCAAGGTGATATTAACGTAGGACACCAGACATTGCTATCCAACTGACCTGAGGACCAATAAACACCCTGTACTTGTTATCAGGAACATCTCCTCCAATAAGGAAGGAATTTGGACCTATTTGCTGTAGCAAGTACAGTCGTGCTCGCATTACTTTGTTGACTCTGCGGTTAGTTTCCTCAGGACTGTAAGGCGAGAATCCATCTGGTGAAGGAGCTCTCCTCGGAGGAGTAACACGGCCACTCTGAAACTACAAAATAATGATGTTTTGTCAATCTTCTTGCACAGATCCATCAACCTAGCTACACTGGGTTTCCACTTACTTTCTAATTTAAAAAATAAACTCCTTTATGTTCATATGCTCCCAGAACGAATACACTTTGACTGCACAGATCTAACAAATAAGTTATAAACACAGCAGAGTTTAGCATTCAAACATAAAATGGCTTGAATCACATTCAATAAAATGAACTTAAAGACAGAATAAGATCTTTATCCACAACTGGACAGTACACAAATTTAGATTTGTAAAATTTGACGATTTTTGCATGGGGAGCGAGACAGGACAATCACATCAATGAAAGGTAGATTAATTTTGGAGGATAACTGCATGATAACTTTCCAGCAGTACTAATTATAAATACAGAGTTGTTAAAAATAGACACTAAAAATATTTGGCACTTATGTAAGCCAGAAGTGGACCATTTTTGGACTTCTGGCTTTAAGTCATCCAACATAATGCAAAATATGACCAAATGCTGGAAAGAGCTCCATTACTTGTTCTAAACTCAGATGATAACAAACTTCTACTGCACAAGTATGAATTCGATCCATTTTCTACATATATAGTTCTCAAATAAAAGAAAGCAACAACTTGTCTTTAAATAGCACTTCTTACATCCTGAGGGCACTTCACATCCAATTACTTCTGAAGTGAAGTCATTGTTAAATAGGCAAGTTAGCTGCCAATTAGCAAAGAGAAGGTCCCAAAGACAAAAAAAGTGACTAGTTATTTGAGTTTTTTTTAAAAAGTGTTGTTGATGCTTAAAATGTAGCTCAGAATGCCAGACTTGCCCATATTTTCAAAGTTTATCCATGGGACCTGAATGGAAAATTAAGTACAAAATGGTAAGACAGCAACATAGATCCAGTTTCAATTTGCCACCCTTTGAACCCTGATTTTAGCCACATGGGGATGGAGAATGGTCACAAGGCCATCTTAAGAGTAGCATTAGCAGAAGATTGAAATCCTTTCATCCCAAGTGGACCAGAAATCATGGAAAGAAATTTAAACTAAAACTTTGCATACATGGTGGACAAACCAATGCAGGTTAACGTGCATTTAACACCAATCATTTATTTAAGCGATTTTGCATGTGTTCCACTAATAGCTGTCACTTCATAAAATGGCTTCATTCTGGGCAATTTCTTAGTGCATTAGGTTCTACTACAGAAACCACTAAAAATAACTTAATCTTCTTGCTCCATTTGAATGAACCATCTTCACCCCAGGAATAGATACAGAATCCCATCCCAAATGCTCCAACTTTTACATTCTTCAGTTGCAATGTTTTTAACAAGAATACAACTGAATTCTTAGATTTCCAGCTGCTGTCAGTTCAGAGATAATAAGGAAATGTTACTTAAGGGATTTGAACATTTCCCAGAGCCCAAGGAGTGGCACACTTAAGGACAGCCAGAACATTGCACTGTTCCAAGTGTCACTTTTCAGTTGGGTGTTTAATCAAGATTTGTCTGCTTTTTTTTTTCCCATTTGTTCAAGATGTGAGTAAAGCAGGCATGACACATTTGTTGCTCATGCTTAGCTGCCTTCAGGTGGTGGTAGGCTCTCTCCCTGAACCACAGTCATCTTAGTGAGAGTGCTGCATGACAGTGTTGGGTAGGGAAATACAGTAATGAAAAAGGTAATAAAATGCAAGGAAATTGGATTGCAAGGTGGAGGAAATGATACTTCAGTTGTACAGAGCACTGCATTCAATTTTGGACATCAAACCTCAGGAAGGTTATATTGCCTTGCAATGGATACAGCTTAGATTCACCAGAATGATAACAGGACTTGAAGGGTTAATTTAGGAGCGCAAGTTGCAGAAATTTGGCTTGCATTTGCACATTATAGCAGAACTTAGGTTATAATAATTAGGAAAAACTGAGCAGAGGTTGGGACTGTTCTCTTGAAAAGAGAAAGCCAAAGGATGAATTAATAGAGGTAGTCCAAAACTTAGGGGGTCATAAATATAAGATAGTCATGAATAAACCCATGAAAGAATTCAGAAGAAACTTACTGGTTAGAGAATGGAGTTTGCTGCTGCTACCACATGGAGTAATTGAGGCCACTAGCATTGATACATTAAAGGAGAAGCTAAGTACATGAGAGAGAAAGGAATACAAGGATATGTTGGTAAGTTAGATGAAGTAGGGCAGAAGGCAGATCTTGCAGAGCCTTAACAGCAGCAAAGCTCAGTTGGGCCAATGGCCTGCGTCTAGGCTGCATATTCTATATATAACATATGCAGTTTTATCTGCAATTTCAATTTCAAAT
Source organism: Carcharodon carcharias (assembly GCF_017639515.1). Lineage (NCBI taxonomy): Eukaryota > Metazoa > Chordata > Chondrichthyes > Lamniformes > Lamnidae > Carcharodon > Carcharodon carcharias. Next base: position 176,812,618 of record NC_054467.1, read on the forward strand.
GGTGGCAGTGTTGGTACTATAATCACAACACCAGCATATTAATCACAACACCAGCAAATGCATTGAACAGTTCTGGAAAATTCCATTGTATTTTCCACCATGGCTGATGAATTGAAATCTAACAACATTCAATCTTCCAATTATGGATTTAATCTTTATGATTTGTTCTTCATTTTACCCAATCTTTTCTGAACTATGACATATTAATTCATTTATCCCAGAGATGCTAATGTTAAATATTAAAACCTCAGGCCAACTTCAAATATCATTGCTACCTGATGAATTAATTGGGCAACATTCATAAGAAGGTCTATTCAGTAAGCAACAGATAAGTTCAAACTTCGTATTAGGAGGTTTTCAGTCTTCAGTGTTACAGGTGTGGTGGAATTTGGCAAGCATGCTTCCCTAGATGGGTGGTTCGTGAGATACAAATGTTTAAAAGGACAAGCGAAAGACTATTTCAGATGAGTCATCATTTTTTGGAAACTTATTCAGTGTGTGGCAATTAGCTTTAGCATTCCTACATCTAATATGCAAATTTTGATTCTTCCAAAGTAATTGGAGAGAACAGAAATTCTTACTTCTTGCACTTACAGGAACTGGTGATACTCTTTTCCTTCTTACGCCTGGAGATTCAGACTTTGCAGTAGTTTTTGAGGAGGATGACGACGATGTGGCAGAAGAAGAAGAACTGCCAGGGGAAGGGCTGCGCCTTCCTCGCTGCATTTGTGGTGAGGCATTTATATCTGTCTGACAGTCAGATGCTTGCTTGCCTAACTCAGCCCCATCTGCTTTCACCGGAATTGGTTTCACAACCTGCAAGGCAGATAGAATAGGGGTCATTGCAATAATCTAAAATGCATTAACAATTAGGATTTCAAAAGAAAAAGTATTTTTTTAATTGAATCTAACGAACTATCATTTATAATTTCTACCAAACATATATAGGCAAACTTACAACCTCTACCATCAAGAAAAAGGTTAGGAGGCACATGGGAACAGTATCACCTACAAGTTACTCTTCCAGGTCACACAATTTCTTCATCACTGGGTCAAAATCCTACAACTCCCTTACTAACAGCATTGTAGGTGTATACTTTTTTGTCAATACAGAACAAAACATTTAAAAATACATCACAGTGGCATTATAATGAAGTAATATTGCAGTCAAACAGCAACCTCTTGACTTAAGTGATAAGATTATAAAATGTTGATGTTAAATAACTAAATTGGGATACTTTGGGAACCTTATGGATATGTTAAAGTTCCTCCATGAAATGAATGGTCAGAATATTAGACTAACTTTGAATACTACAACATTTCTAAATGTGGTGCTTTTTATTTGCTCATGGGCTGCAGTGGTTCAAGAATGTAGCTTGCTACCACTTTCTCAAGGGCAGTTATGAATGGGCAATAAATTCTGGCCTAGTCAGAGACACACATTCCATGAGCAAATAAAAAGCACCACATTTAGAAATGTTGTAGTATTCAAAGTTAGTCTAATATTCTGACCATTCATTTCATGGAGGAACTTTAACATATCCATAAGGTTCCCAAAGTATCCCAATTTAGTTATTTAACATCAACATTTTATAATCTTATCACTTAAGTCAAGAGGTTGCTGTTTGACTGCAATATTACTTCATTATAATGCCACTGTGATGTATTTTTAAATGTTTTGTTCTGTATTGACAAAAAAGTATTCACCAGACATGTGACCTTTGACAATTAAACATATCTGCAAATCCAAATCTTATGGTTTAATTTACTACCACAATGTCTACTTAAATATGCACACTGAATTTAATGTGCAATGAAACTCATACCTGCAGAACCTGCTACGTCTGTAGGTGGCACTGTGATGAGGCTTTTTAATGTTAATATCACAACAACGTGATGCAACAGCAGCTATTATACAAGTATAGCAATAAGGTCGGTCAATTATTTTCCACAAATTGTTCAACTTGTCCTGAAAGTATTGTTCATTATGTTATTTCCCCCTTCTTCAAAATTAAAATTTATGTCCAAAATAAGGGCTTAAACAAAGTAAAACCAAAACAACTAACGACATTAACAATACATAAACCAATTACCTTTTGCACCTTACAATGCCTTCAATTCAATTTTTACTTGAAAGGTAAAGTCTTTCCTTAAAGCCCAGGCTTTGTTTTGATCATTTTGACAAGAGATATCAGTTGAAATTGAAATGTACATGTGGGTACTCAATTCCCCAGGATACATTACGGCTATTCTGTCAGCTTTACTGATCGAACTCCAGCAGTCACTGCTCGTTTTTTGAAACTTATAAACAGCACCTAGAGAATAAATCTCAATTTCTATGCAGCATGTATGAGTGAAAGAATGAATGAGAAAATGAGTGTAACAGAAGACATTATGCATCCAGTAACCATCCACACAAAACCAAATTCAACGTTTAAAGATTCCCCTAAAATCACAAACCAGTGCTGTAGACATGGGATTTTCTCCTAAACAATGATAAGAGCCAGACTCCATATTCAACTCTCAGTCTGGCCAAACACCAGTTCCCTACTCCACTGTTACCCCAGATCAAAGGCAATCCAACTTTAGTGCTAGCAAACTCCAGGGCCATCATCTATTTCTGCCAAAGCACACTAGCCCACAGTAATACTAAACACCAGGATTTACCCCACTGATAGCAAACTGCAAGTCTGTCTGAGTTAAATCTCACCCTCTTGCCAAAGCTCGAGGTACTCTCAGCTTTATCACTTACAACTTTGTTTCAAAGAAGTAGGTATATAAAACATAAGACATAAAAGGGCGCACTGTCACAGAATAAAGGTTCAGACTTCAGAAATGAATTCTGCTTGAACTTGTGCTCCAAAGCGTGTTACTTTTAGATCATCCCTAATTGTACTTACTACAGGCCCTCGCCGGTTCCTTCTTTCTAGCCATTCATGTTTCCAAGCTGGCATGCATGTCACCTTGAGCTTTTCCCTGATCATACGCTCCTCTGGGCGGTCATCCATTTTTGGTAACCCCTTGAGTGTTTCCTTATTTTCAATGTCACGACTGAGGAGAAAAAAAGATATGGAAAGATAAATAACAAACAAAATCTAAAAATTACACCATGCTGTGTTCATTAGTTCTGTTTTCCTTAATATAGGTGCACTTTATCTATCGTACCATGAGCCAACTTTCACAGTAACAAATAATAGCAAATCCAAGGATTGTAAGGTAGCCTGCGTGGTTCTATGATCTGAACATGTTTCAAATGCAAACCATAAAGTCTGTGGTTGCCAGAAGACACAATCACTGGAATATTTGAACAAACAAGTGCCTGAATGAAAACTTCAAATGCAGTCATACAAATTAATTCCATAATCATTTAAATGCCAAATAAACCAGTTGAATATCCATGTACAGGGAAAGATATCATGAAAGTAGCTGCTACATAAAAAAAATTAAAAAGGGACCTGTTCAACAAATTCAAACTACAAACTATAAAAATAAATTGCCTACATGTGCCTTCTTGGTCCTTTGTTGCGAGATCAGTGTCCAAGTGAGTGAGCAAACTGACCAAAGGCCAGTTACAGAATGTTCAGACATTTTAACAACAATCCAGTGTCATGTTGTAAACTTGTTTGACACTTGTTTTGCCCCGGTGGAGGGGCGCACAGTGGGGCAGAGAGGAGATATGGTAGCATAGTGGTAATATTGCTGGCCTAGTGATCCGGAAGCCCAGACTAATGCTCTGGAGATATGGGTTCAAATCCCACTATGTCAGCTAGTGGAATTTAAATTCAATTAATAAATCTGGAAATTTCAGCTAGTCTTAGTAATGGTGACCATGACAACTATCATTGATTGTTGTAAAAACCCATCTGGTTCATGAACATCCTTTGGGGAAGGAAATCTGCCATCCTTACCTGGTCTGGCCTACATGTGACTCCAGACCCACAGCAATGTGGACTCTTAACTGCCCTCTGAAATGGCCTAGCAAGCCACTCAGCTCTAGGGCAACTAGGGATGGGCAACAAACACTGGCCTTGTCAGCAACACCCACATCTCATGACAGATAAAACTAGAGGCCCTCAGCAAACTCATTACAATAAATACACACACAAATAAGCCAACATATGATCAAACAAGACAGTTAGATTTTTGATCAACATATGAATCAAAGCCTCCATTCTTGCAGTTTACAGAAAAATTAGCCTAGGACAGTGAATTTAAACAATTTATAATAACTACAACATGTTGAATGGAACCTTTCAGCAATGGTAAAACAACACAGGTATACATCAGATACAGGACAGCAGGATCACTAACTTATCCCCAAATTCAGCAGCACAGAAGCCTATCTTCTTTAGGAATGTATAAGCCTACTTCAGCAGAATCTAATGCACAGGGTAAACAAGAAGTGCATTTTATCATTCAGTTATACTGCATGGGCTCATTTCTTCTAACTTTATGGCAGGGGCCTGAAAAATAAACCACCCAAATTTTCAGTATTGCAACATTGCTGAAAAATTATAGCTCCCATCTTTTCAGCCAAAGTTTACAAAATTTATCCATGCCAAAATTCTCCCAGTTTCATTTCTTGCCAAACAGTGAAGTGCTAGAGTGCTATAGGATCCTTAAACTAGATCTTCTGAAGTATATCACATATTAATAATCTTGCTTATGCCAAAAGCACAGGCTTTGATCCCCTTTCCGGCTGACGGAGACTTGGGGCCTGCCTCCTCGTCCTACCCATAGTAAAAAATCATGGCACTTTGCTGTGGTTTGGTAAATAATCACCAAGGCCTTCCTTTAGGCAGAGAACTCAAGAATAATCTTGCCATATAACACACATTTCATGGTCACTGTTTAAAAATGAGGGGTCGCCCATTTAAGACAGATGAGGAGAAATCTTTTCTGAGTTCCGTGAGTCTTTGGAACACTCTTCCTTAAAAAGGCAGAGGAAGCCGGGTCTTTGGATATTTTTAAGACAGAGCTAGATAGATTCTTGATAAGCAAAGGGTGAAAGGCTATTGGGGGTAGGTGGTAATGTGGAGTTGAGGTTAAAAATCAGATCATCCATGAATGGTGGAGCAGGCTCAAGGGTTTGAATGGCCTACTCCTGCTCCTAATTTGTATGTTCGGATTTCCTACTCACTGACGATATATGGTCATTTTCTTTGGCTGACATAGCTGAAGGAGCCCATTTTAAAGACTAAATGGAGTTGGGGCAGTTAAATTCAATGGCAACAGATGCATTATTCAGAATATTGTTGTAATATTAACTCCCCACGGATTGGATGAATGAGGCAGTAAAAGTGCAATTGCAGAGAATGCTTCAAAAACATTTGAGAAATTAAATCATGGTCAGTTGATATACATTGTATTCTTCTTGAGGCTGGTTTAACTATGGAACTATCAGCCAGAAGGGGAAACGCACAACACCTCTTTGGAGTAAGGAAAGGTGGGGTTGAGGGAGCTAAGGGTGGGTGTGGGGGGGTGGGAGAAAGAGAGGTGATCATACTATAGCAACGAAACAAGCCACTTGAATACCTGTTGATGAGGGAGAAGCATCTGCATCCAAATGGGGGGGGATAGCTCTGGAACAGAAATTATGACAGGGAAAAGGAAGATACGAACATACAAAATAGGAGTAGGCCATTCAGCCCCTCAAGCCTGTTCTGATCAATATCATGGCTGATCCGTTCCTGTTTCAAATTCCACATTCCCATTTACTCCTGAAAACCTCCGAATCCCTTGCCTAGCAAGAACCTATCTGCCTTAAAAATATTCAATGACCCCACCCCACCCCCCCGCCCGACCTTCTCAGGCAGAGAATTCCAAAGTCGCACAACCCTCAAAAAAATTCACCTCATCTGTCCTAAAAAGGCAAACGCCTAATTTTACAACCGTGCCCCCCCCACCCCACCCCCCACACAAGGCTCTGGACTTGCCCGCAAGAGGAAACATCCTTTCCATGTCCAGCTTGTCAAGGCCGTTCAGGATCTTAGATACTTCAATCAAGTCATCCCTCACTCTTCTAAACCCCAGTGGAAACAAGTCCAGTCTGTCTAACCTACCTTCATTAGACAACCTGCTCATTCCAGGTATCAATCTGGTAAACCTCCTCTGAACTGCCTCCAACACATTTATTTCCTTCCTTAAATAAGGAGATCAAAACTGCACACAGTATTCAAGATGCCCTGTATAACTGAAGCATAACATCCTTACTGTTATGTTCAGCTCACCATAAAGGATAGCATTCCATTAGTTTTCTCGATTTCATGCTGTACCTGCATACTAACTTTGTGACTCATGCACCCAGACACCTAGATCATAAGACCATAAGACATAGGAGCAGAAGTAGGCCATTTGGCAATTGAGTTTGCTCCACCATTCAATGAGATCATGGCTGATTTGATAATCCACAATTCCACTTTCCTGCCTTTTCCCCATTGCCCTTGATACCCTTACTGATTAAAAATCTGTCTATCTCAGCCTTGAATATACTTAACGACCCAGCCGTTACAGCTCTCTACAGCAAAGAATTCCACAGATTCACTACCCTCAGAGAAGAAATTCCTCCCCAGTGGGTGACCACTTACTCTGAGATTATGCCCTTTGGTCCTAGGCTCTCCCATAAGGGGAAACAACCTCTCAGCATCTAACCTGTCAAGCCCCCTAAGAATCTTAAATGCTCCATCAAGGTTGCCTCTCATTCTTCTAAACTCCAATGAGTACAGGCCCAACTGACTCAGCCTCTCTTTGTAAGAAAATCCCTCCATACCTTGGATCAACCTTGTGAACCTTCTCTGAACTGCCTCCAGTGCCAGTATATCTTTCCTTAGATAAGGGACCCAAAACTGTTCACAGTATTCTACGTGTGCTTTGTAAAGTTTAGCAAGATTTCCTTATTTTTATACACCATTCCCTTTGAAATAAAGGCCAACATTCCATTTGCCTTACCTATTACCTGCTAAACTTGTATGCTAGCATTTTGGGATGCATGCATGAGGACCCCAAATCCCTTTGTGCTGCAGCTTTCAGCAGTCTTTTCCATTTAAGTAATATTTAGCTCTTCCTGCCAACGTGCATAACCTCACATTTTCCCACATTATATTCCATCTGCCACGTTTTTGCCCACTCACTTAACCTGTCTATATCACTCTGTAGACTCTGTCATCCTCACCACTTGCCTTCCTACCTATTTTTGTGTCATCCACAAAGTTGGCAATACCTCTCTGCACCTAGGAATTCTACAGCCATCCTCCATTTAAGTAATACTCTGCTTGTTTATTCTTCCTGCCAGTGAAAATCTTTCACATTTTCCCATATGCCTATTTTTGCTCACTCACTCAACTTATCTATTTCCATCTGCAAACTCCTTATGTCTTCTTCACAACATACTTTCCCATTTATTTTTGTGTCATCTGAAAATTTAGCTACCATGCCTTCACTCCCCTCATCTAAGTCATTGATGCAAATTGTAAAAAGTTGAGGCCCCAGCACAAAGCCCTGTGGGGCTCCACTAGTCACATCTTACCAATCAGACAAAAACCCATTTATGCATACTGTTTTCTGCCAGCCAGCAATTCTTTATCCATGCATGTTATCCCCGATACCACAAGATTTTCTGCAATAACCTTTGATGTTACACCTTATCAAATGCCCTCTGGAAATTCAAGTACAATACATCTACAGGCTACCCTTAACCCACAACACGTTACTCCTTCAAAGAGCTATAATAAATTAAACATGTTTTCCCTTTCACAAAACCATGACGACTCTTCTCAGTTACCTTGCGTTTTTCTAAGTGCCCAGCTATAACCTCTAGTGATCGACTCACACCTTCCTCATGACAGATGTCAAGCTAACTGGTCTATAGTTTCCTGTTTTCTGCCTCCCTCCTTTCCTGAATAGAGGGGTTATATTTGCTACTTTCCAGTCTGATGGAACCTTTGCAGAATCTAGGGAATTTTGGAAAATTAACACCAACGCATCTACTAACTCGTTAGCCACCTCTTTTAAGGCCCTAAAGGATGATGAAGAATAGGGAAAAGACTGGGAAGATGTGAAGGGGATTGATCCAAAAGGAAGGAGGAGGGATTAATGAATGGATTGGGGGAGGGGGGGGGGGGTAAACAGGATAGGAAGAGAACAGGAGAAACACAGTAGCTACACAGACTTTGAAATCTGTAAGGGCTGGGCATGCCAACTGTCAGAAAGTACAGGCAGCAGTGGGTTCAATGAGCATACGGGAAGAGGTCCGAGTTCAAACCATAGATTTCTGCCCACTGGGGTTGGGATACTTGCTTATTTGCTTAGGACAGGAAACTTTTTCTTCTCTTTGTGACTCTTTTCACAACTTGATCAAATTTCTACACCTATCACCAGCTACTTATATGTCATTTTCTTCCAACCATGAGTTTTTTTTGGGGCAAAGAAAACAGGAATCCAGCAGGGAGAATTGGAAATGGGGCAGAATATGTGCTCAACTGCAGCAGACAGGTGGATGAAAGGGTGGCTGGGATGATTAAATGAGGTGAGGGGTGATTAAATAATGAAGTGCAAACAAATGCTCATCAAAATGAGGAAGAACTACCAATATGTAGCCTGGTAGTTGAACAGTGATTAGTAGGTTGCTGATTCAGTTTATCACCCCATTGCTGGTCACTCAGGTGTTATTGGACCTCCTGTAGTCAAGGATTTTCCTGTCTTTTCCTTTTTGATCACACTCCTTGCGTGTGTTTTTTTCACTTGAAACAGCTATCCAAATTAACACTTAACTCTGTAATGTTAGAACAATGCTGTGTATGGTTGACACTAGTCTTATTATGCCTTACTAAAGAATCAGCAAGAGGACTAAGTAATTAAAGATGGAATTAGAATGGATATGAAATGATGGTCCTGGTGGAGGGGCAGGAAACTAAATCTGCACAAGTGTGCTTGAGATGCTTAGAGAAGAATTTTTTTTTGTACCTATTAACAGGGCGGATGACAATCCCACTGCATCTTTTAAACGTTTTGCATTCAGCACATGTAAGTCAGCTTACATTGATTAGACGCAGGGTAAAGCTCACTGCATTCTCTCAACACACCTCCAAATCCATTTGCTGAAAGGTATTCTCCACTGCATCAGTTACATCAGCATTAAACCAATGACTAGCAATCTAGAACCAATCATGCCCAACTGTGAGCAGTTTTGCATTATATTCAAGCTTGGCAGTTATCAGCCAGCCATTTCATTATGGATTAGCACAGCTACTTTTTTTTCTTCACTTCTTCCTCTACCTCACCGCCACCACCACCCCTCCACCACCCCCCCCAAACCCAAATGCAAAAAACAACAATTTTGGTCAGTTTCAAAAAATGAAAGTGTAGTGCTTTATTCCAAACCAGGTCACCATCCACTCACCCAAAGACAACTTTTCAAAACATGGGAGAAAATTCCTACCACTAACAAAGATCTTAGCAATGTGTGCTACCTATCTAAACATAATGCACACATCTATTTTAAACATATTAAAACATTTTTTTAAACAGATGAAGGAAGGAGAACTGATTTCTAAAACAGGAAAATTCAGACATGTTAAAAGAATTTCTAATTTTGGTTTGGTCTTCCTGAATACTTTGCATGTAGTTCAGCCCAATGATTTTGTCGATGAAGATAACTTGCAATAAGTCACAGAATATTCCAGGTTTGAAGCTTTTTTATGCTTAAGTAGATGATCCCAATGGGTCAGTTAGTTGGATGGTTAGATGAATAAAGTAGTGTAGAATAATGCCAACAGGTTCAATCCCTGGACTGGCTGAGATAGTTCTTGGGGCCTGTCTCCTCACCTTGTCCAACAATGAGTATGCTACATGGAGAAAGAGAAAGATAATCTCAGCCAGGACAGAGGTTGAATCATTGCAACTGGTTAGTGCTCCTGGCTCATTAGAGGAAAAGTCACTTGGGTTCCTGCTTCTGATGATTATCTAGTGACCCCCAATTGGACAGGGTGAAAATTTGACAGCAAGCTTAACTATGACATTCCTTCATGGTCAAATATTCTAGTACTTACTGTCTAGGTTTACTAAAGGTGTTTGTTGGAGATTCATGGGCCACATTTTAACAGTGGTCAACCAGTTCAGGAGAAAATTTTTAAAAACCACTAAAAAGTTAAATTTTCATGTACAATCAGCCAAACAAGGAAATCTTCTGGATAGTTGCTGTATTGATTACATATCATTGACAGCAGTACCCCTGATTAACACCAACACTAAAGATGAACTCTGGACCTCCAGTGCATTCAGGATCTAACTTCACGTGGTTGCAGAGAGCTGGTTTCAGAGGCAGCACAAAATGCATGCTTCCTTCTGACTGAGCCTCTAATGAATTGAGATCCAACACACAAATACAAAAGGAAAATGGCAAAGCATCATTTGCTGATCGTTACCTCCAAATATCTTGCCTGATCCCTACAATCAACAAAAATGTATTTGGATTTCGGAACCAGACAGAGGGAATTCTGGTCTAGATTTCACCCTAGTCCACTGTATTTGAGCTTGGCAAATACATCTCGGTTATTTTGAAAGATACTTATAGAAACAGTTATGATCGCTCGACATGTAAAGTCACAAACTCAAAGTTTCAAAAGCATCACAGAAAATAAAGCTTACATTATGACAATAAACAAGGTCAAACGAGCGGAGTGGAGGAGGAATGAACCATCTTTCACCTAGTGTGCTAACACTGTTGTTAAAGTAGGCCACTTCCTTACAGCAAACTCAGGCATCGAAAATGGTTTCTTCCCGTTCCCCTTCCTAACTCTCCCTCCACAAGATTCAAAAACATCCCACGTAGAATACATTGAAAGATGAGAACGAACACTCAAGGGAATAAGCAAATGACAGTTGCTAGACCTCAAGCATTTGCTGCTTGAGAAACCTGTGCTCAATTTGGAGGAATTTTATGCTCAGGAGTGGAACAATTCATCATAAATTGCAAACATTCCCAGGTCAAATACAGTATTTGCTAAGTAAAGACCAGTTACTTTGCCAGATGTGGTTTAGCCATGACCTGAGGAGGATTCTTATGCAAATCTGTTTTCACCCAGATATCCTTACTGTGCCTTAATAAATGCCTTAAAAGGCCACAAACTACAATTATGCCATATTCTAATACCTATAAGCATTCAACCACTCTCTCATAACCTTTCACAAGTTTGAACACTTCTACCAGGTCTCCTTTTCTAATCCAGGGAATATCACTGAGTTTGCCCAAGTTTTTCTTCATAATCATATCCTCTCAACTCCGATATCATCCTAGTTATCAGAAGTGAGGAGAGATGGCCCACATTGTTAAAAATATTGACAAAGGCCTCATGAACTAAACATTGTAACAGGGTGAGATGTGGTAAATGGGGTTGGGAGGAGAATCAAGCGAAGTATAAATAATGGCTGAATAATAAATGGCTGAAGTATAAATAACCAGCTGAGTTGAATGGTTTGTTCCTGAGTTATACATTCTATGCAGTTCTATTATCCTAGTGAATCCACAGTTTTTTTTTCATGGTCTTGATATCCTTTCAATAGAGGGGTGCCCAAAACATACCACTCCAAATGGAGAATAACCTTTGAACAATTTTGAACAACAGTTGTAGACTGAAACACATTTTTAATATGCTGTGATTTACAAGTGCTTATTTAAAAAGCTGACACTAAAGCAGAACATTCAAAGCCCAAGATCTCTCAGATCACCAGGAAACTGTAATCACCCCAGTACTGCACCTGGAGTCAATTTAAATCAGCCCATGCTGCATTGTGCATCTGGCAATTTGGAAAAAAAGCTATGCACCTCATACAATGTAGTTCAAGTAGTCAGAGCCTTTACCATCAAGTCAAGCTAAAATGTTAGATTTGCAATAAGTATATATAAAGGGAAATTATTTAACTGCACAGCTGGCTACTTAAAAAAAAACAGAACCTTTTGTAACCAAGGAATTTGGGAAAAAAAAGCCTTTGGCCTGCACTGGCACATGATCATCAGTAGCAAACCATTATGGGTGGATACCAGAACTTTCTTTAGCTTAAGGAGCTTCAGGGCAAATGTTCAGCTTTTAAATAATTGTTCCTTTCCCATTTTTTCTTTTGCCTGTCCAATTTGCTTCCAATTTTGCATCTACCTAATCATATTTTCCCTTGCTAGTTTTGATATTCACCCGACCAATTCAAAGAATTTTCTCCTGGCAGTGACCAACTTCACCAGAAGTTTATTTTAGTTAACCAGTGAAGCATTAAAGTTATAAAAATAGCAGCAAAAAACTAACCACTCATTTTTAATCATTATCAAAGTAACATTTTGTATTCATACGTGTGTACATGGTTTCTGACTACATAATAACAATTGCTCAATTGCTTCTTTTTACAACTGTTTGGTTATTGAAGTTCATAGAAGCCACTGCACCCACAAAACTTTCCAGCCAGGGAATAGTGCATTTCTCTATTTAAAAACAAAACCTTCAGAAAATCTCCTGCAATATGCTTACAATAAATCAGAAGTTAGGCTGTTGCAAAGCCGGAGGCTGGGAGAGGTGGAGGTGTGGGTGGTGGAAAAAAGGCAAGCAAATCTACAGTGAAAGAATTTGGAATGAAGTTGCAGATTTCCCCCCAGTGACTGTGAAGTAAATGTTTTTTGGATTATTTCTTGGAACATGAATTGTTTTCTTTACCCACTGTAAATAAATGAAAAAATAAATAGCAGTTATAAAAATATACCATGTATTTCACTGCCCATTTGTTTAGAGCCTAGCATTTAATATCAGCAGTAATTATATTTAAAACATTTTATTTTAGAGGATTCATGCAAGATGAGCTTATCAGGTTTTTAATAAGCAAAGCATTTCACAGTTTCTCATCATTAAGTGTGAATAAACTAATTATGGAGGAACAACAGAATTTGGATGCTATTTTAATTTATTTATGGGATGTGGGCGTTGCTGGCTGGGCCAGCATTTATTTGCCTAGCCCTAACTGCCCTTAACGAGGTGGTAAGTTGCCTTCTTGAACCACTGCACTCCCTGTCGGTACACCCGGTGCTGTTAGGGAATCCCAGAATTTTGACTCAGCGACAGCAAAGGAACGGCGATATATTTCCAAGTCAGGATGGCGAGTGGCTTGGAGGGGAACTTCCAGCTGGTGGTGTTCTCATGTACCTGCTACCCTTGTCCTTCTAGACGGTAGTGGCCTTGGGTTTGGAAGATGCTGTCTGTGGAGCCTTGGTGAGTTTCTGCAGTGCACCTGGGAGATAGGACACACTGCTGCCACTGCTCGTCGGTGGTGGCGAGAGTGAATATTTGTGGAAGGGATGCTAATCAAGAAAGCTGCTTTGTCCTGGATGGTGTCAAGCTTCCTGAGTGTTGTTGGAGATGCACTCATGCAGGCAAGTGAAGAATATTCCATCACACTCCTGACTTGTGCCTTATAGATGGTGGACAGGCTTTGGGGAGTCAGGTGGAGGATTCCCAGCCTCTTATCTGCTCTTGTAGCTACAGAATCTGATTAGTCCAGTTCAGTTTGTAGTCAACGGACCCCCCCCCCCCCAGATGTTGATAGTGGGGAATTCAGCGATGGTAATGCCACTGATCATCAAGTCATGGTGGTTAGATTATCTCTTGAAGATGGCTATCGACTGGCACTTGTGTGACACAAATCTTACTTGCCACTTGTCACCCCAAGCCTGGATATGGTCTCGGTCTTGCTGCATTTGGACATGGACAGTTTCAGTGTCGGAGGAGTCATGAATGGTGAACAATGTGAAATCAGTAAACATCCCCAATTCTGACCTTATGATGGAAGGAAGGTCATTGATGGAGTAGCTGAAGGTGGTTGGGCCGAGGACACTACCCTGAGGAACTCCTGCAGTAATGTCCGGAACTGAGATGATTGACCTCCAAGAACTGCAACCATCTTTTGTGCTAGGTATGACCCCAACCAGCAGAGTTTTATCCCCCCAGATTCCCACTGACTCTAGTTTTGCTAGGGCTCCTTGATGCCACACTCAGTCAAATGCAGCTTTGATGTCAAGGGCAGTCATTCTCACCTCACCTCTGGAGTTCAGCTCTTTTGTTCATGTTTGAACCCAGGTTGTGATGAGGTCAGAAGCTGAGAGCCTGGCAGAACCCAAACTGGGCAGTGAGCAGATTATTCCTGAGCAAGTGTCGCTTGATAGCACTGTTGATGACCCCTTCAATCACTTTACTGATGATCAAGAGTAGGCTGATGGGACAGTAATTGGTCGTGTTGGGTTTGTCAGTGTGTGCGCGCGCGTGTGTCCTGGATATACCTGGGCAATTTTCCACATTACCGGGTAGATGCCAGTGTTGCAGCTGTACTGGAACAGCTTGGCTAAGGGCATGGCAAGTTTTGCAGCACAAGTCTTCAATACTATTGCCGGAATATTGCAGTCTCCAGTTCCTTCAGCCATTTCTTGATGGCACGCGGAATGAATCAAATTGGCTGAAGACTGGCATCTATGTTGCTGGGGACCTCCAGAGGAGGCAGAGATGAATCATCCACTTGGCACTTCTGGCTGAAGATTGTTGCAAATGCTCCTCTATCATTGAGGATGGGGATATTTGTAGAGCCGCCTCCTCCAGCGAGTTGTTTAATTGTCCACCACCATTCATGACTGAATGTGACAATACTGCAAAGCTTTGATCATTCTTTGGCTGGAGGTTGCTTAGCTCTGTTTATCACTTGCTGCTTAAGCTGTTTGGCACGCAGGTAGTCCTGCATTGTAGCTGCATCAGGTTAACACCTCATTTTTAGGTCTGCCTGATGCTGCTGCCGGCATGCCCTCCTGCAGTCTTTATTGAACCAAGGTTGAGCCCCTGGCTTGATGGTAATGGTAGAGTGGGGTTTTTGCCGAGCCATGAGGTTACAGATTGTGTTCGAGTACAATTCGGCTGCTGCTGATGGCCCACAGCGCCTCATGGATGCCCAATCTTGAGCTGCTAGATCTGTTCGAAATCTATCCCATTTAGCACATTGATGGTGCCACACAACACAATGGAGGGTATCCTCAATGTGAAGACAGGACTTGATCTCCACAATGACTATGCGGTGGTCACTCCTACCGATACTGTCATGGACAGACGCATCTGCAGCAGGCAGGTTGGTGAGGACGAGGTCAAGTACGTTTTTCCCCTCTTGTTGATGTCAAGGGCTCCCAGGCAACTCCTTCTCAACTGTATACCAATGTGCTGCCACTTCTGATGGATCAAGACATACCCAGGGATGGTGATGGTGGTAACTGGGACATTATCTGTAAGGTTTGATTCGGTAAGTATGACTATGTCACGCTGTTGCTTGACCAGTTTGTGGGACAGCTCTCCCAAATTTGGCACAAGTCCCAAGATGTTAGCAAGGGGGACTTCGCAGGGTTGACAGGGCTGGGTGTACCTTTGTCATTTCTTGTGCCTAGATCGATGTCGGGTGATCCATCTGGTTTTATTCCATTTTGTAGGCTTTCTAGCAGTTCAATACAACTTGCTGATCCATTTCAGAGTCAACAACATTGCAGTGCGTCTGGAGTCACATGTAGGCCAGACCAGATAAGGACAGAAGATTTTCTTCCCCAAAAGGAAGGACTTTAGTAAACCAGTTGGGTTTTGGTGACAATTGACAAATGGTTTCATGGTCACCACTGGACTGGTTTTCAATTCCAGGTTTTGTTAATTAATTGAAATTAAATTCCACCGGCTGCTGTGGTGGTGTCCCCAAAGCACTAGCCTGGGCCTCTGGATTGCTAGTCCAGTGACAATACCACTATGCCACCACCTCCCCAAGGTCCATAAGATCCAAGTCAATTTAGGGTATCCTCAATGTGAAGATGGGACTTCCTGCTTCCTCGGCCCTATTCCAATAAAGTACTGACTACCCAACATCCATTCCTGGCCCTGTTAGATGACATTGTTAGCAGTATGAAACACCTTCGGATGACCCAGACCTCCCTGTCACTTGCCATTTCAACAGTCCACCCTGCTCTCATGCCCACATGTCCGTCCTTGGCCTGCTGCAATGTTCCAGTGAAGCTCAACACAAACTGGAGGAACAGCACCTCATCTTCCGACTAGGCACTTTACAGACTTCCAGACTAAATATTGAGTTCAACAACTTTAGATCATGAACTCTCCTCCATCCCCACCCCCTTTCTTCCAATAATTTATATAGATTTTTCTTTTCCTACCTATTTCCATTATTTTTAAATGTATTTCCATCCATTGTTTTATCTCTACTTTTTAGCCTATTTCGATCCCTTCCCCCCATCCCACCCCCACTAGGGCTATCTGTGCCTTGCTCATCCTGCTTTCTACCCTTAATGTCACCTATTAGTACATTTCTTAGCTAATATCACCACCGTCAACACCTCTTTATCCTTTTGTCTATGACATCTTTTGGCAATCTCCACCTATCACTGGCCCTCTTTCCAGCTCTACTTGTCCCACCCCCCTTTAAACCAGCTTATATTTCATCTTTCTATTTTTCCTTAGTTCTGTTGAAGAGTCATATGGACTCGAAACGTTAACTGTATTCCTCTCTGCAGATGCTGTCAGACCTGCTGAGTTTTCCAGGTATTTTTATTTTGAATTTCCAGCATCCGCAGTTTTTTGCTTTTATCTATATTGTTAGCAGTACTCTTTGTCCCACTGTCCTCCAAAACTGTCGTCGTTACTTGTGTCCTCAAAAACCTTTGACCTGAATATCCTTGCAAAGTACTGCCTCCTATCTCCAACCTCCTTTTCCTCCCCAAAGTCCTTGAATCTTTTGTCACCTCTCAAGTCTGTGCTCATCCATGTTTGAATCGCTCCAATCAGATTTCCATCGTCGCAGTATTAAAACTGCTTGAGGTCATAGTGACATCATACATAAGTTTACGTTTGTCACGATCTACCCTTGATCCCCCTCATAATTCTCATCTATAAACTGCCCCTCAGCGATATAATCCGAAAATATAGCATTCGTTTCCACATCCACACCTACATTCAGTTCTACCTCTTGGTTTCCAAATTGTCACACTGTCCAACATCCAGTACTGGATGAGCAGGCATTTCCTTCAACAAAATATTAGCAAGACCAAAGCCTCAGTCTTTGATCCTCATGATTAACATCATTCCCTACCCAACGACTCCAGCCCTCTCCCTAGAAACTGTCTGAGGCTGAACCAGATTGTTCTCAACCTTGGTAACATACGGTGAGCTTCCGACCACATTTCCATCCTATCACTAAGACCATCTATTTCTACCTCTAACACAACTCAGCTCAATCTCTGATCATCTGCTGCTGAAATTCTCAACCATGCTATTACCTCAAGACTTCACTATTTTAATGCATTCCTGGCCAGTCTCCCAAGTCCTGTCACCTTCAAAAATTTGTGCATATAAAGCCCCATTCCTCCACCCTCTTTCAGATACTGTCTCTCCTCATCCTAGCTGCGAAAACTACATCTTCCAAGTAAAATATAACACTTCATACTGGCGTCACATTTCGTCTGCCAGGTATCCATTTCAAGAAACTACACCCTCCAGAAGTTTGCTAATATCATCTTCGAAGTTCACTACATCTCAGGGTTTCTTTATTTCCACTCCCACACCTGGCTTAAAATCTGTTACACGTGAAACCTTTTCCAATTCTGAAAGATTGACTTTAAACATTATCTTTATTTTGTTCTCCACAGATGCTGCCTGACCTGCTGGGTGTTTTAACCATTTCCTGATTTCCTGCATCCAGTATTTTGCTTTCATTTGAAGAGCTTGGCTGGTTTATAACCTGGTCAATCCCTTGAATTGCATCACCAGATTGAAAGGCTGTGCTGATTTCAGCCAAGGTCAGGTCTCTACGCAATTGCGATCAACTGTTTGCACCTTGTTGAAATGCTGGGTCAGCTGTGTTTGCTAAAATTGGGACGACCCATTGTTGCAAAATCTAGTCACTATAATAAAAAATACAAACAATTTTGTTTCTCATAATAAGAATCTCCCCCTCCTCCACCACAACCTAAATTCCTACTAATGAAAGCAGGCCACATCCAACTGAGTCAAGCATATCAACAAAACTTATTTAACCATTTTGATTAATCAATGCGGTCACTCATAATTCATTTCATTCAAATTTAAAAGGACAGAGTTCTCACTTCTGTTGTACTATTTACCCAATGATGAAATTAAAAGTATTTTTGTATTAAAAATCTGAAATCAGAATTAGACTACTTTCAATGAGTAGATATATAAAAAACCATGAACATTTTCAAAGTAAATTTTAAAGAAAAAAGTTTCAGTACAGTTTTAAGTATTCAGACATTGCCTTATTCCTACTAAACTCTTCTCACTACACAATATTGCCCTTCACATTACCAACATTTTTCAAGTTTACTGAAACAGAAAATAGTATTTAAGATGAACCTATCTTGACCCTTTTTATGTAAAGGCATACATTTACCATATACCAACGATTCTCATTCTTAGGCAGTCCCTTGGGACAGAGGATGGCTTTCTTCCACTCTGGGGTTTGGGCTGCTTCTTCAGTTTGGATGGTCTCAAGCAAGAGATTCCCACAGATTGGTGGGGATGTTGCATTTTTTCCCGGGAGGCTTTGAGGACATCCCCAAAACATTTCTCTGTCCTCCTGGTAACCACTTGCCTTGACAAGGCTCGGAGTAGAGCGCTTGTTTTAGGAGTCTTATGCCAGGCATGCAGATAATGTGGCCTGCCCAATGTAGCTATTAACCATAATCAGTACCTCGATACTGGGGATGTTGGCCCTAGCAAGTACACTGACATTGGAGCATCTATACTGCCACTGAATTTGCAGGATTTCACTGGACATCCCCATTACTCATTTCTAGCTGCCTGCAATACGTGTTCTTGGCATATTATCAATTCTCGGTGCTCTACTTTCTGTAAACTATGAAAACATGCAATCTAAGAATGATTCTTAAAGCTTAGATTACAGTAAATGCTCTTTCATCCAGCTCTCTAGGGGTTAATGTGGAGAGTTAACAGCTATTTGCAGCTATTTAAACTGTCAGAAAATAAATGCTTTGGGTTATATGGTACAGCCTAGGATAAAAGACTGCTGAGGGAGCAATTGTAACCTGCAGCTCTCAACATCAAACTCCATTCCTATCTGCCATGGAACAAAGCTCATTTTATCCTATAGTCAAGGTGCAAAAATAATTATTCTATAGTCAGTGCAACAAGGTGCCTTAACAAGAAAGGTTTGTCTCTTTCTTTCAGGTGCTAAGGAACACAAGCTCCAACAACTCATTGATACCAAAGCCCATCCAGGATCCTCCACCTCTTCCTGTTTCTTTGACCCCATCCCGTCCTCTAATCCCAGCCCCTGCCATGTATTCACCATACCCCCTGACTTGCCCTCTCTGATGCTGAATGTTCAGTACTCAAAGGACTCAGTTTCATATCCTTACACCCTCACCTCAATGAATTCCAGTCTAGGCACAATGCTGAACTCTTCTTCCACCGCCTTCGTCTCCATGCTCATTTCTTTGGGCAGGAGTCCTCCCCCCATTCAATGGATCCTTTCACCCGCCTCCAGTATTCTCCCTCCACCTCGGCCCCTTCCTCTGGCCTCTTATCTGCTCTTGATCTTTTCATTGAGAACTGTTGGCGTGACGTGGGCCGTCTCAATTTCTCTGCTCCTCTCACCCACTCTAACCTGTCTCTTTCTGAACTTGCTGCACTCCATTCTCAGGCCCAAACCTGACTTTATCAAAACTGCTGACAAGGGTGGTGCTGTTATTGTCTGGCATACTGACCTCTACCTCGCAGAGGCTGAGCGCCAACTCGCAGACGCTGCCTCCTATCTCCCCCTGGACCATGACCCCACCACCGAACATCAAGCCATTGTTCCCATGACTGTCACTGACCTCATCTCCTCTGGAGATCTTCCCTCCATAGCTTCCAACCTCAGTCTCCCAACCACAGACAGCCCACTTCTACCTCCTCCCCAAAATCCACAAACAGGGCTGTCCTGTAGAGCATAGTGTCAGCCTGTTCCTGCCCCGCAGAACTCATTTCTTCCTATCTTGACTCCATTCTCTCTTCCCCGTCCAGTTTCTTCCCACCTACATCCGCAATTCCTCTGATGCTCTACATATCAATGATTTCCAGTTCCCTGTCCCCAACCACCTCCTCTTCACCATGGACGCCCAATCCCCCTACACCTCCATCTCCCATCAGGATTGTCTGAGGGCTCTCCGCTTCTTCCTTCAACAGATCCCCGAGCAATCCCCATCCACCACCACTCTCTGTCTGTCTGAACTTGTTCTCTCACTGAACAATTTCTCCTTAAACTCGTCTCACTTCCTCCAAATAAAAGGTGTGGCTATGGGTACCCACATGGGCCCTAGTTATGCCTGACTCTATGTGGTATGTGGAACATTCCTTGTTCCAATCTTACTCAGGCCCCCTCCCACAACTCTTTCACCGGTACATCGATGACTGTTTCAGTACCACTTCATGCTCTCGTCTGGACTGTGAAAAATTGATTAATTTTGCATCCAATTTCCACCCCTCCATCAATTTCATATGGTCCATCTCTGACACTTCCCTTCCTTGATCTCTCTGTCTCAATTTCTCATGATAGTCCACTAATATTCATTACAAGCCCACGGACTCCAACAGCTACCTCGACTACAACTCCTCATACCCTGCTTCCTGTAAGGACTCCATCCCATTCTCAGTTCCTTCGCCTCCATCATATCGGTTCCGATGATGCCACTTTCTGAAACAGTGCTTCTAACATGTCTTCCTTTCTCCTTAACCAAGGTTTCCCACACAGTGGTTGACAGGGCCCTCAATCGTGTCTGACCCACCTCCCACACCTCTGCCCTCACACCTTCCTCTCCCTTCCAGAACCATGATAAAGTCCCCCTTGTCCTCACTTTCACCCTACCAGCCTCTGCATTCAAAGGGTCATCCTCCGCCATTTTCGCCAACCACAAAACACATCTTCCTTTCACCCCCGTCGACATTCCATAGGGACTGTTCCCTCCGGGATACACTGGTCCACTTCTCCATCTCCCCCTACACATCAACCTCCTCCCACTGCACCTTCCCATGCAATCACAGAAGGTGCAACACCTGCCCCTTTACTTTCCCCCTCCTCACCGTCCAAGGGCCAAAACACTCCTTTCAAGTGGAGCAGCGCTTCACTTGCACTTCCCTCAATTTGGTCTACTGCATTCGCCTCCCAATGCAGCCTCCTCTACATTGGAGACACCAAACGCAGACTGGGTGACTGCTTTGAGGAACACCTTCGGTCTGTCTGCAAGCGTGACCCAAACCTTCCTGTCACTTGCCATTTCAACACAACACCCTGCTCTCATGCAAATTGCATGTCCGTCCTTGGCCTGCTGCAACGTTCCAGTGAAGCTCAATGCAAACTGGAGGAACAGCACCTCATCTTCCGATTAAGCACTTTACAGCCTTCCGGACTTAACACTGAGTTTAACAACTTCAGATCATGAACTCTCTCCTCCATCCTCACCTCTTTTCTCAATATTTATTTTTTTAGTTTTAAATATAAATATAAATAAATATATATAAATAAATATAAATACATATAAATATAAATACATATAAATATAATATAAATATATATTTTCCCCACCTACTTCTATTATTTTTAAAATTTATTTCCATTCATTGTTTTATCCCCACCTTTTAGCCTATTTCGATCTTTTCTCCCACACCTTCCCCTCCCCCACTAGGGCCATCTGTCACTTGCTCATTCTGCTTGCTACTCTTAATGTCACCATTAGCACCTCTTTTAGCCAGTATCACCACCACCAACACACCTTCAACCTTTTGGTTATGACATCTTTTGCAATCTCTCCTATGCCTCCACCTATCACTGGCCTTCTATCCAGCTTCACCTGTCCCACCCCCCCTTAAACAGTATATATTTCACCACACTTATACTTCCCTTTAGTTCTGAAGAGGAGTGATACAGACTTGAAACGTTAACTCTGTCCTTCTCTCCACAGATGCTGTCAGTCCTGCTGAGTTTTTCCAGCAATTTTTGTTTTTGCAACAATACACAAGTTAGTTCACATAGTAGGACTTGTCAGAACATATAACTATAATTTAATAGGTATTTGCTTCCCTCACAGTAGAAGTCCACTAGTTCTGAATACCTTGTATTCAAATAAAGTCTGGAAGCAGATACACAGTACGACAGTTACCTTGTATGATAGAATATATGTAAAACTCAAAGAGAAGCATTTGTAAACAGCACTACATCTCTTGTGCTCTAATACAAATTTCTACAGATTTACACAGGACTACTGATAATGCACTGCATGGAAAGCAGTGAGAGATTTAGTAATGAACCAGGCATTAGTGTTTCAAAAAAATGAACAAATTTGAAAATTTGGCATTAACTAACCACTAGAATAAAGCTTCAGCTGCACTTCTTGCAAACATTGAGAAGGCTACCAGAGGTGCAAGTTAGCAAAATATTTCTGCAATCAATTAGATATAAAACTTAAGGTGTATTTCCCATACAATCCTGAGTCTGTAACGATCCCAAGATCTAAACAGTAGCATAAAATGGTTATTAACGCTTGAGATCACACAGAACCATTGCTGCAACTAAATAAAAAAACAAAGCTTGGACAGATTGTGGCAGGCCACGTTAGTGTGAAAATTTTAAATGGGGCAACCCCATTTGATATCACTCCACTAAACCATCAAAAAGAGTCAAAAAAATTTGTTGAACATGCACCAAACCTCAATTCTTTATAGCAGTCAGCACATTCTGACAATTACGTGCCTTTTGATTTGCTAGGTTTCAAACTTCAAGCAATCGCTTGCAGTGATAAATTTTATCCATCAGCCTCAAATTAATTAATCGTACATTTTAAGCACACACTTAAACAGCAAGATTTAATAAATATCGTTTACATGGCTGAAAAGTCCACCTCCATTTAACTGGGTTACTCTGGTTTATAAATTCACTGGGGCAAATGTTCCTATTATTTTGGAAATTTTACACTGATTGGGAAATTATTACATAAAGGTAGAGGACAATAACTCTGGGAAGAATGTTCAACACTTCAGAAAAGAGGATGTACTTTCAAAGCCTAAAAAATGTCACAAGTTATTGCTTGATACTTGGCAGTTTGACATCTTTCACTATACACCCACCAGGATCGTCTACAGTTTTGAATAAAATTAGGTGAGTCATCCTGTCATCCTCAAAGTTGCAGGTGCTGTGTCGGACTATGGTGATCTGGCCTGGATAAACAGCATATGACAATAGCATAGTATAGTACACTATATACTGATGTATATATGCATCAGTACAACTTCTAGTCAGCTAAGGAATTCCTCAAAGCAGCATCTCATCCAAATTAATGAGTCTAAAGTTACAGGGAGCGTGGAGAAAGGATTTCCTAATCTGCATTTCTTGGACAGCTTTGGTACTGTGAGATTTCACATCAACCCTATATTCTTTTATAACTTATTCATTCATGGGACATGAATATCGATAACAAGGTCAGCATCTATTGCCCATCCCTAATTGCCCTCAAGAAGGTGGTGGTGAATTGCCTTCTTGAACTATTGCAGTCCATGTGGTGTAGGGAGTTTCAGGATTTTGACCCAGTGACAATGAAGGAATGGAAATATAGCTCCAAGTCAGGAAACTGGTGTTGCTGCAAGCAGTCGTAACTTCAGTGCTAGCACTGAGAAGTTAAATAAGGCACATCATTTCAAAGACAACAACCCAGATTTTGCTAGCGAAGGGAATTCTGTGTCATACCCAGTTAGTTCCCTCACCTTTTACTGCAAATTCTTTTGCCCTGCAAGCTCCTTGAGAAGGAAGGCAGTTCAGCAGATATGACAGAGGTATTCAAAATCATGAGGGGTCCGGACAGAGTAGATAGGAAGAAACTCTCGCTCATGAAAGGATCGAGAGTGAGAGGGCACAGGTCTGAAATGATTGGGCAAAGCAAAAGCAACACAAGGAAAAAAAAAACTTTCACGCAGTGAGGGGTTAGGATCTGGAATGCACTACTTGACAGTGTGTTAGAGGCAGGTTCAACCAAGGCATTAAAAGGGAACTACACTTATCTGAAAAGGAAGAATATGCAGGGTTATGGGCAGAATGCAAGGAAACAGCACCAGGTGAATTGCTCATTTGGAGAGCCATGCAGGCATGACAGGCTGAATGGTCTTATCCTGCACTGTAACAATTCTGTGAAGTTGCTGAAAGTGCGAGCTGATAATGGAACAACTGAGAAGAGCGAATTACTCAATTCAGGTAGAGAACGTAAAGCAAGGCTGGGTTGCGAAGGACAGAAAAAAATTAAATTTAAAATGTTAAACTTTAAAAATTCTAACAATTTACTCCTGTAGGAATGCGACTCCAAAAGTTTCAATTATCCACTGAGTGAATAATCACTGACTTAAGAGGTTGAGTGGCAATGTTGAAACACATTATTTTAAAAAATGGTAATTAAGATTAAGTTTCAGTCCTCACTGTGACAAGTTTAATTGAAATTAAACGTACAAATGCAGGAGTTTCATGAAACACAAAGAAAATTGAGGGCAAACAGAGCCCTTGTCACAATTTGGTTGGCAAGTTACACATTAATAATGGTGTGCAATTAAACTCATCGTTATTTGGGTAGCAAAGTCTGGGCCAATGAATTTCTATGTGGCTTTGGAAACAACCTTGCAAAATCAATTTTATGGCCTGGCAAGACTATCAGCTCTTCTGACTGATACCAGGCCAAGAAACTCAAACTACATATACAGACTAGCCTCTGTTACCTTGCCCTAAATAGGGAGATTTAGTGTCCAGAAAAATCTTTGAACAAAACTTCAAAACTACATGCAGTTGATTACCAAAATGTAATGAAGCATATTCCAGTCACCATTAGAAACATTTAGAAACTTTACACATTTGCTTAAACTGCTTCCAAACACTTATTTATTTAAGAAATGGGTATGGGTCCAGTAATTCTTTCTACGCTTGCTAACAGACAAGCTAAATCCCGTTTTCAACTCAACAGTCCTGATTTCAATAGAAGCCATTCACAACAATAGCAAATTGTCAAAATATATTTTTAAACATATACAGAGTTCAAGCCAAATTGCAAACGATCATTTGCTCCATTTAAACATATTTTAACCTCATTTTAGCAGTGCATGAGATGGCACAGCAATTTTGAACTGTACTAATCAAAAATAATTTTTAACTTACACAGTAGGACAAAGGTAGTCTGCATGAGGGACAAAATAAGAGCTCAAATCCAGTTCAGCTAGAATGAGGGATTAATATTGTCCTTAACCCAAGTACATTTATTAGTAAGGGAAGGGACTACTTTTACTCCTAGATCTTTTATTTAGAAAATGTGAAGCCAAGAAAAAAATGTAACATTCACACACATAAAACATTTGGATTAATTTTTCTTGCACCGTTTTAGTGCAAGACAGACAGAAAACATTTGTTG
Organism: Carcharodon carcharias; assembly: GCF_017639515.1. Classification (NCBI taxonomy): domain Eukaryota; kingdom Metazoa; phylum Chordata; class Chondrichthyes; order Lamniformes; family Lamnidae; genus Carcharodon; species Carcharodon carcharias. The sequence goes on from NC_054467.1 coordinate 176,838,122, forward strand.
TTTCTGCAATTTTCCAGGATTTCACGTCTGATTACTTCAATGATTAATGATCAATGATTGGGGACGAAAACAACTTGTTTTGTCCTTGCAGCTACAGTTTACTGGGACCAGTGTTATGATATTTAATATAGAACAATGTCTAATTAAATAAGCACTATTCAGAGTAAAAGTACTTATCGCTGCCCACCGACACTGCCTTCACTAGGAAAGCACTTTTGATCTAACAGATGTAAAAGTCTCAACTGGCTTCTTGATAAACAGGAAGTGCCTTAGGCTGATGCAACAGATTAACTTGCATTATCAGTACAGCAACACGAGGCTAGTTTTGTAAAAGCAAAAAACTGCGGATGCTGGAAATCCAAAACAAAAATAAAAATACCTGGAAAAACTCAGTGGGAGTTTTGATTTGTTTCAAAAAGTTTCTGCAACTCTCAAATGTTCCACGTTTACTAGTAATTTCTGCAGGTCCACACAGTGGTTGGCCAATACAGCCCTGCAACCAAACATCTTGTTAGTACAGGGTGACAAACTGCCAGTTTTGGTGTCCCTTCAACAAAGGGCAGGGGTCAGGGTTGGTTAAAGAGAACATATGCTGATTTGCAACTTAGTGGGAAAACTTAGCGCATTTAACCAGAGGGTACCGATTAAGAAGTTAGATCTCTTCAAAGAAATCTGACAAAAGTTCATTGGCACTGCAGCATCTGCTGGGTTCCTCATTTTTTGTTTGCTTGAAAAAGACATAATATATACACCACAAATGATTTTTATCCCCCCACACGCAAGGATGAATTTTGAATAATTTGCCAGACAGGATTAGAGATGTATAGGCTTCCAAGAGTTTTCAAAACAGCTAGATGCTAAATTGCAAGAGTTAAATGTGTTAAGATTAATAGATTTCAGGAGGAACAAATTGCCATTGCTAGCCTTTGGAATAGCAAAGTAGCATTAAGTCAATTAAGAGCAATTTCACTGTACAACTAGTATCAAAAAACATTATTGATCAAAATCTCTCTTGCCTTGATCAAACTGCTCCCCATCTGCCAGTCTTTTGTTTTAAGATTAATATATTTTATTGAACACTTCTAATTTCCTTCATCTCAATCTTGATGTCAGTTACAGATATGGCTGGTGCTAGCACCAGTGCAACCTCATCCAATGGCCAACATTTTAGACCAACTGGGAATCAAACCAAAGATAATCATGAAAATAATCACCATCAACTGGATAATTCTTTAAAAAGGTCAGATAGATCCCTGGGTTGATCTCAAGTGCTGGCTCTTACAAAACTGAATTAATTGGTTTCTGTATGTAACATGTGATGGAGCCACTGATGGAAGAGGCCAACAGCCAAATATGGCAAATCTCAAGATCAAAAAAGGTGATCCATTTCTAAAAATTGAATGTTTTGTTCTTCTTTGGCAAATATTTTGACTTCTTTCTGAATTGCTTGGTTCCTTGCCAGTTGACCTTCACAGGTGAGTTTAGGTGGTAGTCAAAGTACTCAGCCCTGGGGCACTGAGGGTGGGGATAGAGTGGTGCTAAAGAGAGAAAGATAAGAAGAGCAAAAGTTTGCAATGACTTAAGGAGCAGCAGACTTGGGGACTTATGCTGTGGCTAGAACCTCCAGATTTAAATCTCCAAGCCCTAAATAAGTGGCACAGAGTATGACATCAGACAGAGTATGACATCAACCACCCCACAAACGTTGAAATATTGTCAACAGTTTAATGATTTTGAAATTAGCCAAGGCAAGACATGACATAAGTTCCCATGCACCTTTCAAATGCAACACACTTATTGTAGCCATATCAATCTGCAGATCTGCAAAGGCCACAGATCATGCTGCAACATGCAAGGCTTCAAACAATGCTTCCTGTAGTGCAGCAACATGTGTATACTTTTCCCAAGAAGGCAGAATCTGACTTCAAAAATAAGCTAAATCCTTTTTTAGAAATGCCATATTCCACCTTTCAGGTCATCCCAACAGGTTACTTTTGAAATGCAATCACTGATACACAGACAAACTCAGCCAATTGTTTTTGACAAGTGTTGGTTTAGACACACTGCCACATCCGAAGGTTTGGTTTCTTTCGTTATATTGTAGTCAGTGTATCGCATGAGTTAATGCTGAGTCACACTTGGTTGCAGAATATAAATGAATCCTTATTTGGACTAATGTCCCTGTGTTTTCACCTTTGTTTTTAAAAATGCCCATCAAGGGAGCACAGGTGTAGTCATTTGTGCTGCCACATAACCCAAAGAATATAGCAGAGAGGAAATTAAGTTTGTGCCACTAGGCTGGCACTGGCCTGCACAAAGCTGAACACTTTGCTCCTCTTGGTTTCACATTTAGGGAAGTACAAAAAGAATTTTAAAAGGAACACTCAACATTAAAGAAAATAGTCAAAGTTTGTAAAAGTTTAACAGCTAAATTGGACTGTAGGGAAAAAAAAACTTGCAACAAGATCCAATTTCATCGCCCAGTCTTTCATTCATATACTTAGAAAATTCATATTCATAGGCTCCTTAGACTGCACCTTCCAAACCCATGACCACTACTACTTAGTAGGACAAGGGCAGCAGATAGGTGGGAACACCACCACCTGGAAGTTCCCCTCTAAGTCACTCACCATCCTGACTTGGAAATATATCACCGTTCCTTCACTGTCACTGGGTCAAAGTCCTGGAACTCCCTTCCTAACAGCACTGTGGATGTACCTACACCACATGGACTGCAGCAGTTCAAGAAGGCAGCTCACCAGCACCTTCTCAAGGGCAACTAGGGATGGGCAATAAATGCTGGCACAGCCAGTGAAGCCCTCATCCTGTGAATGAATAATAAAAAATCTAGGTTCCAGAAAAATTGGCAAGACAAAAACTTGACCAGCACAATTACACAACAGACTGTCTGTTCCATCTAACCTATTCCTGCTGAGGCTCTCTCTCAAGCTCTGGTGCCAACAGGTCTGAAGTGAGAAACAAAAGAACCTTTAGCTGTGGAAGTGAACTGGCAAAGGTCCCTGGGCTTTACAGGATACTGATGTAGATGATCATGTGTGACACCACCTATCTGCTAGAACAACCCTTTCAAGCAATCTCCCTAGAATCCAACAAACTAAGCTCCATTTGTATTGTGTGGGAGAGATGCAGAGTAGGAAAAGCATATTTTCTTTTACACAAGTTAACAATTTATTCCAGCATGCATCAACTTTGGCAGTTGAACAATTAAACAAAATCACAATGCAATACGTTTAATCACTCATCCAAGCGAAAATCAATACTGTTTCATAAGAAATATACAAATGAAACAATAAACTACAATTAGTGGTCAATTGCAATAGATTAGAATTTACATTACAGGAAAAAGCTGAAAGCAATTTGAGTGGCTTCGGCACAAGAATTTGCTATCGTCCTGACCACTTCCTGTAAGTCTGTAGCAAAGCCGTGCCACTGTAGATGTGGTATTCTACAATTTGCCAAATATGGATCACAAATTGGATTTAGTTGGGGAGGGGGGTGTGGTGGAAGGAAATAGGATAAAGATCAGTTTCAAAAGTCTGTAGTTTTACCATTTTCAAACTGGTAGTTTGTTACCAGGTTTCCATTTTCTTGCAATCTGCAATTGATAAGAATCAAGTTATTGATAAAAGAAACCTGTGAAGAATATGCTGCAATGAAATATTCCTTAACATTTAATACAGGAAAAAAAGTTTCTCTTGCTCTTCCAAGCCTATTGAAACTTTCACCAATATGGTCTTGTTTGTGCACAGGGGAGGTCATATGTCTTTCCATTCCTGCACAGCGGAGAAACTTCAGAGAAGGCTGACTTCATACACTGAAGCTGAAAGGCACAGAAACTCCTACACTGTGGCAGCAGCCGAACAACCACCACACCAGTGGCCCAAAATCAAAACACTGATGCTACTGCTTCACAGCTCCAAATAAAATCAAACATGCTGCCAGGTGGAAAGATAAGCAGATGGTAAAAACAGCTCTGATGCAGTTTCTCATGACAGCCCCAGAACAGTCAGACTTTCCTTACACACAAGAGGAAGTGGGCACCACCCTGATGGCAACTAAGTCAAGCAAAACAGCAGGAATCAATGGGATTTACCTAGGATTCCTGAAGAACATCAGATCACAGGGAATGAAGTGGCTAGCAAAGCTATTTACCAACATCCATACCAGCATCATTCCAAACATTTGGCACCAATTCAAGATACCTGTAGTGGCCATTGCCAAGCCAGGGAAGCCACTGGACAACCACACAACTATTGCTTATTGCCTGTTTAGCAGGAGGCATTCCAGGGCCATGTTATTGAAAGCAGTCCCGTCCTGAAAGCAGCAATGCCCCCACCCACAAATTTTCACACTGGTTTGCCCCCGTCAACCCATAGGTTTTCATACAGGCTGTAAGTGTTCTTATCTTGTCTACCCAGAGTATGCTGCTCAACCTTGCTCAAGAGTCACTCAAGCATGGTAAACAATGTCCTGACATTGACCTCAAAGGCCGGTTTACAGAAACTGTAGTCAGGAACCGCCTTTGTTGACTTGTCCTGTGTCTATGACAGTATGGTGCACAGGCATGCTACTAAAACGCTTCAAAATTATCTGTGTGAAAACCCAACAGCTAATCAAATCCATGATCAGCAACTGACAGTTCCATATGCATTCTGGTGATCAAATCAACTGCTCACGCGCAACCAACAACTGGCTCCCACAGGGATCAGTCCTCACACTGGCTCTTGAACGTATATACCAGTAGCCTCCCTCCCACAAAAATCACAGCTTTTCACATATGCTGATGACTTGGCCCTGGCTTTCCAGGATAAAGAACTTCAGGGTATTAAGAAAACACTCACTGAAGATATATGTTCTCTGGAAGCCTACTTTAGAAAATGGAGACTATGACCAAACAGTGCCAAGACTGTGATTTCAGCCTACCACCTGAACAACTGGGAGGCCAGGGAAGAACTTCATGTTGAGTTCTGTGGTCACCACCACCAGAATATTGGAGCCAAGATCAATAGGAACGCAAATCTCATAGGGAATCTGGCAGGTACCATCTGGGACAGAAGAGCAAGCTACGCACTGCTTCAATTGTCCTCGACTACCCAGAATATGCTGCTCAACCTGGCTCAGGAGCCACACAAACATGGTAAATATCCACCTCCAGGAAGCCATGAGAATTATTTCTGGAATGTTGGGAACAAAACCACTCAAGTGGCTTCCTGTGGCAGCACATATTGAACCTCCTTTTATGCGCAGGGACACTATCCTCCTCAAAAGGAGGTCACTGACTGACAGCTAAAAAGAATTCCCATTGACAAAGGACCACACAAAAAAAAAACTCGTCTGAAATCCCGTAGCCCCTACTGAAACAATCTCCACACCCTCCAAACTGACGACAGCCCCACCTCTCGATGGCGCACCTCCTGGTTTACTGCAAACATCACCAACCATAACCCGGTAACTGACCAGAATGGTGAAGTCTCAGAGTTCTTTCTTCTATAGAAAATCTGGACAGCCCTCAACAACTTGGAGTTAAGGTAAGGAAGATGTTGCCACTTGCTCCACAAATGGAGAGGAACAACTCAAATTGGGATTGCGGCCATTCAAGTCAGACCATCATCCACATACTGAACCTCTGCCCCAAGAGATCCATTCTTGACAGCATCACAACCATTCATACTGCGTCAGCTGAAGCTGTCAAATGGACTGTTGACCACATCATACTAAAATTGCTTCCTCAGCCATACAAGTAAAAAAATTCTTGCCTACAGATCAGCTTAATAATACTGACCCCCATTGGGGCCACAGAAGGAGTGGATGGGATTGCAAGTTCCCCTCCCTCTGAAATTGCGCTAAGTACCAGAGGTCCAGGCAGCGTTTGGCCCTGCCCCACTCCTCTCGGTCTCCAAGGTGTGGGGAAGGAGAATGATGAACCTGGCTTGGGAAGCTTTGTAAACATCGCACAAGCCGCAAACCCCAAATTTAAAAACGCTACTAGTCCCACATTTGAACTCAGTGGGACAGCAGCTGTGGTGCTTTTCCCAGTGACAGACCTGGGTTAATGGTCACCATCCTTGTGGGGAGCAAAGTGTAGAAGGGAGCATGTGCAGCCTTGCTAGGGAAGGAAGGAGAAGGCCTTCACCGAGCCTTCTGTCGTGGGGAATATTATTTAGGTTTCAGTTTAACGTTTCATATGTAAAAAAAAGCTGTATGAAATAGATTAAAACAGATTTTCATATTTATGATGTATATCTATAATATCTATATACTGAATGTTACAATGTTGTTTCATTGTTTTGCTTTTGTTAGTGTCTGGGGTCACATTAATTTTCACATGTTAAAATGGGGTCACATTGGAAAATAATTTGGGAAGCACTGCAATAAAGGAATTCAGAAGAAACTTCCTTATCCAAAGACTGGTAGGAATATGGAGCTCACTACCACAGGGAGTGGTTGAATCAAACAGTGTAGGTGCATTTAAGGGGAAAACAGACAAGCATCAGAGGGTGAAGGGGATACAGAATTACGATAGATTTGGATGAGGAAAAGGTGGGACGAGACTCAGATGGAGAATAAAATGCCATCATGGGCTGGTTGGGCCTGTTTTTGTGCAGTATATCCTAGTAATTGATTCAGAGCATTAAACTAGGCTCTGATATATAATCAGAGAGGGTGTCACGACTCACTGGGATAGTGCGCTATAATATCAAGCACCACTGTTCCCAGAGCCAAAGCAAATGTGAAAAGTTTGATGAAACTACCATATTGCCCCAATTCCACCTGTTAAATTTAGGTTAGTAGAATACAAGCACCAGGTTTGTAAGCTTAATAAGTAAATAACTGTTAATTGAACAAATTGTCTTTAAACTAGTGACAAATGAAAGAAATATGAACTAACTTCTAACTCAATCACACACACTTCAACGTCTCTACTTGTGATTTTTCCCCTTTTCCTCTTGACAGGGTTTTCAGAGAAAGCAGGTGACAAAGATATGAAAGATAACCGGCTAGCTATTATGACAGAATTGCTGGAATCTTACAAACACAGGAGAAGAGGTTTCAGGTCTTCCCTCTCTGCAGGCTAGAAGCTGTTCTGCCTGCACTATTACCACACAAAATTCTGGTCACCTGGTCAGGAGCCAATTAAAATGTTGTTGTTAGGCAGTTCCCCCTAGTCCAAAACTCCTTTCTGGTACCATCCTGTTCCCTTATGGCACCCTATGTTCCAAGATAGCAACATTGTAGCTATTCCTCATCCTGTTCCAGCCAAAATGCCTTTTAACTACTGCCATGGTAGATTTTAAAGCCAGAGTCCAAGGAAAATAAAAAATGCATTCTTTACAAGGGGGAATAATAGTTAGTGATTGGCTCAGGTAAATCATATTGTCCTAAGATCCATTCCAATGTTTTCTTTCCTCATCCTTACCCTGTTCCCAAATGGGGTTTTTTTTGTAAGTCGTAAAAATTCCTAGGCATTGAAAAATTGTCAATTTTAAAACAGTACCCATGAACTTAGTAAAGGTAACAAGTGATTCAAATCCAGCCTCAGCAATTCTCATCCGTTTCCTCCCTGAAGCCACCAATTCCTCCCTAGGAAGGGAAAGGGCATGCAATCCACATTGTAATTCAGAGTACTATATCGTCTTTATCTAATCTACTTCAAGCAGTGGGGGTTCTAAATATTCTGGGCTAAGTGCAGCAGAATGTCATTTTTTACATTCTTATCAGATTTCAAACAAGTCAGCAACAAGAAAGCTTATGATGTGCTAGTTTGTGCAAACAGTCCTTTGAAAGTTGCAATAGTAACTTTCTATTTAAATATGGCAAAGCACCACACTGGTGAGAGAAAGAAGTTTGATGCAGAACAGTAATGCAAAAGCCAAATGCACAATGCTTCAATGATGTCAACATAGTACGTACAGCAAACAACCTACCAAAGCTGATGTCACAGATGCAATCAAGGTGACTCCAAACAATGACTTGGCAGCATATAGCTGAGCACACTGACCAATAGGCCCAAAATCATCCTACATTAGATGGTTTTAGCTGGGGTGATAACAGGACTACCACAGTCATCGTACATCAGCAACCCTAGAAGCAGCAATAGAAAACAAAACTAGAGACTAGATTTTTGCAGTTAGCAGCGAAGCATCAACATTTGTCGCTAACCTTGCAGAAAACTGCCCACAAAGATGTACAAAATTCTGTGGGGAAAACTGCCTTTTTTTCAATGGCAGTTCAAACCTGGTGCCAAGGCATAGCAATCTCTTGGCATGCAGTAGCACACAAGTAATATTCACACATACACCAAATCAGGAAATTAAAATACTTAAAATTTCCTTTACTTTTAATTAAAATTTTCAGATAGGGAAATAAACAATTGGATTCACATAGAAGCCAAAGATAAACTCTTAGGGAGAAATTTGACATTCCCCAAACATAAAATAGCTTTTCAGGGCCAGAGTGTTGAGCAGTAATTAAGTTAGTATGCCATAAAAAAAGTTACATCTCATTCAACTAGGTATAAATTTTTTCAAGGCTTCTTACAGTGAAACATAGTGTAAGAATAGAAGTTCTGATCATTTCAAAGATTTTCCTTTGATTGCATTCTAGAGGATCTCAACAACGCATCACTCTCAGCAACTTGTTGATTTCCATTCTGTGCACACGTAGACACAAGAAACTGCTGCAATTTTCAGGAGAATACTGACGGCAAGAAGTGAGTGTTTCAACGTCATTACCACAGCAAAATCTGAGCCCAGATATACCATCTTGATTACTATTCAGTGACACTTAAATTGTGTATTGGCAGACAATTGAGGAAAGCCTCCCCCTCACAGCTAGTGTGTATAAGTGGATTATTCCGCTAAATTCACACACGAAGGGCAACAATTTTTTGGCAAGATGCCCAGAAACAAAGTTAATATACTTTAATAGAAGTAAGAACATTTTCAGAAAATGAAGAAATTTCCAATTTTTGATGCTTCATTTCCCATTCTTGATCAGTAATAATCAATAGAATGCAGAACTAAAATTTCAAACTGAAATTAAAGGCAAAGGCACTGCAAAGGACCAGCAAAAACAACTCTCTAACCTGCCAACACACAATCTAAAAATTTTTCTGGTAAATTATACACAAAGCTTCCAGCATGTTGGAACAGTGTAGTTAGCATATTAACTCTGGAATGCATTCTCACATCTGACAGTGGTTACACTCCACACTGTCACTGGTTGGTTGCTGCAAGTGGCCTTCCTTTATAGAGCAGACATATTAAGAGATCAATATCATATGCAGATAGAAAGGTTGCATAACTTTGCATGAAAAAAAGGATGTGATCAGGGAACTCAAGTGAGAAGTTGGTAAAGACCAAGTTGAACTCCAGTAAAACATTATAAAGACCTGCATCAAGTCCAAGAGAGATGCTGTACATTTCCTCAAAAGGAATACTGCAAGGAAAGATCAGGAATCATTAATCTATAAACTGATAATAGGTGGTTAAATATTTGTCCCTTTTTAATAAAAAAAAGTCACATTTGTCAAACACAATATTGGATCAGTTCAAGAAGGACCTCATTTCCAGACTACCATTTGAATCCTTGCTTTCATTTCAGTGAAGGCTCATCTAAGCTTATTACTTCTAATGTAAATCAGCCTCCTAAAAAATTCAAGTTACTCTAAATCTTCTCCCTCCTTGGTTCATTCCTATCGGTGGTCCTCTAAAAAAATTAAGGATTTGCAATCCCTAGGGTTAGGCTCACAAATGCAATTTTTGCAAGGCTTTCTCACATATAAACTTTAAAATAAGACAGGAGTTTGGAAATCGAGTTAAAACTATGAGCAGTTATTGCCTTATCATGAGTTTGAATTGTAATATTGGATATATTTCTTATTTAGGGTATATTTGATAACCAGGAACACAAGAGAATATTAAAATTTCTCTTTCAGTAACAAGCTAGTGAAATCTAAAAACTTAGAAATTCAAAAAACATCCAGCTGCCATGACGCAAACTAGCAGCATAAGAGGTAATCTTATAAAACTGATAAATTACAACATCTTACTAGAAGAGCAACTACAAAGCTCAGTGAAGGTAAACTACATAGTGCTAAGGAGAGTTGCTGCTAGAATTCCTCACCTCAGTCATACTGTTGACATATACTGCATTCCCAGCAGAGGGCTTCCAATGTCCAGAGTATTACTTTTAATTCTTAACAGTTCAAGTATTGCCCTTGGTGCAAGTTATATTGAAAAAATATTGTAGGCATTATTGTTAAAAAAAACTATGATGTGTGTACACAAATTGTCAGTTTAGAAGTTTAACTTGCACAATTCAGCTTAGGCTCAAACATCAACGAGGGTCATCAAATTGACAATAATAAAGAACCACGTCATACATCAGCACAGCATTTTTAATAGTATAATCCAAATTTTACAATTATTGAACAAAAGCTCTTATTTCTAAATTTTAGGAGTTTATTCACTGATGCAGAATTCTCAATATCATTCATACCAAACAAGAGCCAAAACTAGTGAGATTCTGTTACAAGAAATTGGGCTTTCCCTACAAAAAAAGCAGGGCTGAAACAGGTGATAACAAGTTGTGCAACACCATAAAAAAATTTAAACAGTAAACAAGCTAGAAACAAAAACAGAACAAACTAGTTGTTTCAGTTCAACCGGTCCAGACAATAGCTGGATCATGACAGAAACAGTAGCTGCAAGTTAAAACATTACAAAAACAGTAAATGATTCTTTATTTACCCAGACTTTTATCCATTAACTCGGCTTCTTCTATTAGAGCATATATACCCCGAATTTAGGTTCTAGTCACATGATCTAAAAGCACAAAATGCAAATGAAACATTGCAGAAATGTGTGCTGCCTTATGAATTTTTGAATACAAATACATGAAAAGTCATTCACAAGATTACAGACCATCAGAATAATAAGGAAGTCTGCAGAATGTTTGAAATATGGTGGGGGCATGTAATCCAAAGTTCCTCTTCTCGACCTCAAATTTTGTCATATCATTTTAAGCTAAATTTCCATCATCCTAATTACAAAATCATTTGGAGCCAAACATAATCTAAATGCATACACCTTGTACAGTAATGTTGCAAATGATAGCATGCACCCGAGATCCTAGAGAAGGGAGACAAACATCTTGTTGCATTGAACACTGCATATTATTTAATCTGATTTTATTATTCTGAAATAAATCACTTTTTCACCCAGTCACCAAAATCACATACCAACACAGTAAAATACTTACAGAAGTCAAATAAGATTCTTCATTCTTTGCCTTGTCTACAAGGCCTTCTGTAAAATACTGGACAATATGACAGATAATGGTGGTAAATGCAGTGCCAGGGAATTTAGAAGAGCTTGAAAACCGTTTGGCAATCCAGAACGTAGAAGGCAATGGAAACATTTTCCAACCATTCTGCTTCAGCAAATGACAACCACCTTTTAGTGGGGGTGGGCATCCTAATTGAGGTAGGATGCTGAAGATAGGAAATGAAATCGCTTTCTAGTTGGTACCAAACACTACCAAGATGATATAGCACATTGAAAATGGTACACTCTAATGGCCCTGAGGCTGCCAATTCAAGTGTAGTTTTGTACTGTGGTTGCGCAGCTAGTTAAAACGATCCAAATTCATTTAGTTTGGGACCATATGAATTAGGAGCATAGGCCACTGGACCCTGCAAGCCTGCTCCACCATTCCATAACATCATGGCTGATCTGATTGTAATCTCAACCCCACATTATTGTCTCCTCCCGATAACCTTTCACTCCCTTGTCAATCCAGAATCTATCTAGCTCTGCCTTAAAAATATTCAAAAGGCTCTGCTTCCACCTTTTCAAGAAGAGAGTTCCAAAGACTCATGACACTCAGAAAAAAAAATTCTCATCCATCTTAAATGAGACACCACCACCCCCTTATTTTTAAGCAGTGACCCCTAGCTCTAAATTCTCCCACAAGTGGAAACATCCTCTCCACATCCACCTTGTCAAGGCCCCTCAGGACCTCACATGTTTTAATCAAGTGGCCTCTTACTCTTCTAAACTGCAGCAGATACAAGCCTAGCCTGTCCAACCTTTCCTCATAAAACAACCCACCCAATCCAGGTATTAGTCTCGTAAATCTTCTTTGAACTGCTTCCAACACATTTACATCCTTCCTTAAATATGGTGACCAATACTGTACATAATACTCCAAATGTGGTCTCACCAATGCCCTGAAGCATAGCCTCCCTACTTCTGTATTCAAGTTCCCTCGCAATAAATGATAACATTCTATTAGCTTTCCTAATTACTTACTGTGCCTGCATACTGGCCTTTTGTGATTCATGCACCAGGGCACCCAGACCCCTCTACGCTTCAGAGCTCCCACCATTTTGATAATACGTTTCTCTTTTATTCTTCCTGCCAAAATTCACAATTTCACATTTTCCCACATTAAAATCCATCTGCCAGATCTTTGCCCATTCACTTAAGGAGGCTATAAACAGATATAGGTTAAGTTCTCTTCACGACTTACTTTCCTACCTATCTTTGTGTCATCAGCATTTGGCAACCATCCCTTCATCCAAGTTATTTATATGAATTGTAAGCAGTTGAGGTCCCAGAACTGATCCCCTGGCATGTTACTAGTTACATCTTGCCAACCAGAAAGACCCATTTATGCCTACTCTCTGCTCCATGTTAGCTAGCCAATCTTCTATCCATGCCAATATGTTACCCCTTATACCAGGAACTTTTATTTTCCACAACAACCTTAGATTTCCAGAAAGCATTTGATAAGTGCCTCAAAGTACATTACATCCACCGGTTCCCCTTTATCTACAGCACATGTTACTTCCTCAAATAATTCCTATTAGTTGGTTAAACACAATTTCCCTTTCTCAAAACCATGTTGACTCTGCCTGATGATCTTGAGCTTATCCAAGTGTCCCGCTATAACTTCTTGTCAGCTCCCAGCTCCAACAATTTGTTCACTACCACTTCTCTGGTGACTAATTTTCTTGACTTCCTTCCCCACTTCCATGTCCTGGTGTATAGCTGCTCTGGGATGTTACTTGTATCCTCTGTAGTGAAAACTGATGCAAATTAGCTGTTCAATTCATCTGCCTTCTCCTTGTTTTCCATTACCAATTCTCCAGACACACTTTCTATAGGACCAATGCTCGCTTTATCTTTTCTTTTTAAAATATTTATAACTCTTACTTTGTTTTTATATTTCTGGCTAGCTTTCGCTCATACTCTAATTTACCCCTCCTTATTAGTCTTTTAGTCACTCTTTGCTGTTCCTTATATTCTGTCCAATCTTCCGGCTTTACACCTGTCTTTGCACAATTATGCACTTTTTCTTTAAAGTTTGATACTTTCGTTAGCCTTTCTAGTTAACCATAATTATCACCGTGCCTTTCTGGCAAACTCCAATTATTTCTTCCTTTATGCTCAACTCTAACGTGGTTACTGTTAGGAGGCCTGTACACAACACTCAAGTGCCTTTTTGCCTTTACCATTTCTCATCGCTACACAAACTGTACCCACATCCTGGTTTCCTGAACTTAGATCATTCCTCTCTATTGTGCAAATACCATCATTAACTAACAGAGCCGCCCCTCCACCTTTTCCTCACTTCCTGTCCTTCCTAAATACCCTGCACCCTTCAGTATTCAGATCCCAATCCTTGTCCTTCTGCAGCCATGTCTCTGTAATGGCTATGAAATCATAATTAAAAACAAAAAACTGCGCATGCTGGAAATCCAAAACAAAAACAGAGTTACCTGGAAAAACTCAGCAGGTCTGGCAGCATCGGCGGCGAAGAAAAGAGTTGACGTTTCGAGTCCTCATGACCCTTCGACAGAACTGTCATGAGGACTCGAAACGTCAACTCTTTTCTTCTCCGCCGATGCTGCCAGACCTGAGTTTTTCCAGGTAATTCTGATTTTGTTATGAAATCATAATTATTTATTTCTATGTGCGCTCTCAGTTCATCTGTTTTGTTTCGAATGCTATGTGCATTCAGATATAGAGCTTTCAGTTTTATCCTTTTATTCTTTTTATAACCTCTAGTTTCAACTGTTTATTTATACTCTCTATTCCTTCCTGCCGCGGTCTGTTTTTCATTTCCCGTAATAATACCTTTCTATGTTGCTTTGTCTCTACTCTTTGGTTTACCACAGCTTCTCAAATTTGATCCCTTGTCCCCACTATTTAGTTCAGTCCTGTACCAATACTGCAGATGTGTTCTCACCAGTACCTTGTACAACTGAAGCATAACCTCCCTACTTTTGTAATCAATTCCCTTCACAAATTATAACATTCTATTAGCTTTCCTAATTACTTGCTGTACCTGCATATTAGCCTCGTGATTCATGCACTAGGACACCGAGATCCCTCAATCTCAGAGCTCTGTGATCTCTCACATTTCGATAATAAACTTTGTTATTCTTCCTGCCAAAATGGGCGATTTCACATTTGCCCATGTTATGCTCCCATTTCCCAGGTCTTCGCCCACTCATTTAAGGAGGCTACGAAGTGACATAGGTCCTTATTTAAAACAAAAACAAAATTACCTGGAAAAACTCAGCAGGTCTGGCAGCATCAGCGGAGAAGAAAAGAGTTGACGTTTCGAGTCCTCATGACCCTTCGACAGAACTTGAGTTCGAGTCCAGGAAAGAGCTGAAATATAAGCTGGTTTAAGGTGTGTGTGTGGGGGGCGGAGAGAGAGAGAGAGAGGTGGAGTGGGGGTGTGGTTGTAGGGACAAACAAGCAGTGATAGAAGCAGATCATCAAAAGATGTCAACAACAATAATACAAAGAACACATAGGTGTTAAAGTTAAAGTTGGTGATATTATCTAAACGAATGTGCTAATTAAGAATGGATGTTAGGGCACTCAAGGTATAGCTCTAGTGGGGGTGGGGAGAGCATAAAAGATGTAAAAAAAAAATTTTTTTTTCTTTTTTTATAATGGAAATAGGTGGGAAAAGGAAAATCTATATAATTTATTGGAAAAAAAAGAGAAAAGGAAGGGGGAAACAGAAAGGGGGTGGGGATAGGGGAGGGAGCTCACGACCTAAAGTTGTTGAATTCAATATTCAGTCCAGATGGCTGTAAAGTGCCTAGTCGGAAGATGAGGTGTTGTTCCTCCAGTTTGCGTTAGGCTTCACTGGAACAATGCAGCAAGCCAAGGACAGACATGTGGGCAAGAGAGCAGGGTGGAGTGTTAAAATGGCAAGCGACAGGGAGGTTTGGGTCATTCTTGCGGACAGACCGCAGGTGCTCTGCAAAGCGGTCGCCCAGTTTACGTTTGGTCTCTCCAATGTAGAGGACCTTATTTACTTTTCTACCCACCGTGTTGTCAGCAGATTTAGCAACTATTCCTTCATCCAAGTCATTTACATAAAAAGCTGAGGCCCCAGCACCGATCCCTGTGGCATATCACTCGTCACAGCCTGCCAACCAGAAAAAGACCTATTTATGGCAACTCTGTGCTTCCTGTTAGCTAGCCAATCTTCTATCCAAGCCAATATGTTACCCCTCTACCATGAGCTTTTATTTTCCACTATAACCTTTCATGTGGCACTTTATCAAATGCCTTCTGGAAATCTAAGTACAGTACATCCACCAGTTCCCCTTTATCCACAGCACGTGTGACTCCTTCAAAGTACTCCAATAAATTAGTTAAACATGATTTCTCCTTCACAAAACCATGCTGACTCTGCCTGATTGCCTTGAATTTTCCTAAGCGCCCTTCTAAAATATCTTTAATAATAGCTTCTATTAACATTTTCCCTATGACAAATGTTAGGCTAACTGGCCCATAGTTTCTTGCTTTCCATCTCCCTCTTTTTTTGAATAAAAGGGTTACATTTGTTATTTTCCAATCTAATGGAACCTTCCTTCCCCGAATCTAGGGAATTTTGGAAAATTAAAACCAATGCATCAACTCACTAGCCACTTCCTTCAAAACTTAGGGTGAAGTTCCTCCGGACCACACCCCAACAATTTGCTCTATACCATTTTTCCCTTGTGATTGTAATTTTCCCCGAGTTCCTCCCTCCCATTTCTTCATTTACAGCTATTTCCAGGATGTTACTTCTGCCCTCTATAGTGAAGGCTGAAGCAAAATACCTGTTTAATTCATCCGCCAACTCCCCATTTTCCATCAACTCCTCAGATACATTTTCTATAGGGCCACTCACTTTAACTCTTCATTATTTAAAGATCTATAGAAACTCATACTCTCTGTCTTTACAATACTAGTGTTCTTTCTCTAATTTTTCCCTCCTTAATTTTTGTCATTCTTTATATTCTTTCCAATCTTCTGTCTTTGAATATTATATGCTTTTTCTTTAAGTTTGATACTGTCTTTAACTTTAGTTAACCTCCCCTTGGAATATTTCTCTCTCTTTGGAATGTATATATTGTGTGTTCTGAAATACCCCTTTAAATGTCTGCCATTGAACCTCTACTGACCAATCCCTTAACCTCATTTGCCAGTTCACTTTAGCTAGCTCTGCTTTTATGCCCTCCTAATTGCCCTTATTTAAGTTTAAAATACTAGTCTTAGAGGCACTAGTTTCTCCCTCAATATGAATGTAAAATTCAATCATATGATCACTGCTACCTAGCAGTGCCTCCACTAGGAGGTTCAGTTTATCCTATCTCAATGCTCAACACCAGGTCTAGTCTAGCCTGCTCTCTTGTTGCTCCAGAATATTCTGTTCTAAGAAACTATCCCGAAAACATTCTAAGAGTCACTGACACTATCTTTGTCCATCTGATTTTTCCAGTTTATATGTAGATTAAAATCCCCCATGATTATTGCTGTACCTTTCTGACAAGCTCCCATTATCTCTTCTTTTATACTTAAATGCTACTGTGTAGTTACAATTAGGGGGCCTGTACACCACTCCCACATTTCTCATTTCAACCCAAGCCATTTCTGCATCCCAGGTTCTTGAACTTAAGTCATCCCTCTCTAATGTGATAACACCACCATTAATTAGCTGAGGCACCACCTTTTCCTCTCTTCCTGTCTTTCCTAAATGTCACATACCCTTCAATATTTAGGTCCCAATCTGTCATCCTTGTCTGTAATGGCTATCAGATCATACTTATTTATTTCTATTTACACTCAGTACATCTGTTTCATTTCAAATGCTACATGCATTTAGATACAGATTCTTCAGCTTTTATTATTTTTGTCGCATCCTAGCCATATCTGATTTACTCTTGGAGTTGTAATCTGTGTCACTTCCTGTCACAGTCCGTTTATCATTTCCCATATTAATACCTTTCTCTCTTGCCTTGTCTCACTTTAGTTTTCACATCTTGTCAAATTTGATCCCATGCCCCCACTATTCAGTTTAAAACCCTCTCTATTTCCTTAGTTAGGCAGCTTGCAAAGGCACCAGCCCCAGCACGGCTCAAGTGTAGACTGTCCCAACGGTACAGATCCCATTTTCCCCAATAATTGTGCCAGTACCCCACAAACTAGAACACACTTCTCCCAACACCAGTCTTTGAGCCATACATTAATTTCTCTAATCTTATTTGTTCTATGCCAATTTGCAGGTGGCTGAGGTAATAATCCAGAAATTACCTTTGAGGTTCTGCTTAATTTGGTGCCCAACTCCTCATACTGACTATGCAGAGCCTCCTTCTTCATTCTGCCTATGTCGTTGGTACCTACATGGACCATGACCACTGGATCTTCCCCCTCCCACTGCAAGTTCCTCTCCGGCCTAGAGCAGGTGTCCTGAACTCTGGCACCGGGCAGGCAACACAGCCTTCTGGAATCACGCTCTTGACTGCAGAGAACAGTATTTATCCCCATCACTATACCGTCCCCATTACCACTATGCTTCTCTTTGCTCCCCGTACTTGAGTGGTTTCCTGTACCACAGTGCCATGGTCAGTGTACTCATCCACCCTGCAGCCTCTGCTCTCATCCAAACAAGCGGAGAGAACCTCAAACCAATTGGACAATTGCAGAGTCTCAGACTCCTATCCTCTGGGTCCTCTTCCCTGCCTCACTCGTAGTCACGCCCTCTTGTCCCTGACCACTGACCAAATCAGAAGATCCAATCCTAAGTGGTTTGACTGCCTCCAGGAATAAAGCACCCAGGTAGCTTTCCCCCTCCCTGATGTGTTGCAAAGTCTGCAGCTCAGCCGCCAGCTCAATGACTCTGAGCCAAAGTTCCCTGAACCGCGGACATGTGTGTCCTGGAGCACAATGTTATCCAGGAGCTCCCAACTGCTGCAGCCTTGACATATCACCTGTCCTGCCATCCTTAATGAGCAACATAATTAAGTAATTATTTAAAAATCACTCATAGTTTATTAAGTTTACCACCAATTTGCGTACTATTTTAAACCTTAGGGATAGAATAGAACTTACCAGATACTCACCAAACAGCTAGCGCCTTTCCTTGTAGTAGAGCAAGAAGCAATTCCTATGGGGTGAGAAATAGACGAAAAAAGGAAACAAACACCTCCTTTCCACCCCCACCTCTTCACTGAACTCCCCCTCTCACCAAACTCCAAGTCTTCACTCAGTTAGCTCAGCTGCACTCTGTTCGAGTAGTTCAGTGTCGATGAGAGCCAAGCACTTCACCTGGACAAAGTTCTTTCTGCTGCTACCTGTTAGATGATATATTTTGGCTGAAAATCCACATTTTTGCCAATAATTCTGTGTTGGATTCAAACCCAGAGATGAAAGACCTACTCCACTGCAACAATTTTTTTTTCTAAAAAAATTGTTTTTCTTTTTTAAAAAAAGGATGAAGTAAAAACCTGCAAGAAATTATGAAGTTTAAATTTAAGCCATGTTTCCTATTTATCCTAAATTTATTTTAAAACTTAGTCTTAGTAGGCTACTCTGTTAATGGCCAAATCACTCTGGTGCACCCAAACTGTGAACCATTGTGAACACAAGGATCAAGTTAACAGTTAGATTTCCTTGAACTATTTGTACAAGTTGTACGAGAAGTCAGTGAACCAGTCTTCCCATAACTGCTAACAAAAATTGCTCTAAAATAAAATCAACTGATCTGCAAATAGGTCACAAATCTCCATTTACAGTTCACCAACTGGAATACTTGTATTTTAAAACATTTTCACACAGACTGCTCAAAAGGGACTGGATAACGGCTGAAGCAGAAAATCCGATGTGTCTATTCCAGAGATGGCTTACTATTTCCTTTTCCACCATCCAGCATTCTGTAGTTATTACAAGAGTTCCTAAAACAGATTTTAAAATAAGATATTTACATCTTAAAACTATACGGTAAGAATTTACTAGACCAATTGAAACATGAAATTTTGTAGAATATCTCATAATTTAAAAAATTGATGTAATTATAATTTTGCTTCATTTCTTCCCAATAGAAAACTGAATGACTTGGATCCAAGGAAACATTTGATAATTTAGTCCCAGAAAGGCTGCTAAAAAGCCACTAGTTACTGGAGAAGGAATAAAAAGGTAATCTCAACCCTTTTCTGAAACTGCAGGTAGAAAACAGGCTGATGCATGTTCTTAGAGCTTGCATTTCAGACTCACACATGAAGTACAGTCACTAAAGCAAGGTGTAAGACCTAACATAAGGAAAAACAAAGCTATGATTGCATTGCTGGATAGTATGTCACAGCAGAAAAAGGTATATGAAATCTGCATACAATTTTATCACATTTTACTCAAATCCAAGTGACACTGTCCCTGCATATCCTCCAGTTATAATGAGTTCACTGCACTGCAAATCTGTTCCCACGCTGAGTTAACTTTGCTTAATGCAGTATCTTAGCAAGCTTAATTTGGGCAGAAAATGTTCTGCAAAATGTTCAGATAAATGGCACATAACTAATAAGCTTGCAGCTCTCTATCCACCATAAAAACAAAAAAATATTTCATAAGCGGCCTTTCAGTACACAATAACCCCATTCTTACGGTCCACTTGATCCATAATTTCATCTGTAAGCAATGCAATATGATCTTTCTCAAACATTGCAGTATTTTAATTTCACAGGCCTATGCATTACCAATCCTTATTGGAAATAGGACTTAACCTGGTGTGAGGCGGCTTACTTAGGTAATAGGAATAAATGAGACTTAGTCCTTATGAGGGAAGAAACTGAATGGGGTGAAAAAAGTAGAAAATCTGGGAATGCAGATACATAAAATTACATAAAAGTAGCAGCACAAGTTGAAAGAAGAGTTAAGCAAATTTGTTTCTAGAAGAATACAATATGAAATTTTCATAGAACCTTGGTTAGATCACACCGAGTACTGTGCAGTTCTCATCTCCATATCATACAAAGGATATTGAAGCACTGGAGAAAATGCAAAACAAAAATTTACCAGCATCAAAAAAATTAAGCAGGCTGGGACACTGCTTGAAAAGGAAAGACTAAGAATGTTTGATAGAGATCTTTAAAATTATAAGGGGTTCCATAGTTTCTCCACATCCACCCTGTTTCCACTGTGGACAAGTCAGAACAGGGAGCACAAATAAAAGATGGTTACCAGATGAAACAAGCAATGTAGGAGGAAGTTCTTTTACACAAAATGGTAAGAACATGGATCTCGTGACCACATGGAACACTTAAAGCAGACAGCATTGATGCAGTTAAAGGGAGGCTTGATGCATAGTTTTGGCTGTGGGTCAGTTGTAAGGTTGTGGGCCCCACTTTAAGACTTGAGCACAAAAATCCAGGCTGACATTTCGACACAGTACTGAGACAGTGCTGCATTGTTAGAGGTGTCATCTTTCAGATGAGACAAAACCAAGGTCCCACCTACCCACTCAGGTGAATGTAAAAGATCCCATGACATTATTTTGAAGAACAGAAGAGCTATTCCATGTCCTGGCCAACATTTAGTCCATGATCATCACAAGAACTGATTATCTAGCTATCACCACACTGCTGGGTTTCCTACAATAGCGACTACACTTTCAAAAGTGCTTCATTAGCTGTGAAGCACTTTGAGCTGCCCTGAAGTCATTAAAGGTATTATATAAATGTAATACACAGGGTGGGGGGAATAAAAAGAAATTAAGGGCCAGTGTGGGAAGAGGTATTTAGAGTAAAAGGAAGCTTGTGGAGCATGAAAGCCAGCATGTACAGCTGGATTGAATAGCCTGTTTCTGAACTGTAAACTGTACAAAGGTAATTTGGTGCATCTTGAAAGCCTCTCAGAGATTCTCCTAGACCCACACTATAATAGATTTTGATTCCAAAAATGCCCAAATTTGACTTTACCCTTCACTTACGATTAAGTATTTACAAATTACCCAAACTGGGAAGTTTGTGTCCTTCTACATCAGAGATCTACCACCAACAGTAGATAGTGTCTTTTGCAGCAAGTAAATAAGGCATCATCTTTAAAGCACACAGAACTGCTCCTGCTTGAAGAAGTTCTATTAAAAATGGGAGGGTGCTGTTAACTATTTTGTAAAATAAATGAACTTATACAAATTTCTAATGAAGCTGATTCAATTTAGTTTGTA
The DNA here is from genome assembly GCF_017639515.1 of Carcharodon carcharias. Taxonomy (NCBI): domain Eukaryota; kingdom Metazoa; phylum Chordata; class Chondrichthyes; order Lamniformes; family Lamnidae; genus Carcharodon; species Carcharodon carcharias. Next base: position 176,859,659 of record NC_054467.1, read on the forward strand.
CATCTCCCAAAATCTACAATTCTTCAATGCTGACGTTCCATGCTTAGTTAATTACCAATGAACATGACATATTATCACAAACTGCGGATATATACAAATATACGATTTAGAAGTAGACCACTCAGCTCCTCGAGCCTGCTCTGTCATTCAATAAGATCATAGCTGACCCGATTGTAACCTCCACTCCACTAACCTGCTCCCCTGATAACCTTTCGCCCCCTTCTTTATCAAGAATCTATCAAGCTCTGCCATAAAAATATTCAAAAGCTACTTCACTGCCTTTTGAAGAGTTCCAAAGACTCTTGACTCAAAAAAAACTCATTTGTCTTAAATGAGCAACCTCTTATTTTTAAAATAGTGACCCCTAGTTCTAGATTCTCCCACAAGAGGAAACATCCTCTCCACATCCATTCCGTCAAGACCCCACGGGATTTTAAAGGTTTCAATCAAGTCACCTCTTACTCTTAACTCCAGTGGATACAAGCCTAACCTGTCCAACCCTTCGTCAAGACAACCTGCCCATTCCTTGCATTATTCTAGCAAACCTTCTCTGAACTGCTTCTAATGTATTTACATCTTTCCTTAAATAAGGAGACCAATACTGTACACAGTACTCCAGACGTGGTTCCAACAGTGCCCTGTGCAACTGAAGCATAATCTGCCTACTTTTGTAATCAATTCACCTCACAATAAATGATAACATTCTATTAGCTTTTCCAATTACTTGCTGTACCAGCATACTAGCCCCTTTGAGATTCACAGAATTTTAATGGCACAGAAGGAAGCCATTCGGCCCATTGTGTCTGCACCAGCTCTCTAAATGAGCATTATATTCTAGTGCCATTGCCATGCCTTTTCCTCAATACACTTACATATTGTTTTTATTCAAATAATCATCTAATGCCTTCCTGAATGCCTTGATTGAACCTGCCTCCACCACACATCCAGGCAGTGCATTTCACACCCGAATCAGTCGTGACGAGAGAAAAAATATTTTCACATAACATTTGCAAATCACTAAATTTGTGCCTTCTCGCGCGTGATCCTTTTACCAGCGGGAACAGCTTCTCCCTCTCCACGCTGTCCAGCCCCCTCATGATTTCAAACATTTCTATCAAATCTCTTTTTAGCCTTCTTCTCTCCAAGGAGAACAGTCCCAACTTCTCCAATCTATCATTCTCATCCTTGGATCCATTCCTGTAAACCTCTTGTGCACTTTCTCCGATATGTTCACATCCTTCCTATAATGTGGTGCCCAGAACTGTACACTGTACTCCAGCTGAGGTCTAATGAGTGTCTTACATAAATTCAGCATTACCTCCTTGCTCTTGTACTCTATGCCCTTTATTAATAAAGCCCAGGATACTATATGCTTTATTAACTGCTCTCTCCACCTGTCCTGCCACATTCAAATAATCTATGCACATAGGTCTTTCTGTACCCCTCCAAAATTTCAATATCGTCTGTCCATGTTCTTCCTACCAAAATGCATCACCTCAGACTTCTCCGCATTGAACTTCACCTGCCACCTGCCTGCCCACTCCACCAACTTGTCTGGGTCCTTTTGAAGTTCTACACTAACCTCTTCACAGTTCATAACACTCCCAAGCTTCGTATCATCCGCAAACTTTGAAATTATCGGCTGGACACCAAGATCTAGAGCATTAATATATAACAGGAAAAACAAGGGTCCTAATACCAACCCCAGGGGAACTCCATGACAAACCTTCGCCCAGCCCGAAAAATATCCATTGACCATTAATCTCTGCTTCCTATTTTTCAGCCAATTTTGTATCCATTTTGCTAATGTCCCTTTTATTCATTGAGCAATAACTTCTCAAGTCTGTTGTGTGGCATTGTATCAAATGCCTTTTGAAAGTCCACGTACACATCAACAGCATTACTCTCAACAGCCTTTTGTTATCTCTTCAAAATACTCCAGCTAGTTAAACATGATTTCCCCTTTAGAAATCCATGCTGACCCTTCCTTATCACCCATTTCTTCCATTGCTACATGGAACTAGGATACCCAGATCCCTCTAAGCCTGAGCTCTTCAACCTCTCACCATTTAGATAATGTGCTTTTTTAAAACTCTTCCTGCAAAATGGGCAATTTTACATTTTCCCACATTATATTCCATTTGCCAGACCTCTGCCCACTCACTTAACCCATGTCACTTTGTAACCTCCTTACATCTTCTCCACAACTTATTTCCTTTCTTTGTGGCGTCAGCAAATTTAGCAACCATACCATCAGTCCATTCATCGAAGTCATTTATGTAAATTGCAAAATGTTAAGGCCCCAGTACCGATTCCTATAGCACACCACTTGTTTTTTTTTTAAAAATTCTTCCATGGGATGTGGGCTTCGCAGGCCTGGCCAGCGTTTATCGCCCATCCCTAGATGCCCTCAAGGTGGTGGTGGTGGTGAGCTACCTTCTTCAACTGCTGCAGTCCATGTGGTGTAAGCATAGTAAGCATACCCACAGTGCTGTTAGGGAGGGAGTTCCAGGATTTTGATCCAGCGACAGTGAAGGAACTGCAATATATTTCCAAGTCAGGATGGTGTGTGACTTGGAGGGGAACTTCGGGGTGGTGGTGTTTCCATCTAAATGTTACTCTTGTCCTTCTAGATGGTAACGGTCGTGGGTTTGGGAGGTGCTGTCGAAGGAGCCTTGGTGCGTTCCTGCAATGCATCTTGTAGATGGTACACACTACTGCTACTGTGCATCAATCGTGGAGGGAGTGAATGTTTGTGGATGTTGTGCCAATCAAGCTGGCTGCTTTGTCCTGGACGGTGTCAAGCTTCTTCAGTGATGTGGGAGCTGCACTCATCCAGGCAAGTGGAAGGTATTCCATCACACCCCTGACTTGTGCTTTCCAGATGGTGGACAGGCTTTGGGGAGTCAGGTGGTAAGTTACCCTTCGCATGATTCCTAGCCTCTGACCTGCCCTTGCAGCCACAGTATTTATATGGCTAGTCCAGTTCAGTTTCTAGTCAATGGCAATGCACAGGATGTTGATAGTTGGGGATTCAGCGATGGTAATGCCAATGAACATCAAGGGATGATGGTTAGATTCTCTCTTGTTGGAGATGGTGATTGCCTGACACTTGTGGCGCAAATGTTACTTGCTGCTGGTCAGCCCAAGCTTGGATGTTGTCCAAGACCTTTGCTGCATTTGGACATGGACTGCTTCAGTATCTGAGTCGCCGCAAATGGTGCTGAACATTATGCAATCATCAGCGAACATCCCCACTTCTGACCTTACGATGGAAGGAAGGTCATCGATGAAGCAGCTGTAGATGATTGGACTGAGGACACTACCCTGAGGAACTCCTGCAGTGATGTCCTGGAGCTGAGATGACTGACCTCCAACAACCACAACCATCTTTTTTGTGCTAGGTATGACTCTAACCAGCAAAGAGTTTTCCCTCGATTCCCATTGACTCCAGTTTTTCTAGGGTTCCTTGATGCCACACCTGGTCAAATGCTGCCTTGGTGTCAAGGGCAGCCACTCTCACTTCACCTCTGGAGTTCTGCTCTTTTGTCCATTTTTGAATCAAGGCTGTAATGAAGTCAGAAGCTGAGTGACTCAAGCAGAACCCAAACTGGGCGTCAGTGAACAGGTTAATGCTAAACAAATGCCACTTGATAGCACTGTTGATGATCCCTTCCCATTTTTTTACTGATGATTGAGTAGGCTGATGGGGTGGTAAGTGGCCAGGTTAGATTTGTCCTGTTTTGTGCACAGGACATATCTGGAGTATTTTCCACATAGCCGGGTAGATGCCGGTGTTATAGCTGTACTGGAACAGCTTGGCTAGGGGTGCAGCAAGTTCTGGAACCCTACCATATGGTTATAATTGGCAGTCTGTACAGCACTCAAGTGATTCTTGCCTTCATCATTTCTCATCTCAACATAAGTCACTTCTACATCCTAGTTTCCTGAACTTAGGTCATCCCTCACTCATGTGTTAATGCCATCATTAGTTAACAGAGCCACCCCTCCACCTTTTCCTCACTTTCTAAATGTCATGTACCCTAAACTCCACTGTTGCCACAAGTGCAGGATGGAGCAAAGGAATGATAGCTTTCTATTTTGAATTTGAAAGGCTGGACCACTGAAGAAACAAAAATGACAATTTAAATAAAAAATCCAAAACAGAGAAACAAATATGGGACAGCAGCTGTTCCCATATCTAGCTTCATTCAAAACTTGGGCTGTGCAATACATGCATGTGCACAGACCTCAAAAATAACCACTCCATATTAATGCTCACTAGGATGAAAAAAATTCCATATGCATGAGGCAAGAACCGCAAAACTTTCTTTTCTGAAACTGAACATCAGATCTGAAGGTGTGCGCCAATCACATTTATGATATACAGCACTCAGTGCCCATGCTGATAAGGCGTACTGAATTCATGAATGTTATATACATATTTCTCAGGACTCCAATTTACCTAGAAAAAAAATCAAAGGCTGTGCATTCTGCCTCCCCCCCAGCCAAAGTGGGTTTAGATCAGCTTAGGCACTGCTGAGATGTTCGTCTTTGTAATAAAAGCAAATGCCAGTCTTTCATTCCCACTTACATATGGGGCAAGGACTGTTGTGCAATAAATTGTTAACACACTGATGGGGCTTTAACGACCTCAGCATTTAAGGGGCTAATTTAGGCCACATGCCGAGGCAAATGTTTACTAGTAGCAAGATTACTGTTGCTCCCTTTAACATCACTTGCAACAACTTTCAATATTCCATCATCCAAGTGGCTGCAGTCACAGCAATAAACATAGCTTTTTGGGATTAAGTTACAGTCTGATGAGTTCAGTGAGGTGGTGCTTGTGAACTAGTTAAGCAACTGCAGGTTGTCATTTGACTGCAGGTTTTGTTTCAGTCTGTTAATTGTTTAAGAGGAAATTCATCAGGCTTTATTGGGTTTTAATTTCTTCCCCCCACCCCCTCCCCCCAAACCTTTCAGGTTTTAAAAACACTATTAATGCCTGATAAGCAAAAGCTACAGAACTGACTTTTCTACAACATTATTGTCCAATATATCTGAGCATAAGATTGAAATATTCACATTCCCAAGGCGTAAGCATGTGTATCTTAACCTTTTTACGCATTTGTTGGTAGAAATAACAAAAAGCTTTGTCTGAATGTTTTTGATTGGTGTCCGTGCTTTACTGCCTTGGCAATTCCAGAGCTGTTTTCCAAAATGGTTTGTAATGTGTGTGAAAACAGCATATTCCAGCACCATGGAAATACTAACAACCTTTTACGGAGAGGGCAGCGGTCATCATGACTAATAAACACTTCAGGCCAGGGGAAAACAAGCCCAGCCAATAAGGAGCAACTTTAACGAGGTACAACATGGCAAAAGGTAATTATCCAATCACATTCTAAAGATTGTTGGAGTAGGTCTGGCACATCATGTGCAAGTCAACACTCTCAGCAATCACTGATTAAATCAAAGTATTGCTCGCAATTGCTGGGTAAAAACCTAGGTTGTGTCATGTCTGAAATTACTGCCAGAATTGGAAGCTTTTGAGAAAGAGAAAGACTGCAAAGTTTCATTTTATCATATCTACCATCATTCTGCAATAAGTATGTTTACCTACATTTGTAAAACATCCTTTAACATTAGTGCATGCAGTTAGTCAGTGATTTCTAGAGGACGCTTTCTAATTCCAAGTCACCCAAAGAGAATAATCTAAACTGAAAATCTAGGTCACCTCTGAGTCACAACTTTGTTTGCCTACTTCTGAAAATTTTGGCAACTTGTTTGATACAAGCTAGTTAGGCCACACACACCCAGAAGGAAAAGAAAAAATGAGAAATGTTCTAAAAAAAAATAAAAACTTGCATGTACAGAATGCACATTACTTGCTTTAAAATCATCAGGTTTTTGCTCAAAAATATTTACCACAGAGGTCACTCCATTCATTATCTTACATTTTGTTGGTATACAAATACTACAATAATTTCACATGTGAAATCTAATCTGCTTCATTTAATATTTCTAATTTATTTTAACAAATCAGAGATGAGATACATATGATACAAATAGTTGTGGCTCTCATTTAAGAAGGTTACCATCCTAACAAGAGACTTAAAAATGCATAGGAACATGCAAATAAGTAGCGAACGCCCAATAAAGAACTACACCCTGAATTTGCTTAATCTGAGATTACAATTCAGCCCTTCAATAAGGATTTCTTTAAAATTCTATGTAATGTTTTTAAATCATGAGCTGAAACAAGTTTTTCAGTGAGCAGTGGCTCGGTTGTAAAAAAACAAACTGCTGTGTTTTTAAGAACAAGTCTATCCATTTGTGCTTCCTCTACAGCTGCAGGGCAAAGAAATGCATCAATTCAACCAGACATGCAATGTCCTCATTTGTTTCAATAAACACAAGCCCCTGCAATAATGCAACATGGTCCATTTCCTATCCAACACATTAATTTACAGTTCGACTCTTTTATACTCCAAAGGATTACAAAACGAAAGATTTAAACCAACTGCCCCATGGGAAATCAGCAAAAGTAAACCGATTACAGAACTATTTCATGAGCTCATGCTTCTAAAATAAGTATTCTGTTTTAGGGTGCATAAACACCTTAAAGCTAAACTAAGGATATTCTGGGCTCTCCCCCCTCCCCCCACTGTTAACCAAGTAGTTTTAAATATCCATCTTAAAAAGAACATCCTTGGTCACTAATTTGATATCTAGAATCAAGGTGACAAAGCAACCTTTTAAATATGAGACAAAAACAAGAACAGAAATACCTGGAAAAACTCAGCAAGTCTGGCAGCATCGGTGGAGAAGAGCACAGTTGACGTTTCGAGTCCTCATGACCCTTAAACAGAACGAAGTAAAAATAGGAAAGGGCGTGAAATATAAAGTTATATTTATAAATCAACTGTGCTCTTCTCCACCGATGCTGCCAGACCTGCTGAATTTTTCCAGGTAATTCTGTTTTTGTTTTTGGTTTGGATTTCCAGCATCCGCAGTTCTTTGCTCTTATCTCTTTTAAACACGAGGTCAAGTTCAAACATGCAAGTAATTTTTTTTTGAATGGCACTACTTGCAGAATCACTAAACATCACTACAGTGGTTGAACATGGGTTTGGCCATATTGCCACTAATTCATTTAACTTGGGAACTCCATCCAATAAGCTATTTTCATATTGAAAGTCTCCACATGGATGCACTGAACATATTAAATGGACAAATCCTATTACAATTAAAATCACTGTCCAACAGGGTGATGGAAGATGCTATGCTAAAAGTATAATACCAAAGGAGATTTCTTAATTTTTCTAGCCAATTATAAACTCAAAATGGTAGCAAGAGACAAAAGTCACAGTTGACTTACAAGGGCATGTAATGCACAATCTATTAGTCTGTTGAAAGGATGGAAACATGTAACCTGTATTCATAGAACACCTTTACTGTAGGAGGACACTTCAAAGATGAAGAAAGGAATAACAACTTCAGTATAACAAAAGTGGACAGTGCTGGAAAACCCTAGCAGGTCTGGTAGCATTTGTGAAGAAATAACTGCTAAAACTTTGAATTGAATGCCTCTTCTTCAGAACAGCTTTAGTATGACAGCCTGGAGAAACAACCAATCTTTTGGTCAAAGACATGGATTTTCAGGAGACTTATAAAAAAATCAAAAAAAGAGTGGTAGGAGAGCCAGGAGTTGTTTACAGATGGAGTTTCCAAGGGTACACACAATATGCAAAGTTACAGGAATTAGAGGCAGTGAAGCTGAGGATACGGTCAGGAAAAAGCATTTATTTGCAGTCAAAAGCTCAAGGAGGTAATAAAGCAACCTTGCTGGAGTGACCACTGGTATGAGTGAAGCAGACTGAGTAAGAACAGGGTGATAGAGACCTCAATAGCTTATGGGGGTGAGAGAAATATAGCTGCAGGTTAAAACTGTTAAAGGTGAAATGCAGAAGCTCAGATAGGAGGCTTCAACAAGTGAAACAGCCATTAAGACTGCAAGAGCATTTTCCGTTTTGTGCATCCGAGTTATTCTTTCATGGGATGTGGCATTTGTTGCCCATCCCTAATTGCCCTTAAACTGAGTGGCTTGCCAGGCCATTGCCCATACATAGGCCAGGATGGCAAATTTCCTTATTAGTGAGCCAGATGGGTTTTTACAAAAAAAATGATAGTTTTATGGTCAGCATTACTGAGATGAGCTTTCAAATTCCACCAGCTGTCATGGTGGGATTTGAACCCAATGTCTCCAGAGCATTAACCTGGACCTCTGGATTACTTGCCCAGTGATATTACCACAAGGCTACCACCTCCCGAGTTACTGAGAGTTTGAAGGAGAGAAGAGACAGGAAGAGCAGGATGTATTTTGAAGCGGCAAAGGTATCGGAATGAAAAAATGGTTCCAGAGGAATAAGACGACAGCCACATGTTTGGGTAGGGAGTCCAAGGAAAGATGAACCTGAGCAGTTTAGTTTCACTAATAAAAGAAAGAGGTTACAAGGTGTTAGCCTGGTTTTGACAATTCTGGAGGCAAAGATTGCTAATCCTTATTGGGAAATGGGAAAAAGTCAATCCTGCACTCAAGTGAAAAACATGAGGTTAATAGCTCTTTGACAGATCCTGATGCCAGTCAGAGGTCAAGAAACATTTCATACTTTGCAGAATTTCCATGCATGATACCTGAAGTGTGACCAACTCAAGATGCAGCAGCTCAATTTCACAAATAGTAAAATACATGCACTCTTCACTCAAAATGCATACACAATGTTTAAATATTTCCAAAAATTAATAGTTGGATCTCAATTACTAAGGTGGTCTGTAGACACACTTCCTCAGATTTTCCTGGATATGGCAATTACAAGATGAAAGAAAGGACCCAAGTTAAACGTTAGTGTTCTAATTTAGAAAAAGCAGACAGCCAGCCAACTTGTGCAATAGCAAGATCCCACAAACAGAAATTAAATAAGTGCTCAGATGGATAAATGTTGGCCAGGACATAGGGAGGAAGCCTGGGCTGCTCTTTAAATAGTGCCATGGAATCTATGGTCTCCACCCAAGGCAGCAAGTTGGTTCTGGGTTTATCTGAGCAACAGCTTCAGTCCTTCAGTAATGTACAGAAACCTCAATCCCGATTAAATGATTAAGGTGAGGGAGGATGACAAACCAAGGCTCAAAATATCTCCTCCATGGAAATTACAGACAGCCTGCTTTTATGTATTGGAATGTTGAATACTCTATGGAATTTTAGTTTTGCTGGTTTAATGCAAACAGAATGCAACCATGGATCTAGTCTAAAACTGAACATTGGGAATTTTAAAAAAGGCACAGAAAAATGAGAGCACAACTTCTAACTTCCGTAAGCAAAATTTTCCTAAAAATGATGTAGAACAATGAGGTTTGAAAAGTTTGCAGTTGCACAACTTGCCAGAACCTAATTTGGGCCACAGCACTATATGTTGCGTGTCAACTTTGAAATTAGTTTCATTAGAAAAAAAATCCAACAATGCAATTTTACAATGAAAATAAACGAAAGCTACAAAAATTCCCAAGTACTATTTTACAGGAACAGAAGGCTCCGATGGAATGCCAATTTTAATTTTTCACTTATACTTAACTACTCATTTCAGAATACTAAACTTGTCAGCAATCAAAACTGATTTCCTCCTCCACTCCACCAAAAGAAATTTCCAAAAGAATTCCTAGATTTAAAAGCTTTTATAACCCTTCTTTCATTACCTCTACACTAACAACTATGGGGAAAAAAAGCGTGGGACACTGGAGTTAGCACTAACACAGCTCTGCCTGTGTGTGATTACACAAGTGCAGAGCTACCACTCCCCTCACCTGGGCCCCTAAAGTGTTAAAACAGGCCCACCATTACTGAAACATAGACACAGCTTTCACTAACAGCAGATATGCTATTTCTGGAGAAAAGAGTGCAAGAGAGGTCACACACCATGTAGGACTTAGGTGCACAGCACTGGGCCTGACTCCCAGGTTATACCACAAATCTTTTATGTCCACATTCACTCAAATTGCTTTGCATCAATAACGTACAATAAAACACAAGCCAGGTTACTCACTCACTTGATGCAGAGTAATGGGATTATTTTAGATTCAGCGATGCTCTATGCAAGCAATGGTTATATAGGGGCTCAAAGACATATATAGTAGCTAACTCTCACCTTTGAAAAACAGGGGGCTACTTGTTGCAATTATGCAGCATAATATCTGGAAGAGACCCATCTGTTTCCCTGCAGGGCAAACTGACCCAACTTTTAAATTGTCACACCACCTTAACTCCACCCAGGGATTCACGATACTGGCAAACAAACAACTTATGCACTTACAGTGCAGACAACTAGACATTGTTCAACCTACTGAAACCATCTGTGAAACTTCAGACAGTTTCTACTGGTTGAATTTAAATAGTCAATACAACATTGTTTTGTTAAAAATGTTAAATCTGACCTTTTTATAAAAACCAAAGAATGACACCATTGTGTAGTATTTAAAGAAACAGCAAAGAACATTTCAGCAAGGCAAACCACATCAAATACTTCTTATCAGCCTAACCAGATGATCAGATAATAGTGACATCTTGTTCGTGTAAACAAAATGGTTAATGCCTGGATGTGCTAAATGCAGCTCAAATGACCTCACAATGGTAAGGCAGGCCGTTTGGCCTATCTTAGATGATTTATCCAGAATGACCCTAAAAGTTCCAATATAGCACCAAATTAGTCTACATGTATTTTAGAACTGTTTCACTGTAGTTAAAAATTACAACCAAAGCAATGTCCAAGAACTTTCTACCGTAAGGTTGAGGAAAAATAAGCAGCATGGAAGGCCGTGCACCTACTTGGCTTGCAAAAAGCAGTTGCTTGGGATGTAAAGAGGGACAGTACCTGTATGTGGTGGCTATGCACCTGCAAATCCCTAACGTGCTGTTGGACATAACTCAATGGAAAAATGTGGCCACAAAAGTGGTTCATGGTTGGTTTTGACCAATATTGCCCCCCAAAAAATGACCAGCCATAGGTGTGGCCACAGTTGCAGTGGTGCATGCAGCTAAACTAACCTGAATAGAAAATGTCTTGCATACACTCAATATGGGTAGACATACTTCAGACACTCCAGAGTTTATTTAAACTATTTAATTTGGAAGCTATCACGTCTCCAAAATATCCTTTTTGATGATTTTAAAAAAGTGTCAAGTGCTGGAAATCTGAAATAAAACCAGAAAATTATAGAAATAAACTGGAGTCCAGTTCTAAAGCTGGTCAACATATGCCATGTCAAATAAAAAAAGTGCCACAGACCAGGTGTGTATTTACTTAATAAACACCTACTACCATAAGTAAAGCACTCAATGATCAGAAACACATGCACACTGCTGGACATCTGACCATTCGATCATTACTAAGATAAATACTCAAATTATGTCCATTAATCATTTTTATTTGCCAACAATTAAAATAGATACAACTGGATTCCCAATTAGTCTTGTGGCCAACATATTACATAACTCTGTTATAGACAGACCTAAATGTAAATGTGTTCTTTGCATCCAATTTTCTGAAAACATCTCATTAGCGCAGATTCAGGTAAAGGATTGGATTGCTTCAGGGCATACTGGTGGTAAGAGCAGAAGAGTACATGCAAATGGAAGTTATGGGAAGGAGCCAATTAAGAGGGAAATGTTAAGATTGGGCATCAAAAATTGAAGAGCCTTTAAATGGCTCTATAGGCATTTTTATCCAGCGGTAGTTGAAGGAGGTTAAAATAAGGTGAAAGTATTAAGGAACTGGAAACCTAAGTGCAGGCACATGGCAGAGAACCCCAGCCCTGCTAGTGTAGGTGATGCTTCCTGAGGCACTCAAGAGGAAGATGGCCCTCTGATCTATTGGTCAGCACTGGAGCATCTCAAGGAGGTGGAACCAAATTAGAACTAATGCTGACCACTAACAACCAGTAGATATACCAGGCCTATACTGTCTGGTAGCCATGCGCTCCTGCAGCAAAGGCACACTCTGGACTTTGCTCTCTACTGAAGTAGATTCAGCAACGTTTCCTCACGGCATAGAATGCTACTCAGTCCATCAAGTCTGTTCAAACCACCCAGTCTAATGTCACTCTCCCACTTGTTTCCCCAAGCCATTTAATATTCTTTTTTCAGGTATACCACACTAAACTGAACTCCCATCCACAATAATATAATTTACTTGAATAACTGAAAACAGTCAAACAATACTTAGAGCAAGGTTTCAGTTGGTAAAGATCAAAAGACATGGTGGTCTGTTCCATTCAAGCGAGATTGAGAGCGAAGACATGAACTCACCATCCCAGGTCAAGAGCACTGCTGTTACGCATTCTGTTTTAGAATTTCAACAATGGTTTGCTCTGATGCTTAGCTACAGACTTTTTCCTGGCCAGCCCATTTATCTAACGAAATCCAAGACATGTTATAAAGCAAAGCAGTCTGTCTAATAGTTGCACTTTATCCTCGTTGAAGTCAACTGCATCACATTCTGAACATCTTTAAAGTGAGCTTGAGGCTCGAGGGGTTTTGGAACACCATTGAAAAACTTTGCATACCATTCAGACACAGGAATTACAAAGATTTTGTGTAGAATCTCTAATTTGAGATATACCTTGTTTTGAAATCAGCAAGGCTGGTCAAATTGCTTGCAGCCAAATGTACAGCACAAAGTACAGGATTGGACCCATGCTCTTTGAGTCTTCAAGTATATGCCCCATTCTACAATGTAATCACTATTTACCAGGGCATGTCTCAAGAGCAATCAAGTGCAGCTAGCTCCTGATCGATTCTTGGAAATTTGGCACAGGCTTCTTTGGAGGCTTGTTACAGCTGGAATATTTGTTTGCTGGTGGCTCTTTGGTACAGGTGTTGAAGTTTCCATTGCTAGTTCATCTGTTGAAAACTTTGATTAATGATTACTTTCTTTGCTTAGGTGCCATGCTTACAGGCATGTTGAATGTGTGGTCAATCAAGCCAGACTAATCAGTCTACCGTATCTTCTTTCAGACAGAGCCACCAAAAACACAACAGTAACAGAAACATCCACTGGTAACATTATAATCAGCCAGGCATTCAAACATCTTTATGGTGACCCTGGTCTGCCATTTCTATTTCTCTGGGACCAGGAGACTCCACAAGCATTAAACACCTCCCAAAGCAAGACCTGGCCATCATTATCTGTGGGGTCCTTTTATTTGTGAGAGATAGTTAGGATTAGCTATTATCACAGTTGATACCATAGCAAAGCTCATGGTTGCCTTTTACAAATTATGCCCTGCATTTCTGAATGCCATCAGGATATGTTGTGCAAGATGCCCCTGTTCCCAAATGGATACGAAATCCACCTGCTTGTTTGAGCTGGGCATTTCGAATGTCACTGGTTCCCACACCCACGGCCACAGATAAAGTGCAAAAGAGGTAGCTAGACAGCAGGAAACAAACCATCATGAGATCACCCAGAGCTAGGAACATCTATCAAAATGCACACATATGCTTTTAAATCCTATTTTTAAAAAAAATGAAGTAGGTAAAGGTAGAATCTGTTAAGAGCATGCAGTCATTGTGCTAATGTTTGGAACATGTAATTTTAGATCACTTTGTATTAATTTGATTCACAAGTCAACTCCTGCCATTGATGCTACTAAATCCAGTTCCTTTCTTGCAACAATATATTCACAGAGCCAGAAGTCAGTCTCCCAGAATCAGAGTTAAAAGCAATATAAAATCCAATTCAGTCCAATGAAACAGATCTCTTTTCAAAGACGACACTGGTCAATTACATACGACATAGAACTAAAAACTCACAGCACAATTATGAACAAAGGATTGTATTTTTGTCACGCCCCCTACATTTTACCCTTCTGTAAAATTCAGTACTAATTATGGGATTCACTTGCTTCACTGAAACAGGAGGCCTTCAACCCTCAAATAGCAGGGGTAATAATAAATATTAAAACCTATATCTCATTTGTAATTTATTGACAGTATTTAGTAAACAAAGTTTAACTCTGTGTAAATTCAGTGTTATAATTTCCAGTCATTAGAATAAAAAGTTTAGCATTTTTGAAGGAAGGGAAAACATGATGATCCAGGAAATGAAGAATGGGTTTAATCGCTAAGAACTAGAGCCAACGAAAAGAAAATGTACTGAACACCATATATGGTTTAGTCATTCTACTATCACATTTAATTCTTCAACACAGACAACTAGATTTCTTAGAAGTTTTAATAGGATCAGTTCCTCTGGGGTTTTCGTCCAGCGAGAATAATTTTTCCTGAAAATATCTACTTTTTTGGCTTAGTTATGAGGAGATATTTTCCAGACCTTTTACGTCTTCTTTGTGTAGTGATGGGAGGAAAAATATGATTCTCGCTGGAGGAAAACTCCAGAGCAACTGATCCTGTTAAAACTTCTAAACAAATCCAATGGTATTGAAGAATTAAATTCAATAGTAGAATGGCTAAACTGTATATGGTGTTCAGTACATACATGGATTTTCTTTACACTGGTCATAGATCTTAGTGATGAAACTCATTTCATGGATCATCCTACTTTCCCCTTCTTCAAAATGATAAACATCCTAATTACAGGAGATACAACACTGATTTACACAAAGATAAACCTTGTCTACCAAATTCAGGCAGTCAATAGATTAACAGCTGGATGTGGGTTTTAATATTTGAGGATTGAAGGCCTCTTGTTCCAGTGAAACAAGCGCATCCCATAATGATTAGTACAGGTCGAGTATCCCTTCCATAAATCTAGAAATAAAACACATCCAAAAACCGCACTTCGTAAAAAAAAATCTCATTGACCTTTAGCGCGGGAAGTCTAATTGTTGTGCACTATTTAGTTTGTGATTTTTGAATAAAGTAGCTGATAGCTACCAGCACCTGTGGAACCATCCCTGAGCAAGAATCACTTTAAAAAGAGGGTGGTGGGAGAAGAGAAAACACAAAATTAGTCTATTGAAAGAGATCATACTGAAATGATTTACTCACGATAAGATACACTGGTGTTAACATGTATGATGTACAGTTTTTCACACAAGTGTTGTTTGAAATCAAGCATTTTAAAATTAAATGTATTTTTTGTGGTGAACATGTCAAAAAGAAACAGGTACCTTGTATTTATTGTGATACCTCTTACTTTTCTAGCCATTTTATTTACTTAAGACTATAGCTACCCTAGGCTTAGGCTATTGTAATGTAAAATTCATATGTAGCATCCGAAAAATGAAATGCTCCAAAATTCGAAATGCAATACATCCTGGGAGGTTTCGAATAAAGGGTACTCAACCTGGACTCAATTGTGCAGAAGGATAGAATGTAGGGTGCATAAATAAAAAAAAGTCCTCTGGTCTTAATTGTGACATGTTTTTAGTTCTACATGATGCACTGGGGTTGCAAAGATATCTAGAGGTGTAATATTTACAAAATTTTTTGTATTTAATTGACCGGTATAGTCTTTGGGATAAAAAGGCTCTGCTTCATTGGACTGAGTTGGATTTTATATTGTCTTTAAATCAGATTCTAGGAGACTTAGTTTTTTGTGTGTCAATAAGGAGATATCTACGTTTAAATAAAACAAGAACACTTTTGCTGGCATCACATTACCCTTTATGCTAGCCACAAGAAAACAATCCTTCAAAGCTCAAACGTTAAAGCTCTTGCATTTGAAGTGCTTGTATTTGTGACATTTTATATCTACAAAGTTTAAGCAGCTATCAAATCCCCTCAAGGAAAATCAAAATTATATTTAACCTAAAGTCTCAGTGAATGAATGCTCATTTACACCTTGAGCCATAAAGATCAGATGTGTAAAAACTCTGGAATTGGCTGTGATGCCGTGGTAAAATAATCTACCGACATGACTACTTTGCCTTATTTTGAAAAAATGCTACTCGAATAAAGTAGCTGATAGCTACCAGCACCTGTGGAACCATCCCTGAGCAAGAATCACTTTAAAAAGAGGGTGGTGGGAGAAGAGAAAACACAAAATTAGTCTATTGAAAGAGATCATACTGAAATGATTTACTCACGATAAGTCACACTGGTGTTAACATGTGTGAAAAACTGTACATCATACAAGTGTTGTTTGAAATCAAGCATTTTAAAATTAAATGTATTTTTTGTGCTGCACTTAGTTTTAATCCTGTTCTTATGATTATTTGACTGTCAGGATGCCCAAGAATACATCATACAACAGGTTTCATTTTACATTGTAATATATTGGCAGGAGACAAATTATCACACTTAGCTTTGTGTATGCTTTAACTCTAGAGCAATACACAAGTATACTTTTTCCTTCTGCACCCCCATTCTTCTACTGTTATAGATGATTCTGTATCAACCTACATATAACTGTAGTTTTATAAAACTCCCAAGAATCACATGTAATCTGCGCAGGCATATAATAATCTGATAATTAAGGGTGGGAGCGCCTGAGCCAGAACTAAGGCTAGGTCAAGAAAGCGCACACAATAGAATATGGTGCAGAAATAAGGCAAACAAATTATACATGGGAAAGCATGAAAGGTGCAGCAAAAAAGTTAAATTGCAATATCTGGAAAAAGAGAGACAGAGAGAAAGAGAGAGAGAGAGAGAGAGAAAAAATCTACCGGTTCTGACTTCTCACCAGTATTGGATGTGATTGAATAGTTTCTTCCAGAAAGCTCTACAGCTGATGTTCACAAAAGAAATTTTAAACATTATTATTGCCCTACATTGGAATTACTACATTACAAAATTTCAGTGATTGAATTGCTGTGCTTATACTAGCTTGGCAATGCAAGAAGTTTGTGGTAAAGCATAACCAGACCCATAACTTGTAATTAGTCTTGTAGAGGCCAGGTACAAACAGTTCAAAACAAATCTCCAACAATTTTGCACAGATCCTTCCCCAACTTCAGTGATACTAAATCCTACTTCACACTGTCCATTCGTACACTTGCTTACATTATTCAGTTGAGCTACTTTTTAAATATCTTGCCAAAAGATGGTATAACATGAAAATCTGACAAATTGTGCCATTTATCGATAACCTTTCACCAGGACCTAGAACACATAAATGACCAAATCCATTAAAATTATACATATTTGTACGGACTTCATACAATAGATGAAACAAACCACCCTGTAGGTGTGAATATTTTTAGGTTGAATTAGATAAATTCTTGACTGACAAGGAAGTCAAAGGGTACAGGGGGTAGAAAGGAATGTGGAGTTGAGGCCACAACCAGATCAGCCATGAACTTATTGAATGGCAGAACAGGCTCAAGGGGCTGAATGGCCTCCTGCTCCATGTTCATGAGTTCACAAGAGGTTACAAAAGCCAGTTGCAAGAGGATTTGAGTAGGAGTAAAGATGTTTAGCTGCAATTGTATAGAGCTTTGGTGAGATCACACCTGGAGTAGTGTACACAGTTTTGGTCTCTTTACCTACAAGAGGATATACTTGCCATAGATGGGAGTGCAATGAAGGTTCAACAGACTGATCCCTGGGATGGCAGGACTGTGCTACGAGGAGAGATTGAGGAGGCTGGGCCTGTATTCTCGAAGGGTTCAGAAGAATGAGGGGTAATGTCATTGAAGCAAACAAAATTCTTACAGGGCTCAAAAGGGTAGATGCTTCCCTAGGTTGAGGGGTCTAGAACCAGGAGACACGGTCTCAAAAGAAGTAGGCCATTTAGAACTGAGATGAAGAGGAATTTCTTCACTCAGTGGTGAATCTTTGAGCCTCCAAAGCCCTCTTGGGTAGAGAATTCCAGTTACTGAGTATATTCAAGACAGAGATCAATAGGTTTCTAGGTATTAAAAGATATCAAGAATATGGGGATAGTGAGGGAAAATGGCACGGAGGTAGAAGATTAACCATGATCTAGTTGAATGATGGAGCAAGCTCGGGGGGACAAATGGCCAACTCCTGCTCCTATTTATGTTTCAATGCTCCAGTTATGTTAAATGAGCAACTGACAAAAAACCAAAACTCCTGCCAGTTAGATCTCCATACTAAAACCCAGAACCAGAGTATAATACAAACTACAGATTATGCCTGATAATAACTAAATTTTGTTGACAGTTAAGTAGAGGACAAAGTAGCTGAACATCTAGCATTGTCAGTTGTAATACACAGAAAGCACCTGCAAGTTGTTTCACACATCTGAATAAATAGGCTTAAAAAAATCTTCTTTTTAATTATTTCATGGGATGTAGGTGTCAGTGGCAAGGCCAACAGTTTTTGCCCATCCCTAAATGTCCTCAAGAAGTTGGCGATGAGTCATCTTCTTGAACTGTTGCAGGGACACTCAGTGCTATTAGGAAGGGAGTTCTAGGATTTTGATCCAGGAACATTGAAGGACAGCATTATAGTCCAAGTCAGGATTTTGTGGGGCTAGGAGGGGAACATGCAAGCGGTGTTGTTCCCCTGCTTCTGCTGCCCTTGTCCTTCTAGGTGGTGTAGAGATTACAGGTTTGGAAGATGCTGTCAAAGGACCCTTGGTGAGTTGCTGCAGTGCATCTTGCATATAGTACACACTGCTGCTGTTGAGCATCAGTGATGGAGGGAGTTGATGGAAAAGTTTACCGATCAAGTGGACTGCTTTGTCCTAGATAGTGTTGAGCTTCAAGTGTTTCGAGTCACACTCATCTGGGAAGGGAAGACTATTTTATCACTCTCCTCACTTGGGCCTTCTAAATGGTGGATAGGCTTTGGGGACTCAGGTGGGGAGTTACTTGCCTCAGAATTCCAAGTCTCTGAGCTGCCCTTGTAGCCACCATATTTATACAGCTAGTTCAGTTTCTGGTCAATGGCAACCCCCTGGATGTTGATAGTTGGGGAAAACACAATAATGATAGTGGACTTGTGAATTGTAGATTACAGTTGTAATTGTACAGTTTACAAGTGAGGAAGTGGTGCTTTAGCTGTACAGAGCTTTAGTAAAGGCCCCATCTGGAGTACCATGTTCAGTTCTGGACACTGAACTGTGACTTTGGAAGGGGTACAGCATAGATTCCACTAGAATTACAAACAGGGCTTAAAGAATTATGAGAATAGGTGCCATAGATATGGCTTATATTCCTTTGAGTACAGATGAATAAGACCTTTAAAATCATTTTGGAATTCAATGATAGTGAGGAAGCCTTTGCTTTCCCCACATTCAACTATCAATTAATGCTGTACTGTCTTCTTTGTTGATTATCCATTGAGCAGACGATCAGCCATGCAGGGTCTCAATTTGATGGCCGTGTGGCTGGCTGAGAAAATCTGGGTAACTACCAGCTCCAAGGCTTGTTAATTTGCAGTTCCCATTAATGGAATAACATTAGCTCTCTGACTGGTGGTGCATTATGATGTATTTGTGCCAGTCAATTCAGAGTAGGCACTGTTTGCCTTGCAAATCAAAGTTAGTTTCTGGTTAGGATCTAAGTGCTTCGGCACAATTAGAAGCAGAACAATGTAAAGAAAGCTTCAATGTTTTGCATGCAAGTTATCCATTGCACTATTCACCAGTGTCGTTCTGGGGAGTGTTATTGGAGGGCTGATTATGAATGTGCCAAAAATCAAATTGGTTTGCAATGACTGCCAATGTCGATGAACTGCTCAATAGAAAATTCAAATTAGTTCTGACTTGTAGACAAGCAGCTGACAGAGACTGTCAATGTTTTGGGCCAGTTAATTCACCCCAAATTTGGCAGGTTCTTTGAATACAGCCGAGGGCCTCAGACAGTTGGTCAGTTTAGCACAAGTTAATTAATCTCCAGTCAAATAGTTAGATAACGTCTCTGGAGGTCACACATGAAGAATGTCTGCTTAGGCCTGGTGTTTGTGGGGTGTGTGTGTGTGTGTGTGTGTGCTGCCAATCATGGGACTGTACCTTGTTCCAAGGTATAGAGAAAAGAAAACTGGGAGGGGAGGAAGAGAGGCAGGATAAACAAATAAATATATATTTTTTTTCCATTGCCTAGTTACAGGAAGATTGCTTGGAAACTCTGTTCGTTTGTAATGAAACTAGTGTCCTCAGAAAAAAACCATTTGGATCACACTAGTATTTGTTAAGCATGCTAACTGTATAGGATGATGGTCCCAGATTAATATATGCAGAGAGCCATGATGGCTTCTTTATAAGGACTTAGCCCAAGTTTCTAAAATACTGCTCCCTTACCTCCTATTTACAAGCATTTGAAGAAAAACTTGCTTATTTGCTTAAATTGCTACAATAAAGTTTAAGACGATTTTCTGAAAAGTCAAATACAATTTAATTTTTAAATTAATTTTTAGGTCAATTTTTAACACGTCGCCTCAATTTACATTTGGAATTTTCTCTCTCATTTTCCCTATCCAAAACATTAACAGAATTCAAATACATTACTAAACTCCAAAAGGTAGCAAACTTTTAAAAAGCAGCAGCAGTGACAATCAAGCTGGGAACAGGCAAAGTTTTCTGAAGCTAACCAAAAAAGTCAAAGCAAATTCCTTTCAAATGTACCCGCCATGCATCAATTGCAGCACAAGACACTATTCTTGCATCATTAAAAGTTAGAAAATTACAAGACAAGTTTGTTATCAGTGCCCTATTGAGATAATTATTGTGTTCAATTTTAATATTAGAAAACCAAACTCCACCAATCTTATAAGAGTCACAGCACAGAAACAGGCCCTTCAGTCCATCATGTCTGTGCCAGCCAATAAACACTATTCTAATCCCATTTTCCAGCACTTGGCCTATAGCCCTGTATGCCATGGCGTTTCAAGTGCTCATCTAAACACTTAAATGTCGTGAGGGTTCCTGCCTCTACCACCCCCTCAGGCAGTGTGCTCCAGATTCCAACCACCCAAAAAAAATCTTCAAATCCCCTCTGAACCTCCTGCTGCTTACCATAAATCTATGCCCCCTGGTTATTGACACCTCCACTAAGGAGGAAGTTTCTTCCTATCTACACCCCTTATAATTTTGTATACCCCTGTCAGGTCGTTTCCCCCCCACCTTCTACACTCTTTAGGAAAACAACCCTAGCCTATCCAGTCTCTCTTCATAGCTGCTCCAACTACACTTCAGTTCTACAAATACACTTATGTGCAGCACTCAAACTCAAAAGGTCATGCTCAAAAAATGTCTTTGAATATTCCCAATGTCTGGCTACATTTTACATTCGATTTTCAAATGTTGTGATTAACTTAATGTAATACCCCAAGTACGAATCTGTTTGTACTGTAATTCCCTCCAAATCCCACCTCTTCGGGCCCTCCTTAAAAACCTACTGTTGACCTGATATTGTTTATCCTTTCCCGTCTTATTATGCCTCTAAAGCACCTTATTTCTCAGTTACAAGCGCCATATAAATGAAAGTTGCTGTACTTCGCTCGTTTTAGATATAATTACAGCTGTTAATCTGTTAACATTTTACAAATTAATACCACACAGACAGCTACTGATCTAACATTCCCACCTCCTAAACAAGGTTTAGGCAATTACATTGTTTAAATTCAATACATAAAATACAACATATTACCTTACTCGCACATAAAACTTTCACCTAAAAAAGTATCTTATTTCAAATGCATAAGAGGCTCCAGGTATCTGGCAAGTGTACGCACAACTCTGCGCTCTTGCGCTCGGGAGGTGAAAATGTGAAGACGCCTAGTGTCTGAAAGCCAAAATATCAGGAAAAACTAAAACGCGTG
This sequence comes from Carcharodon carcharias, assembly GCF_017639515.1. NCBI lineage: Eukaryota > Metazoa > Chordata > Chondrichthyes > Lamniformes > Lamnidae > Carcharodon > Carcharodon carcharias. The sequence continues at coordinate 176,881,401 of NC_054467.1, forward strand.
TCTCAGTTCACGTGCTACGAGCAGTTTACTACGTTGCTTAAAATTTCACAGGCGAAAACTGTGCTGTAACGTGACTTACAGGCGCGGACAGATTTTGTTGAACGAGAAAAAACAACTTCTTTTTCGTCCCATTATTAAAATTTACGAAAAAAGTCTACAATAACTTCTCGATCCATTTGTCCCTCAATCATTCGCAATGGCCCCGAAAATGCTACAAAGTCCTACAATGCACGTCCACCGCAATAACTGATGAAGTCAGCTTCAGCAACACCATTTTTTGCCAACTTTCCAAATAAACATGACTCAAACCGGACACACACACAAATATCCTCGCAGAGAACGGTTGGTCCTTCAAAGATCAAACAGGGTCATATGACGATACCACCACAACCGACAACACATTCAAAAGCTTGTCCAGGAAACGGGTCTCAAGCAGGGCAGGAGCTCCTGAGCAAACAGATCTTGACCCAAAAAAAAAACCACAACAAAAACATCAAGCCTTCCATTTTACCGGGGTTAACGGCATGTAGCTGCGGCGGCTCCTACACTGTTTACCTTGAGGCTGAATGTCGGTCTGACCGCCCCCCCCCCCCCCACTCCAACCCACTCCGTCCCTGACCCCACCCGGTCTGATTCCCTTCTGACCCCCCCTCACACCCAACCGATCTGACCACCCCCCCACCCCCTCCCCTCTGACTCCTCACTCACCCATCCACCTCCACACCCCCTCCACTCCCAACCCCCACTATCCCCTTAACCTTTACATTCCTCCCCCACCCCCTGCTCATTCAGCTTTAAACCGCTGTTAAAAACACTCCGATAAAAGCCAAAAAAAAAACCTGCAGATGCTGGAAATCCAAAACAAAAACAAAAATACCTGGAAAAACTCAGCAGATGCTACCAGACCTGCTGAGTTTTTCCAGGTATTTTTGTTTTTTTTTTGTTGGGGCAGCAGAATAAACGAAGTTGCCTCACATACCGAGCCTGTACCCGGCAGCTGCCCCGCGAACCTCCGCTCCGGGCCATCCATCCCCCAACAGCGGGAGCCCCAGTCGCACAGTGTAACCGGGGGGGGGGGGGGGGGTCAGCGCCTTACCTGAAGGGAGGGCCTAGATCCATGAGGATAGCTCCGGCCGAGCCGCTGTATCCATAGCCCGCTGCCCCAGCAGTGCCGCCGCCGCCGGATTGCGCGGGCTGTTCGGCTCCAGCCTGGGGGAGACACGGCTCCGGACTCGGCTCCTTTTCCACCGAGGCGTCGAAGTCGACGCTCTTGACTTTACGGAGGTGCTTCCTGTATAAGGCGAGCTGCCTCTGGGCCGAGCCCGGCTCTTCACTCGGCTCCGAGCTCTTGCTGCGACTCCCGGTCCCTGTCCCGGTGTCCCCGGTAAACGCCGCCCGGCTCCCGGTCCCCGCCGCCGCCATTTTGTCCTGTTTCAGTTCATGGGCTCCAGTGTAATGGAGAGATGATCAGCCTCTTCCTCCAGCAGCAACAGCCGGGCGGAGCTCCTCTTCACACCGGCCACACACACACACACACTCACACACGGAGACTCGCTCAGTAAGTAAGCACCAGCCCCGCGGCCGCACTCACTCACATCCTCCTCCTCCTCCTCCTCTCAGCCCCCTCTCTTCAACGCCGTTAAACCGGGTTACTGGCGGCCCTGCTCAGCATTAATGCCGCAGCCACGGTTAATAACATCTCTCTCCAGGCGGGAGGCCGTGCTGCTAACTGCAACTGACCCTCCGAGCCGGCTTCAGTCTTATTGACACAAACTTCGCCTTTTCCTTTTCGCTCTCAAAAGTGTAGGAGGAGGAGCGCCCGAGCTTGCTCCGTGTTGTTGGGCCGCCCCCCCATCCCTTATATGGACAAACTTCCCTTTAGTTAGCCCCAGCTCCTCTCCTTCCACCAACCTTCACAGCTACGATTTGGCCGGACAACAGGAGTCAATCGCGTAAAGTCTCTTTCGTGCCGCTCTGTCATTTCATTCATTCATTGAGGCGGATTGGTCTTCACTATTGCTCTAAGATTTCCAACATAAAATCTATCATGCACCAACTATTGTCAATTAAGAAACCTACGTGAGAGTATTGCTAAGTTAATAAAGCTATTTCCTATACTTTTGGGAAGCAGAGATAATGTTTGGCCATTTGAAATGTCATAATAATGTCATAATAATGCCATAACTTTAATGTGCAGAATGTTATTAGGATATGATACACCCCAACAAAAACAATGGCGGAAGCGCGATCCGTGTTCGTTGTTAAAAGGCCCAAAAGAGACCCTTTTGTACTTAACGAAAGCAAAATGCTGGAAAAACTCAGCAGGTCCAGCAGCATCTGTGGAGAGAAACAGAGTTAACGTTTCAAGCCCGTATGACTCTTCTTCAGAGCTGAAGAGAAGTAGAAATGTGATGGATTTTATACTGTTTAAGAGGGGTGGAGGTTCTTTCTCCCTCCCTTTCCCTACTTCTGAACTTCATAAAACTTGGTACATCTATCACTTTTTCCTGTTCTAACGAATAGTAATTAATTCAAACCATTAACTCTGCAGAGAAACAGTCTTTCCAGCATATTTTGTTTTTATTCAGCTTTTAAAAAGGGTAGTGGATAAAAAAATCAAAGGGTATGGGAAAAAGTCAGAGGTATGAGACTAAATGGACAGCTCTATCAGAGTCATAATGGACTCTTGTACAGTCTACTTAAATGATGCTAAGTTTGTTTTGTATCGTTACAGACTTTTCCCCTTTGGGGAATAGTTGGAAATATTAGTAGGCTGATTATCAGCCTATTAAACCTCCTTCAATGGCCAACAAGCCCTAGGATGGGATTTGAAGCCTGAGCTTCTGGCTCAGAGGCAGGGGCACTACATGTGATTCTTGGTAAAACTCATAGAAACAGAGTGGAAGTAATGTTCACCTTCACTGCTTGAATGGATTACTTGCTAGTTGTGGAGCCCATCCTTTCAGACACATTGCCACCCAGGCAGTGCAAGTGAAAATTCCTCTAGGATTAACTTCCCCTAAAAATTAAGGGCAATTTCTCAGTAATTAGAAGTAGTTATTGGATAGGATTTAGTTGTGAAGTCATTTGTGTTCACTGTGTAAATGATTTGGAAAGGAGCCTAGAGGGAGTGATTTCAAAGTTTGCAGACAATACAAAAATAAAAGGTATAGTTATCTTTTTAGCACAGCAAAAGAAGTTGTAAGGAGACATTGATAAGAGGGTGGACTAAAAGTGACAGGTGGAATTAAATGCCTGTTAAATGCAAGGTGACATATTTGAGTTAAGAAATAAGAGTAATTATATTCTGAGTAGAATTAGGCTTGGTTTGTGGAAAATCAGAGGAATTTGGGACACAGGTTTACTGGACATTAAAAGCAGCACTTCGGGTTGCAAAGGCTGTAAAATAAACCAATGGAACTTTAGGTTTTAAATCAGAAAAGGTACAGAATATAAGAACTCAGGATAATCATGACCCAATATGAAACATTGAGATCCCAGCTAGAGTACTGTGTGCAGTATTACAGTCCACACTACAGAACTAACAAAGGCTTTAGGAAAGGTACAAGTTAAATTAGCAGAATGCTTCATGGCATGCAGAAATACAAATGCAAAGAAAGGCTTGAAAAGTGGGCACTTTTCATAAGAATAACACAGATTACAAGGCAATGTTATAAGAGGTTTGTTAAAATACGAAAAGGTGGGACGGGATATATATAAGTAGACTGGTTCCAGATGTTGAGTAGTCTACACTGTAGGGGCATATGATTAAAAAGAAGAGTTTAACAGAGAAGAAGAGAAGCCTCTTTACAGAGTAGAGAGGAACACATTTCCAGGGTTAGTGATTGAAGCATAAACTATGTCAACCTTTAAGATTAGATCAGATAGGTAGATGTCAGAAAAGGTATATGGAAACAAGTAGGGAAAGCTGATTATGACAATTTGCTTGCATGGAAGATAAATGTTGATTTGGACTAGTTGAGGCAAATGGCCTGGTTCTATGTTATAACTTCTATGCATCAATAAAATGAACCACTTTTAACTTGTTAATTTCAGAAATTTCATCAGAAGCACTTGATTGGAGGCCCTTTTCCTGATCACAAAAGTTGCTTAGCGCTCATTGTTAAATATTTGAGCAAACTGCACAAGGTGAAATGCATCTCACCATTCTTCCTCATTCATCCATCCTCCACATCCATTGCAATGGGATCATTATCTAGCAGGAGGGATCAAAATAACGGAAGAATCTTCCTTTAGGATAAATACTTACATTTTATATACCTTATCAGGTTTCAAAAACATCTCAAAGCAATTCACAATTATTCTGAAATGCAATGATTTATGTCATATAAGAAAATAAGCTATATCCCAGACAAAACAATAATAAGCTATGAGTTAATCTATGTTTAGTAGTCATGTTTGAGAGAGGAACGTTTTTATTTATTTGCTCATGGGCCTCACTGGCTAGGCCTAATTGACCTTGTTCAGAGGGCATTTAAGAGTCAACCACATTGCTCTGCGTCTGGAATCATATGTAGGCCAGGTAAGGACAGCAGATTTCCTTCCCTAAAGGGCATTAGTGAACCAGTTGGGTTTTTATAACAATCAGCAGTGACTTCTTAATTCCAGATTTTTATTCAATTCAAATTTCACCATCTGGCATGATGGGATTCAAACCCAGGCCGCCCAGAACTTCACAGTTCTGAAGAAGAGTCATCTGGACTCGAAATGTTAACTCTTTCTCTCCACTGATGCTGTCAGACCTGCTGAGTTTTTCCATCAATTTTTGTTTTTGTTTCAGATTTACAGCATCTGCAATATTTTGCTCTTCCCTGAGCTTTACCCTGGGTCTCTGGAATACTAATCCAGAGATAATAGCACTATGCCACCACTTCCCCCCTTGGTTGCATTGTATAGCTGAACCAAAAGGAGAAGGGATCTTGGTTTAATATTTATTAGTAATTCCAGGACACTAGCAAAGCTTCCTTGAATGCCACCATAGAGTTTATAATAAATAGATAGGACCTTTATCACATTTTTCTCTAGTTTCTCTCCTATCTCCCCTTATGTCCTCCCTGAGCTCATCTTGTCCATGCGACCCATTTCCTGTTCCATTGATCCTATTTCCGCTAAAGTGCTGACACGCAACTTCCCCTCTTGGCCGCCATGTTAGCTGATATTTTAAATGGTTCTCTCTCTTCAGGCATTGTCCCTCTCTCCTTTAAATCTGCTGTCATCACCCCTCTCCTCAAAAAAAAACAACCCTTAACTCCCACCATCCTTGCAAAATACCACCCCATTTGCAACCTTCCTTTCCTCTTGAAAGTTCTTGAATGTGTTGTTGCTCCCAAAATCCAGTCCCATCTTTCCTGGAACCCCATATTTGAATTCTTGCAATTAGCTTTCCGCTCCTGCCACAGTACCAAAACAGTTTTTATCAAGGTCAAAAATGATTTCCTATGTGACTGTGACAAAAGCAAACTTTCCCTCCTCGTCCTTCTCAACCTGTCTGCAGCCTTTGACACAGCTGACCACAGCATTCTACAACACCTCTCCACTGTCATCCAGCTGGTTCCATTCTTATTTATCTAATCGCTTCTCTTCCTGCTTCTGCAACCCTGGTGTTCCCCAGTGATCTATCCTTGTCCCCTCCTATTTCTCATCTACATGCTGCCCCTCAGCGACATTATCCAAAAGCACAGTGTTAGTTTTCACATGTACCTTGTCAACAGTAGCTCTACCTCACCAGTACTTCTCTCAACTCCTCCACCTTTGCTAAATTATTAGACTGCTTATCTGACATTTAGTACTGGATGAGCAGATATTTCCTGCAATTAAATATTGGAAAAACCATTGGTTTCAGTCCTTGCTCCAAACTCTGTTCTCTGGCTACCAACCGCATCCCTCTCCCTTTCAATTGCCTCTGTGATTAAACCAGTCTGTTTGCAACATTGGGGTCATGTTTGATCCCAAAATGAACTTCTAACCTCATATTGGTGCCACTGCTAAGATTGCCTATTTCTACCTCGGTAGTATCACTTGACTTCATCCGTCTCAGTTCATCTACTGCTGAAACCCTCATTCATGCCTTTATTATTGCTAGACTCGATTATTCCAATGCACTCCTAGTTGGTCCCACATTCCACTCTCCGTAGACTTGAAGTCATCCAAAACTCTGTTGCCCGTGTCTTAACTTGCAACAAGTCCCATTCCTCTATCACCCTGTGCTTGCTGACCTACAGTGGCCCCTGGTCATGCAACGACTTGATTTTAAAATTCTCATCCATCTTTTGATTCCCTACATCACCCCTCCCTATCTCTGTAATGTCCTTCAGCCCCATAATCTTTTGAAATATCAGCACTCCTCTAATTCTGGCCTCTTGTGCATTCCCCAGTTTTAATTGCTGCATCATTGGTGGCTGTGCCTTCAGTTGCCTAGGCCTTAAGCTCTGGAATACCCTCGTTACACCTCTCCACCTCTCTATCTCACTTTCCTCCTTTAAGACACTCCATAAAATCTACCTCTTTGCCAAAGCATTTGGTCACCTTCCCTAATGTGGCCTTATGTGGCTCCATGTCATACTTTATTTTATATTGCTTTTGTGAAGCGCCTTGGGATGTTTCATTATTTTAGACACATTATATAAATATAAATTATTGCTGGTGTTGCAACGAATCTGAAGAACAGTGCCGGTCATTCTCTTCTGACCAAGGTGATCCAAATGCTGTTGTTTGAATATCACATCTTCAATGCTGCTACCATAATAGTCCTACAGAAGATTTGATCAGATCATCCCACAGATTCTCCAAGGCACTCTATAAACTGGAGAGTAATCTGCTCTGAGGGTTTCTAGGATCAATGCATTTGCGAAATAAATACTTGGTAAGTTATTGATGCAAGGCCTTAAGTGAGTCGTAATCACCAAGTGTCTTTGATTATGGATGCCATTCAATAACAAGACGCTCTACAATGTCTTGTTCTTGAATGGCATTTGCAACAAAATTCAGCCAGAAGTGCCAAGTGGATGATCCATCTCAGCCTCTTCAGGAGGTCCCCAGCAGCACAGATGCCAGTCTCCAGCCTATTCAATTCACTACACGTGATATCAATAAGCGGCTGAAGGCACTAGATAGTGTAAAGGCTATGGACCCTGACAATATTCCAGCAATAATACTGAAGACTTGTGCTCCAAGACATGCCATGCCCCTAGCCAAGCTGTTCCAGTACAGCTACAACACTGGCATCTCCCCGGCTATGTGGAAAATTGACCAGGTATGTCCTGTATACAAAAAGCAGGACAAATCCAACCCAGCCAGTTACCACCCCATCAGTCTACTCTCCATTATCAGTAAAATAATGGAAGGAGTCATCAATAGTGCTATCAAGTGGCACTTGCTTAACAATAACCTACTCACTGACACCCAGTTTGGGTTCCACCAGGGCCACTCAGCTCCTGATCTCATTACAGCCTTGGTTCAAACATGGACAAAAGAGCTCAACCCCCGAGGTGAGGTGAGAGTGATTGCCCTTGACGTCAAGGCAACATTTGACCGAGTGTGGCATCAAAACTGGAGCCAATGGAAATCAGGGGGAAAACTCTTCGCTGGTTGGAGTCATACCTAGCACAAAGGAAGATGGTTGTGATTGTTGGAGGTCAGTCATCTTAGCTCCAGGACATCACTGCAGGAGTTCCTCAGGGTAGTGTCCTTGGCCCAACCACCTTCAGCTGCTTCATCAATGACCTTCCTTCCATCATAAGGTAAGAAGTGGGGATGTTTGCTGATGATTGCACAATGTTCAATATCATTCATGACTCTTCAGATACTGAATCAGTCCATGTCCAAATGCAGCAAGACCTGGACTTGGATTGAAAAGTGGCATGTAACATTCGGGCCACACAAATGTCAGACAATGACCATCTCCAACAGGAGAGAATCTAACCATCATCCATTGACATTCAATGGCATTACCATCACTGAATTCTCCATTATCAACATCCTGAGGGGTTACCATTGACAAGAAACTGAACTGGACTAGCCATATAAATACTGTGGCTACAAGAGCAGGCAAAGGCTGGGAATCCTGTGATGAGTAACTTACCTCCTGACTCCCCAAAGCCTGTCCACTATCTACAAGGCACAAGTTAGATGGCATACTCCTCACTTGCCTGGATGAGTGCAGCTCCCACAACACTCAAGAAGTTTGACACCATCCAGGACAAAGCAGCCCACTAGATTGAAACCACATCCACAAACAAACATTCACTCCCTCAACCACCGACACACAGTACCATCTACAAGATGCACTACAGGAATTCACCAAGGCTCCTTAGATAGCACCTTCCAAACCCATGACCACTACCTTCTAGAAAGACAAGGGAACACCATCACCTGGAAGTTCCCCTCCAAGTCACTCACCATCCGGACTTGAAGATATATCACCGTTCCTTCACTATCGCTGGGTCAAAATCCTGGAACTTCCTTCCTAACAACACTGTTGGTTTCCCTACACTAAGTGGATTTCAGCAGTTCAAGAAGGCAGCTCACCGCCACCTTCTCAAGGGCAACTGTGGATGGGCAATAAATGTTGGCCCAGCCAGTGAAGCCCACATCCCGTGAATGAATAAAAAAGTATGTGTTGAATTTTGTTAGTCTACTTTTAAGGGAACCCATGGAAGACACCTTGCTATTCATAGCCATATATCCCTTACTATGTCTTTTCTACAAGTTTATTTTAAAATATTTCAGCAGTTCCTCTACCTATGACTCCTTCCACTCCGAAATGCCTGTTGTTTTAATAGTTACTGCTGTAGCTATCATGGGAGTGAAACTAAATGTAACTATATCAATCTGTGTGGATCAATGCACTGAAAAGGACAGATCCTGTGGCGTTGTGTGAGGCGTGAATTGCTGCTGCTTCCTGTTGTAGTGCAGTAGCCTTCACTGGTTCTCCACTGAACACAGAACTGACTCAAATTGGATTAATCTATTTTTGGAAAACTTATATTTATATAATACCATCTCATGTCTCTCTGACAATATTACTTTTTGAAATGCACTCACTGTTATGTCATTTAATGCGCAGCAGTCAACAATCACACAGCAAGTGAGATGAATAACAAGTTCACTTTGGTGGTGCTGTTTGAGGGTGAAGTGTTGGTAGAACAGTGGGAGAACTGCTGTTTTTCTTTGTGGAGTGCCATAAAGTGTTTTTTACAATCATTTGAGCCACTGGAATAGCTTGATAAGGCTTCAGTTTAATATCTCTCCCCATCTCTAAAATCCAGCTCAGCCTTATACTCAGTGTCAGTCTATGTGTTCAGGTCCTGGATTGAAGCTTAGTCCACAATCTGTTACTCAGAGTGCTACCAACTGAACCAAATCTACATCTGAAGCTTCATTTAGGCAAATGAATGTCAGAGACTCAGCGTGCAACAATTGCTTACTTCTTTCTTTCCCATTGCTGGTAGCTAGTGTATTAATATTTGCAGGAGTGCCTCACACACAAAAAAAATGGATTCCAAGGTTCTAGTGTCCTGCATTTGTGTGAGAGAGCCCTGCAAGTACTGAGTTAGTATTAGTGGCCCAATGAAAATGTTTCTAGTAATATACAGCAACAGAAATAATATGGTAGTAAGTCAACAAATATATTGGTGATCCTCAAATGTGGAAAATGGACAAAGTACTTAAAGTGGGATCGGTGTTGGTCAAATTTTGCACCTGCCCGAATTAGTTCTTCCAGGAGAGGAAAGCAAATTTGAAAGAAAGATTATATTTATATAGCATCTTTCGTGATCACCAGACATCTCAAAGTGCTTTACTTTACAAAGCACTTTATGAAGTACTTCTGAGGTGTAGTCACTGTTGTGATGTAGGAAACGCAGCAACCAATTTGCAAAGTGATATTGAGCAATCTGTTTTTTGTGATGTTGATTGAGGGATAAACATTGGCCAGGATAACAGGGATAGCTTTCCCATTCTTCTTCAAAATAGTTCCAGGGGATCATTTAAATCCACTCAAGCTGACAGATAGGGCCTCGGTTTAACATCCCATCTGAAAGTACAGCACTGCGCTGGAACGTCACCCTTGATTTTTGCGCTCAAGCCCTGTTGTGGGACTGCATGGAACTCGAAACTTCCGATTCAGAGGTGAGTGTTTCCAATTCCGCCACAGCTGACACAAAGTTAGGTACAAATAAGAACAATCCTTTACATCAACAACCTAGTTTCTAATTCAATTTTCTGAATGTAAATAATTGGGGAAAAAAAAACAAAAAAAAACTTTCTAGGACTAACCACGCACAGTTAGAAAACAAATAGTGCTGGAAATACTCAGCAGGTCTGGCAGCGTCTGTGGAGAGAGAAGCTAGAGTTAAAGTTTCCAGTCGAATGTGACTTCTTCAGATAAAAGCGAAAGGCTATCACATTTCTATTTCCCTTCAGCTCTGAAGAAGTCATACGGACTCAAAATAGAAGCTGTCAGATCTGCCGAGTTTTTCCAGCATTTTCTGTTTTTATTTCATGACTTCAAAACTGCGGTTAGAATAAGCTGTTGCTGGAGTCCTGGGAGAGAAATTCCTGAAATGAGCGGTTCACTCGTGCCCACCACCCTGATCGTCTTCATCTGCAGTTAGTTCGCACTGTATCCCAAGGTTCCTGCTGGGAAAGCTTTCACTTCTTTTATACCGGGGCACCTACATTTTATGCTGAAACGTTGGCTTGCCCTTTTCTGCCTCGATTTTTTGAGACATGCAGATACTTCCATGTTACAGGAAATTAAAAGGATTTTTCCCCATTCCCATCTTACGCAACAGCTGAACAGTTTTCTATCTTCCACTCACCTTCTCAGTCATGCAGTCGCTTTCAATTGAACAATTAGGACAATTAGTCGCCCCAATGCATTAAAACAAAACAAAAATGCCCCTTTTTAAAGTACAAATAATAAACACCAAAATAAACGGATTAAATTAATATGGTTTGCCATGTTGCCTACGCATGGAGGCCTGAAGGTCCAGTGCCGCCTGGATGCAGGAGGTGAGTAGGCAGCCAGGGTGAACACCATACTCACTAACTAGCCTTTTGTTTTGTTTCTCCCCGCTTCATTGTAAATTCTCCCACCCTGTCAGTGCGTGTCTCACGGTTTGGCTTTCTCTCTCTCTCTCTCTGGTGGTGGAAAAGCTGTTGTAAATTGGGGAGACGGATGACTGCAGAAATGAATTTTTGAAATAAGAGAGGATTACAAAATCCTGAGTCAGGAGTACATGGAAGGCAGGGGAATTATCTTTAACATATAACATGCAGTTCAGAGAGTAACCTCTTCTGCTTTCCGCAATTTCGCTCATTACCTTGAACTTGAGTAGCAATTTCTAATTACAAAATAAAACGTGTGTAAGGAATTAACGGAAATATAAAGGGTTAATCTTTCTTTACCATTGCGGTATTCCAGAGTTGCTAACCCTCCCGGGATAGGTGATTGATCTCCCGAACGCTATCAACCCTGGAGAAAAGTACTTTTGAATGCACGACTGGTGCCTGCAACTTCAGTCAATTCTGACAGGTATTCGAAGCGCTGCCCATCTCCCCCTTTACGCTGAAATTTCTTCTTGGCTGCAATCGCCCCACTGTTGGAAATGTCAATTTAAGAGCTGGTTTAAGAAGCATAAAACAGCATGTAAAGGTACTGGAAGCTCAAACTGCATGTGGTAAGTAATAACATTTGCAAATTGCAGCAACTCAATCTCACGTGATCAAACCTGCATGTCCAGCCAGACTTGGGGACCCTCTGCACACGGCTCTTTTGCGTGACAGCGTGGAGGATTCTGAGTTAAAATTTCACACCTTATTTTCACCTTTAATTTAATCTAGGATACCTAGATTAATTTTACTTTACCAATTTATTATTGCACTAAAGATTAGCAGAGCTTGGATTTGTGTTTGCACTTTAAATTCATCAGGAAGAGACATTCAGTACAACCTACACAATTTTCCAGACCGGAGGAGGCAATAGTTAATCTAGGCAATAGATGAGTCACTCCAGACTGCTTTCAAGCACGTATCTAGCTCAAGAATAACATTAACAAAGGCCAAACGCTTGCTTGTATGCCCAAGGAGTGTGTCGGGGTGGGGGTTGGGGGGGGGGGGGTGGGGTACAAATTGTAAAGTCAAGCTAAAGTACGATTTTGTGTACAAAATTTGCATTGAAAGAACGAATTGCATTTATATAGAAACTTTCACATTCTCGGGTCCTCCCAAAGCATTTACAGCCAATGGAGTACTTTTGAAGTGTAGTCACTGTTGCAATTAGAAAGCACAGCAAAAATCCCACAAACCATTTAATACTGACCAGATAGTTAGCTTTTTAGCCATGTTGGTTCAGGAATAAATATCAGTCAGGCCAGTAGGTAGAACTCCCGTGCTCTTCAAATTGTGTCATGGGATCTTTTACCACCTGATAGCCTTGCTTTAACATCTTGATCAAAAGACAGCACCTCTGATGGTGCATCAATTCCTCCTTTAGTGCTGCACCGGAGTGTCATCCTAGATTTTGTGATCATGTCTTTGGAGTGAGATTTGAGCACACAACATATGAATTAGGAGCAGGAAAAGGCCACTCAATCCCTCAAGCCTGCTCTGCCATTCAATAAGAACATGGCTGATCTGAATGTAACCTCAACCCATATTCCTGCCTACCTCTGATAACCTTTCACCCCCTTGTTAATCAAGAATCTATCTAGCTCTGCCTTTAAAATATTCAAGGACTCTGCTTCCACCGTCTTTTGAGGAAGAGAGTTCCAAAGACTCACAACCCTCTGAGAGAAAAAATTTCTCCTCATTTCTGGCTTAAATTAGTGACCCCTTATTTTTAAACAGTGACTCCCTAGTTCTAGATTCTCCCACAAAAGAAAACATCCTCACCACATCCACCCTGTCAAGGCCTCTCAGGATCTTAAAGGTTTCAATTAAGTCACCTCTTAATCTTCTAAATTCCGGTGGATACAGGCCTAACCTGTCCAGCCTTTCATCATAAGACAACTTGCCCATTCCTGGTATTAGTCTAGTAAACCTTCTCTGAACTGCTTCTAACACATTTACATCCTTCTTTAAATAAGGAGACCAATACTGTAAACAACACTCCAGATGTGGTTTCACCAATGCCCTGTACAACCGAAGCATAACCTCCCTACTTTTGTAATCAATTCCTCGCACAATAAATGATAACGTTTAAGGGAGGTGATGGTGTAGTGGTATTGTTGCTGGACTAGTAATCTATAGACCCAGGGTAATGCTCCAGGGACCTGGGTTTGAATCCCGCCAAGGCAGATGGTGGAATTTGAATTCAATAAAAATCTGGAATTAAAAGACCATGTAACCATTGTTGATTTTTGTTGTAGAAACCCATCTGGTTCACTAATGTCATTTAGGGAAGGAAATCTGTCATCCTACATGTGACTCCAGACCCACAGCTATGTGGTTGACTCTTAAATGGCCTATCAAACTGCTACAAAGACACAAAAAGGGAATGGGACCAGACGGACCACCTGGCATCGACCTAGGCACTGGAAAAGGCAAATGCAACCTGTCGATCCTCAAAGTCCTCCTTAGTGGCATCTGGAGGCTAGTGCCAAAATTGGGAGAGCTGTCTCATAGACTAGTCAAACAACAGCCTGATGTAGTCATCCTCACAGAATCATACCTTACAGATAATGTCTCAGACTCCACCATCACCATCCCTGGGTATGACCTGTCGCACTGGCGGCACAGTGGTATACAGTCAGGAGGGAGTTTCCCTGGGAGTCACCAGCTTTGACTCTGGAACGCATGAAGTCTCATTGCATCAGGTCAAACATGGGCAAGGAAACCTCCTGCTGATTACCACATACCGCCCTCCCTCAGTTGATGAATCAGTGTTGAACATCACTTGGAGGAAGCACCGAGGGTGGCAAGGGTGCAGAATGTTCTCTGGGTGGGGACTTCAATGTCCATGACCAAGAGTGGTGCGGGTAGCACCACAACTGGCCGAGCCCTAAATGACATAGCTGCTAGACTGGGTCTGCGGCAGGGAGTAAGGGAACCAACAAGAAGGAAAAACATACTTGACCTCATCCTTACCAACATTCCTGCCGCAGATGCATCTGTCCATGACAGTATCGGTAGGAGTGACCACCGCACAGTCATTGTGGAGACGAAGTCCTGTCTTCACATTGAGGATACCCTCCATCGTGGCGTGTGGCAGTACCACCATGCTAAATAGGATAGATTTTGAACAGATCTAGCAGCTGAAGACTGGGCATCCATGAGGCGCTGTAGGCCATCAGCAGCAGCAGAATTGTACTTGAACACAATCTGTAACTTTATGGCCCGGCATATCCCCCGCTCTACCATTACCATCAAGCCGGGGATCAACCCTGGTTCAATGAAGACTGCAGGAGGGCATGCCAGGAGCAGCACCAGGCATACCTAAAAATTAGGTGTCAACCTGGTGAAACTATAAAAAATCAGGACTACTTGTGTCCAAACAGCATAAGCAGCAAGTGATAGAGCTAAGCGATCCCGCAACCAACGGATCAGACCTAAGCTCTGCAGTCCTGCCACATCCAGTTATAATTGGTAGTGGGCAATTAAACAACTCACTGGAGGAGGTGGCTCCACAAATATCCCCATCCTCAATGATGGAGGAGCCCAGCACAGCACTGTAAAAGGTATGGCTGAAGCATTCACAACAACCTTCAGTCAGAAGTGCTGAGTGAATGATCCAGCTCAGCCTCCTCCAGAGGTCCCCAGCATCACAGATGCCAGTCTTCAGCCAATTCCATTCACTCCACGTGATATCAAGAAACGGCAATGCACTGGATATTGCCAAGGCTACGGGCTTTCACAACATTTCAGCAATAGCACTGAAGACTTGTGCTCCAGAACTTTCCACTCCCCTAGTCAGGCTGTTCCAGTACAGCTACAGCATTGGCATCTACCCGGCTATGTGGAAAATAGCCCAGGTATGTCCTGTACACAAAAAAGCAGGACAAATCCAACCCGGCCAATTACTGCCCCATCAGTCTACTGTCGATCATCAGTAAAATAATGGAAAGGGCATCAACAGTTCTATCAAGCAGCACTTGCTTAGCAAAAACCTGCTCACTGATGCCAAGTTTGGGTACCACCAGGGCCATTCAGCTCCTGATCTCATTACAGCCCTGGTTCAAACATGGACAAAAAAAGCTTAACTCCCGAGGTGAGGTGTGCATGACTGCCCTTACATTAAGGCAGCATTTGACCGAGTGTGGCATCAAGGAGCCCTAGCAAAACTGGAAACAATGGTAATCGGGGGAAAACTCACCGATGGTTGGAGTCATACCTAGCACAAAGGAAGATGGTTGTGGTTGTTGGAGGTCAGTCATCTCAGCTCCACGACATCACTGCAGGAGTTCCTCAGGGTACTATCCTCAACCCAACCATCTTCAGCTGCTTCATCAATGACCTTCCTTCCATCAAAAGGTCAGAAGTGGGGATGTTCGCTGATGATTGCACAATGTTCAGCACCATTCGCTACTCCTCAGATACTGAAGCAGCCCATGTCCAAATGCAGCAAGACCTGGACAACATCCAAGCTTGTACTGACAAGTGGCAAGTAACATTCGCTCCACACAAGTGTCAGGCAATGACCATCTCCAACAAGAGTGAATCCAATCATCGGCCCTTATTGTTCAATGGCATTCCATCACTGAATCCCCCACTATCAACATCCTGGGGGTTACCATTGATCAGAAACTGAACTGGACTAGCCATATAAATACTGTGGCTACAAGAGCAGGTCAGAGGCTAGGAATTATGCAACGAGTAACTCACCTCCTGACTCCCCAAAGCCGGACCACCATCTACAAGGCACAAGTCAGGAGTGTAATGGAATACTCCCCAATTGCCTGGATGAGTGCAGCTCCTACAACACTGAAGAAGCTGGTCACTGTCCAGGCCAAAGCAGTCCACTTGATTGGCACCACATCCACAAACATTCACTCCCTCCACCACTGATGCACAGTAGCAGCAGTGCATGCCATTTACAAGATGCACTGCAGGAATTCACCAAGGCTTCTTAGACAGCACCTTCCAAACCCATGACCACTACCATCTAGAAGGACAAGGGCAGCAGACACATGGGAACACCACCACCTGGAAGTTCCCTTCCAAGTCACTCACCATCCTGACTTGGAAATATATTGCCGTTCCTTCATTTTCATTGGGTCAAAATCCTGGAACTTTCTTCCTAACAGCACTGTGGGTGTACCTATGCTACATGGACTGCAGCAGTTCAAGAAGGCAGCTCACCAACACCTTCTCAAGGGCAACTGTGGATGGGCAATAAATGCTGGCTCAGCCAGCAAAGCCCACATCCCGTGAATGAATAAAAAAAAATTCTATTAGCTTTCCTAATTACTTGCTTTACCTGCAAACTAACCTTTTGTGATTCATGCACTTGGACCCCCAGATCCCTGAATCTAAATCTCAGAGCTCTGCAATCTCTCACCATTTAGATAACATGCTTTTTTATTCTTCCTGCCAAAATGATGATTTCACATTTGCCCACATTATACTCCATTTGCCAGATCTTTGCTCACTCACTTAACCTATCTTTGTCACTTTGTATCCTCCTTATGTCCTCTTCACAATTTACTTGCCTACCTATCTTTGTGTTGTCAGCAAATTTAGCAACTATTCCTTCAGCCCCTTCATCCAAGTTATTTATATAAATTGTGAAAAGCTGAGACCCTAGCACTGATCCCCGTGGCACACCACTCGTCACATCCTGCTAACCAGAAAAAGACCCATTAATGCCAACTCTCTGCTTCTTGTTAGCTAGCCAATCTTCTATCCATGCCAATATGTTACCCCTATACCATGAGCTTTTATTTGCTGCAATAACCTTTGACATGGCACTTTATCAAATGCCTTCTGGAAATCTAAGTACCTCCACCAGTTTCCCTTTATCCACAGCACATGTGACTCTTCCAAAGAACTCCAATAAATTAGTTAAAATAATTTTCCTTTCTCAAAACCATATTGACTGTGCCTGATTGCCTTGAATTTTTCTAAGTGCCCTGCTATAGCATCTTTAACAATAGCTTCTAACATTTTCCGTATGACAGATGGTTGGCTAACTGGCCTATAGTTTCCTACTTTCTGTTTCCTTCCCTTGTTGAATAAAGGAGGTGGTGGTATCATGGTATTGTCACTGGTCTAGTATTCCAGAGGCCCTGGGTTCAAATCCCAACACAGCAGATGATGAAGTTTGAATCCAATAAAAATCTGGATTTAAAAACTTAATGATGACCATGAAATCATTGCTAATTGTTGTAAAAAAACTAATCTGGTTCACTGATGTTCTGCTGCCCTAGCCTACATGTGACTCCAGACCCACAGCAATGTGTTTGATTCTTAAGTGCCCTCTGAAATGGTCTAGCAAGCCACTGAGTTCTTAAGGGTAATTAGGAATGGGCAATAAATGCTGACCTAGCCAGTGATGCCCATATCCTCAGAATCTAGGGAACTTTGGAAAATTTTAACCAGTGCATCAACTATCTCACTAGCCACTTCTTTCAAGACCTTAGAGTCTTGAGATTTGTCAGCCTGAAGTCCCAACAATTTATTCAATACCACTTCTTCTAATTATGGCAAGGATGTTACCACTAAGCCTCTAATTGTGTTGGAGGCAGTTTCAATTAAGGCATTCATGGGGGCATTAGATGATTATCTAAACAGAAACAATGTGCAGGATTACAGGGAAAAGGCAGGAGATTGGCACTATGTTAAAATGCTCAGGGAGCCAGTGCAGGCACGATGGGCCAAATGGCCTCCTTCTACACTATAACATTTCTGTGATTCTGTGAAATTCAGAAATTTTGCTTGCATATTAGATTCAGGATTGGATTGGGAATTTGCAAGTGTTACTCCACTCCCAAAGAAGCGAAGGAGGGAGAAATCAGATAATTACAGAGCTGTTACATTCCAGTAACTTTCCTAAAATTCATGTTAAACTATCACCAAAAACAGACTGACTGAGCACTTCGACAGTATCAGTTGATTAAATGAATTTCATGGATTCTTGACAGGTCACGTCTGGTAAATTTAATTACACTTTTTGAGTAAGTCTCTAGCATGGAGTACTTCTGAAGTGTATTCAATGTTGCAATTAGGAAGCACTGCAGGCTCTTTGTACACCACAAAAAATCCCACAACCAACAATGTAATACTAACCAGATAATTTGCTTTTAAGTCATGTTGTTTGAGGAATAGATATTGGCCAGATCACTAAGAGAACCCGCCTGCTCTTCAAATTGTAAATTGTGTAATGGGATCTTTTGCCACCTGATAGCCTTGGTTTAACATCTCTCAGGAGAGTGATTATGGTTGTTGTCTATATGAATTTCCAGAAGGCATTTGAGAAAGTCCCACAGAATATAATTAGCAAAAATGAGACTGCACTGATTGGTGGTGATTCGTTGGGAGGTAGGAGAAAGAGAGCAGGGGTAAAGAGAATCCAGTCTGATTGGTAGTTTGTGCCAAGTTATATGCCTCAAGGATTGATGTTGGGGCCTTAGTTTTTCAGCATATGTATCAATGACTAGGATGAAGCTGCAAACCTGAGAAGATAATAGGAGCAGGAGAAGACCATACTGCCCACCGAGCCTGCTGTGCTGTTCAGTATGATTGTGGCTGATCTTGAACCTCAACTGAAACTGTTGTTTCAGAAGTGATAGAGGGGGAGGGTTGAAAGGGGGAGGAGTGGCATTAATAGTCAGGGAAAATATCTCAGCTGTGCGTAGACAGTTCAGCCCGGATGACTCGTCGACAGAGGCCATTTTGGTGGAGCTGAGGAATGGGAAAGGTGTGACCACACTAATAGGGTTGTATTATAGACTGCCCAATAGTCAGAGAGAATTGGAGGAGCAAATCTGTACAGAGATAGCAGACCGATGTAAGAAACAGAAAGTTGTGATAGTAACTTTCCACATATTGACTGGGATTCCCATACTGTAAAAGGGCTGGATGGCTTGGAGTTTGTCAAATGTGTTCAGGAAAGTTTTCTAAATCAATATATAGAGGTATCAATGAGAGAGGATGCAATACTTGATCTCCTATTAGGGAACTAGACAGGTCAGGTGACAGAAGTATGTGTAGGCAAACATTTTGGGTCCAGTGACCACAATGTCATTAGTTTTAAGCTAATTATGGATAAGGATGGGTCTGGTCCTTGAGTTGAGATTCTAAATTGGAGAAAGGCCAATTTTGTGGAAATGAGAAAGGATCGAGGAAGAGTGGATTAGCATAAGTTGTTTTTTGGCAAGGATGTGTTCAGTAAGTGGAAGGCATTCAAAGGCGAAATTTTGAGAGTGCAGAGTTTGCATGTTCCTGTCAGGATTAAAGGCAAAGTTAACAAGCATAGGGAACCTTGGTTTTCAAGGGATATTGGTGATCTGGTTAAGAAGAAGAGAGAGGTGTATAGCAGGTATAGGCAACAAGAAGCAAATGAGGTACTTGTAGAGTATAGAAAATGTAAGAAATTACTAAAAAAGGAAATCAGAAGGCAAAAAGAAGACATGAGGTTGCTTTGGCAGATAATGTGAAGGTAAACCCAAAGGGTTTCTACAAGTATATTAAGAGTAAAAGGATAGTAAGGGACACAGTTGGTCCCCTTGAAGATCAGAGTGGTCATCTATGTGTGGAGCCTCACGAGATGGTGGAGATCTTAAACAGTTTTTTTGCATCAGTATTTACTCAGGAAACTGGCATAGTGTGTAAGGAAGGAAGGGAAACAAGCAGTAGTTTCATGGAACATATAGAGATTAAAGAGGAGGAGGTGCTTGCTGCCTTACAGTGAATAAAAGTAGATAAATCCCCCGGGCCTGACATGATATTCCCTCGGACCTTGAGGGAGACTAATGTAGGAATTGCAGGGGCCTTGGCAGAAATATTTAAAATGTCCTTAGCCACGGGTGAGGTGCCGGAGGATTGGAGGGTAGCTCAGGTTGTTCCGTTGTTTAAAAAAGGCTCCAAAAGTAAACCAGGTAATTATAGGCCAATGAGCCTGATGTCAGTAGTAGGTAAATTACTGGAAGGTGTTCTGAGAGATCGGATATATAATTATTTGGACAGCCAAGGGCTGATTAAGGATCGTTAGCATGGCTTTGTGCGTGGTAGGTTGTGTTTAACGAACCTTGTAGAGTTTTTTGAGGAGGTTACCAAGAAAGTAGATGAAGGAAAGGCTGTGGATGTTGTCTACATGGACTTTAGTAAGGCCTTTGACAAGGTGCCACATGGGAGGTTAGTTCAGAAGGTTCAGACACTTGGTATCCATGGAGAGGTTGTAAACTGGATTCAAAATTGGCTGTGTGGGAGAAGACAGAGAGTGGTAGTGGATGATTGCTTCTCAGACTGGAGGTCTGTGACTAGTGGTGTGCCTCAGGGATCTGTGCTGGGACCATTGTTATTTGTTGTCTATATCAATGATCTGGATGATAATGTGGTGAATTGGATCAGCAAGTTTGCTGATGACGCTAAGATTGGAGGCGTTGTGGACAGCAAGGAAGGCGTTCAAAACTTGCAGAGGGTTCTGGACCAATTGGAAAAATGGGCCAGAAAATGGCAGATGGAACTTAATACGGAAAAGTGTGAGGTGTTACATTTTGGAAGGTCAAACCAAGGTAGGACATACACAGTAAATGGTAGGGCACTGAGGAGTGCGGAGGAACAAAGAGATCTGGGAGTTCAGATACATAGTTCTCTGAAAGTGGCGTCACAGGTAAACAAGGTTGTAAAGAACGTTTTTGGCATACTGGCCTTCATAAATCAAAGTATTGAGTATAGGAGTTGGGATGTTATGGTGAGGTTGTATAAGACATTGGTGAGGCCAACTTTGGAGTATTGTGTGCAGTTCTGGTCGCCTAACTACAGGAAGGATATCAGTAAGATTGAGAGAGTGCAGAGAAGATTTACTAGGATGTTGCCGGGTCTTGAGTTACAGGGAAAGATTAAACAAGTTAGGACTTTATTCCTTGGAGCATAGAAGAATGAGGGGAGATATGATAGAAGTTTACAAAATTATGAGGGTTATAGACAGAATAAATGCGAATAGGGTTTTTCCACTTAGATTAGAAGAAATAAACGTGAGAGGCTTTAGGGTGAAAGGGGAAAGGTTTAGGGGGAACATTAGGGGGAACTTCTTCACTCGGAGAGTGGTGAGAGTGTGGAATGAGCTACCATCTGACATGGTAAATGCGGGCTCACTCTTAAGTTTTAAGAATAAATTAGATAGATACATGGATGGGAGAGGTCTGGAGGGTTATGGACTAGGTGCAGGTCAATGGGACTAGCAGAATAATATTTCGGCAGACTAGAAGGGCCCAATGGCCCGTTTTCTGTGCTGTAGTGTTCTATGGTTCTATGATTCTATGCACTTTTCCACCAGCTCCTCATGTCCCTTGATCCCTTGAGAGACCAAATATCTGTATATCTCGGCCTTAAATATATTCAATAATGGCACATGCACAACCCTTTGAGGTAGAGAATTCCAAAGATTCAGGATCTGTGTCTATCACGTTTAAGGATAGATAGTGGTGTAGTGGTAATGTCACTGGATCAGTTCTCCAGAAGGCCAGGCTAATGCTCTGGAGTCGTGGGTTCAAATCAACTAATAAATCTGGACTGTAAAGCTAGTCTCAGTAATGTTGACCATGAAACTATCATCACCTGTTGTAAAGATCAATCGCTATTTTTAGGGAAGGAAATCTGCCATCCTTACCTCATCTCGCCTATTACATGTGACTCCAGATCCATAGCAATGGGGTTGACACCTGATTGCCCTCTAAAATGGCTTAACAAGCCTATCAGTTCAAGGGTAATTAGGGATGGGCAACAAATGCTGGCTTTGCTAACGATGCACACATTCCATGAAAGAATAAAAAGAACCTCCATAATCTTGAGTATTTCAATGAGATCACCTTTCATTCTTCTAAACTTCAGAAAATATACACCCATTATACACAGAATATACTCAAATTATCATCATAGGACAATCATCTCATCTCAGGGACCAGTCTAGTGAACCTCTGATGTACTGCCCCCAATGCAAGTATATCCTCCCTTAGTTTGGACACTAAAATTGCACATGGTATTCTTGGTGTGGTCTCACCAAAGCCCCATACAACTGTAGCAAAACTTCTTTATTCATGCACTCCTGTCCTCTTGCAATTAAGGCCAACATGCCATTTGCTTGACCAGATACACTCGTGTCTCTCTGAGCATCCTAAAAGAGCAATGGTGCCCAGGGACTTTGAATGGATTGGTCCATGATTATGCTTGGCAAAGTATTGTATCGGTTTGCTGTTGCCTTCTGCAGTACAGCCAACCTGGAAACTCTCTTGCTCTTACTTCCTGCGATCAGACATATTGGAAGGATTTACAGGCTGTCCGCATGATGAACACATCTTGAGTGGCCAAAGTGGGACTTGAACCCAGAGCTTTTGGCCTAGAGGTATGGACACTACCCTCAAAAAACTCGAATAAATTTGTCAGACAGATTTCCCTTTTGTAAAACCAAGTTAACTAGTTCTAATCATAGTATGATTTTCTAAGTGCATTGTTAAGACTTCCTTAATAATAGATTCCAGCCCTTTCCTAATGACTGGTGTTAGGTTCCCTGGCTTGTAGTTCCCTGTTTTCTCTTTCACTTCTTTCTTGAATAGTGTATGTCCAAGTTTCCAGATTACATTAAGAAGGATACACTGGCCTTAGAGGTGACACAGTCCAAATTCACCAGAATGATGCCAGGACTTAAAAGGTTAAATTATGAAGCCAGTTTATCCAAACTGGCTTCATAATTTGGATAAACTGGCTGATATTCCTTTGACTTTAGAAGGATGAGGGATGATCTAATTTAGCTGTTTGAAATGGCAAAAAGGTTTCAATATGGTAGATATGGGAAACTGTTTCTCTGGTGGGGCATATAAAATGAGACACGCACCTGGCTGGTTCCCACATTCTACCCTCCGTAAGCTTGAGGTCATTGAAATCTCTTCTGCCCATGTCTTAACTCGCAGCATGTGCCATAGTTCCCCTATCAGCCCTGTGCTCGCTGACCTACATTGTCTCCTGGTCAAGTATCATCTTGATTTTAAAATTCTCATCTTTGTATTTCAATTCTCCAATGGCCTCGCTCATCTCTATCTCTGTAATCTGCAGCCCCACAAACGTTATATATCTGTGCTCCTCTAATATTTGCCTCTTGTACATTCCCATTATAATTGCTCCACCATTGGTTGCCAGGCCTTCATTTGCAATGGCCCAATGCTCTGGAATACCCTCCCTCTACCTCTCCACCTATCTATCTCATTTTCCTCCTTTATGACACTCATTAAAACCGACCTCCTCGTCCAAGATTTTGGTAATGTGACCTAATATCTCTTTAAGTGACTTGGTGTCATATGTTGTTTTATAACACACCTTTGAAGTGCTTGGGACATTTCGTTATGTTAAAGATACTATATAAATATAAGTTGTTGTTATATTCTTAAAATTGGAGCTAGATCATTTAGGAATGAAATCAGGAAGCACTTTTAGATATAACTGATGGTGCAAATCTATATAAAAGCAAGAAACTGCGGACACTGGAAATCCAAAACAAAAACAAAAATAAAAATACCTGGAAAAACCCAGCAGGTCTGACAGCATCTGCAGAGAGGAATACAGTTAACGTTTCGAGTCCATATGAGAAGAGTCATATGGACTCGAAACGTTAACTGTATTCCTCTCTGTAGATGCTGTCAGACCTGCTGAGTTTTTCCAGGTATTTTAATTTTGTTTTTGTTGTGGAAATCTATATCTAATTTGATCCCCCAAAAGCATGCGGATAAAGGGTCAATTTAAATTTTCAAGATTATGATCGATAGAATTTTGTTGAGTAATGGATCAAAGGTAGGTAAATAAAGTTTGAGGTACAGATCAGCCATGATCCAACTGCATGATGCAACAGGCTCATTCCTAAGCCTATGTCCTCAGTAGCAGCGTTCCCCATAAGCTGAGTGGGTGCGCGGCTGCACATTATTCAGGAATGTGTCATATGGGGAAAATACAAATACAAGTAGTGTTCCCTTTAAGATCATTTGCATGGCCATGCAGCACTCTTTAAATCAAAAAATTGCTCAAAATTGTGCTGGCTTGGGAAATGCTTTTCCTGAAGTTTCTGCTCAAACTTATTTGCACATTGCTGATCTCAAAATCTGCCATGAACCAGTGCACCTGCACAATGTTTTAAACCATATTTTTTAAAAAATTCCTTTAAAAATATTCCATATATATTTAAGAGTGCTAACCTCGTGCAGTTGCATTCCGACGGCTGAACGTGAGGGTGTCACAAAAATTAGCATTTTAATCAGTATTTAGTCTGCCACCTGTGAGAAAAGTGGTTTTAATTTACTGAAAATGACTTTAAGACCATACAGAGCCATTTAATAGTAATATTTGAACCCTCCTTGAAGGCTTGCAAACTAGTGCAAAAGACCTCAGAAACTCTCCTTGAGTTAAAATTCCACAATCTTTTGGCCAATTTCAGGCAAATTGCACTGCAAAAACCAGAGCAACCTAACTGAAACTTTAGGCCTGTGTTTTGTCATCACCATGGATCCTATCCCTGAATTACTTGTGGACATATTGAATTAAAAAAAATGCATGTCATACTTAAAAGACATACAAGCAAATGTTGGTTGAGACTGTAAGTTAACCACTTGCTGGAAAATTCCTGTGTGGATTACTTGACCAACTAGTTCAGAGCGAACAGAATGTTGCACCTAAAAGGTGTGACACAGCCTACTTTTGACAGAGGCACTTCAAAGGAAAAAATACATTGCAAACTGAACTGTAATCTCCTGTAGTTGCAGAGATAATGGAAAATGATTACCATCTTAGCTGAAACCACCTCCTGTTGAGTTAAATCCCAGACTGTAAAAATGAACTGAGTTGAAAAAGAAAACAGATTAGGGCGAAAGAGTTGTTTGTTTTTTCCCTTCCAGGAATACACAAGGAAAGGGGTTTTTAAAAAAGCCAACTGAAACCCTGGTTCTGTGTGCTAGTCTGGTGATCTGTTTTGATGTGTGTGCGCTGAAGGTCGCGGCTAAAGAATACCTTCTGGGCATCCGTGCGCTTGCAGGTAAAAAAAGTCTCTGTCTCTGATTGCTGGAAGTAAGTCACAAGTTAGCAAAGCCGCAGTCAAAAATGAAACAGGACTACTCTATTCAGCCAACCTGCAGAACCAAAAGTCTCCAAATCAACTGCTCAACTTTCAAGGTCAGTGCTACCTGAATCATCCCAACTTAAAGGCCGCAACCATTACACCATCTACTCCTCAGGGACAAGCCAAAGAACTGATTTGTATATCTTTTTAACTTTTATTTTTGGACTCAATTTCTCATTTCTAATTTGTGTGTATGTGTGTTGTGTTTTTTTAAATTATTTCTTTTTGTTTAATAACTATTAAACTCATTCTTTCTTTGACATACGAAAGCCTGGTTAAATTGGCTCCTTCTAAAAGATGAATCTATTTGGACTGGGAAAAGGTATCCAAGAGAGAAGCGATCCTTTTTAAACTAACCTTGTTGCGATCAACCGAGGGGGTTGAATAAAGAAAGAGAGCCAATTCATCCCTCCTCACTCGGGAACATAACAATTTGGGGGACCTTGCTTGGGAACTGGTCATAACAGCTTCTATTTCTAAAGCTAAGGATCCCATATGCTTTTTCTTAACAGCTTTATCAGTTTAACTTGCCACCTTCAAGGATTTTTGTATGCCAACCCCAGATCACTCTATTCCTGCACCCCATTTAAAATTGTATCAGTTAGATTGTATTGCCTCTTCTCATTCTTCCTGCTAACATTTCATATTTTCATACCTCATTGCATCAAATTTGATCTGCTATGTGTCTTCCCATTTCAGCAATCTCTTTTTGTCCCCCTGAAGTCTTTGTTATCCTCCTTACTGTTTACCATATTTTCAAGCTTTCCATTGTCTTTAAACTTTGAAACTTTCCCCCCTCAAATGCAAGTCCAAGTCATTAATATACATCAAAACGAGCAGTTCACCTAAAGCCAACCCCTGGGGCCATCATTCTCCAGTCTGAAAAACAACCATCCACCACTAGGCTCTGCTTTCTGTCTGATAGCCAGTTTCATATCCATGTTGCTACTGTCCCTTTACCTCCTGGGCTTCAGTTCTGCTAACTGTCAATTTTCCAGTCATTCTTTATGTTTATATTCCTTACATCATGCAGCATCCTAGTGAAACTGTTCTGTACCCTTTCTAGAGATTCAATATCTTTTCAATAGTGTGGAGGCCATTACTGTACACAATGGTGTAACTTGTCAAGAATTTATTTATGTTCAGCCTATCTTCTTGTCTTCATATATGTTTTTCTGTCATGACCAGAAGGGACTTTCAGAAAAATGATGGGATATGATTCTAGAGGATAGAGGCATGACTGCTTACACAGGACCATTTCTATGCTTTTTGGAGAGTTGTTGCCTCACATCTGCCTACATACCAATGAGAATTGAGAGGAAAGATAGACAGAGAGATAAGCAGCAAAAGAGGGAGAGAAAAGAAAAGTGTGCAACGCATAAAGAATTGGAGACATATCAAAAGAGTTTTACAGAGAAAAATGTGAGATGCATACAGAGAACATTGAAGACATAATGGAGAGGAGACAGCAAGAAGGAGATGTCTACAGAAGAAATGAGAGAGAAAAGGGCTGATTTTAACGATGCCTGCCTGATAGGAAATGAATTGGCTTTGTTTTTAAAATGGCAGTCAGTCACTGCTATTGTAACAGTGCTGATTTTGGTGCCAGGTATGGTACCCCACAGGTGGTGGGAGCTCATTAATATTTAAAAGTTGAGATCATATAACACAATTGGGATCCTGAGGCAATTTTAAACCTGCATCGCACAGGTCACGTACTGTGCCAGACCTAATTGAGCTTTACAGCAAGCAGCAGCAGCCAGAGTGGCCTGGGAAAGTTATAATTTGATTTTATTTTTTTATGGCTCATTGGCTAAGAGGTGCGGGAGTACTTCTCCACAAGGAGACATTGGACCCCTACTGCCATGGTATTTCTCCATTTCCCTCAATCATGACCCTCAAGACAGCAAATTAAAATCATGAACGGTGGGATCCTGGTGGTTTTCCTGTAGATAAGCAATCTCAGCAATTTTAACTGTCCAGCAGCCCAGTTTCTGATTAGGGTCAAAATCAACCACCACCAACACGCCCCCCACCCCCCCCCCCCCCCCACCCCACCCCCCCCACCACCCCACACACACACACACACACACCCCCCACCCCCCACTCTGCCCCCAACACCTCACTCCAACAACCTACATACTTTCAGTTGTAAATTTGTCACAAAGGAAAATGTAGACCAAACACATGTTCCATTCTCAGAATGGTTGCAAAATAGATGTTAGGCCTCCTCTTTGGACTTAGAAGGGAGTTTTAGATGGCTGCTCTGGACACTTAAAAAATGGCCCAACCCAATAAAAAATTGGATGTCAATCAGTCATACTTTGGGCATGAGATAAACACACCTTCATGTCAAAGTACTTAAAGTTAGATGCAGGAGGAGGATAAATCTATTGTCATTTAGACTAGCCTCATCTATCAAAGCTAAATAGACTAAATTACAATGTTTATAGTTTGAAACTTTAGTAATGATCAACCCTTCTAAATTCAAGTTCACCTGTCATGGAATAGTTAGGCGCTAGAATTCAAATCAAAACATTTGAAATGCTCAAGTGGCATTTTAAAATTTTAGAATCATTCAGGAGGAATGCTACAATATATTCCCCAGTAAGTCTATCAGTTCATAGTGTGCTTCATAATCTTGCTATTCGCCAAGGATGTCTGGTTGATCTTTCTGAGGAGACACTGGATGCTTATAGACATAGCTGACTCTGGAACTTTCTGTCCCTTCTCCAACAAGAGCTGAATGTGAGAACTGATAATATAAATGAGGAGTGCATTCAACAGTTTCTACAATAGGCTCTTGTCTGTACGCTTCTCTAATTGCTCCCGTATGCCTTGCCAAAGCACAGGTGCAGAGGATGTTGATCCTTGTCCTTCACATAACATAATACTGACTGTTTTCAATGCCTCCTCCTGTTGTCTGGTAAGTAGTATAAAACATATATAGAAAGAAATTGGTGACATTGAAACTGAATTTCCAGTTAAGCAATGAGACTTAATTTAGAACTATTGTAAGACATACAAAACAATAGTCACAGTATACTAATTTTCACATAGTTTTACAATAAAAAATGAAATAGTTCTGAATTCTGTTTTCTGAGTTCTCAGAAAATACTATGGTTATGGAGAGAGAATATGAGTGACCTACATGTCAACCTCTACATATATCATAGCTGAGGTCCCGAGAGGTTCATATGTTGCTTCTTCAGAGAGAGTTTATACTTGGGCTTCTGAGTTTGTTGGACAAGTTTGATGGTAGTGGAGTGGATTGGACAGTATTTATTAATTCCCCACCCAAAGAACTGTAGGATTCATGGCCTTTGTGAGGTGATCTTCAAGCAAATTCAAATGTCTGACAGAAGAGTCTGAAGAAGAGTCATACGGACTCAAAACGTTAACTCTGTCTTTCTCTCCACACATGCTGTTAGACCTGCTGAGTTTTTCCAGCATTTTCTGTTTTTGTTTCAGATTTCCAGTATCTGCAGTATTTTGCTTAAATCCAAATGTTTGTTCAATTGCCTCATTAACTGATCTTCTGAATCCAAACGCTGCCCAGCTATGATTTTGAATAGTTCAAGAGCATTGTGAAAACCTAAATAATAAGCCTTCTGAATGCTTTGAACCTGGAGCTGAAACAACTAGTAGAATAGAAGGATTGGTGAATCAACATATGAACTGTGTCTATTGATTTGTGTTATGATATGACGTAGAGTCAACTGCAGTATGGTGCCCAATTCTGGCATTGGATGGATATGAAGGCTTAGAGAGGATACAGAAAAGAGTTGCCAGAATAGTTCCATGAACAAGAGACCCTATACATGGAAAGTTTGGAGAAGCTGGTGCTATTCCTCTTAAAGAAAAGACTGAGAGAGATTTGATGGAGGCATTTAAAATAATGAGGGATCAGGACTGAGTAGAGAGAGAGAAACTGTTCCCAGTGGCAGAAGGGGCAAGTACCAGAGAACAGTAATATAAGATGAATGGCAAAAGAACTAAAAAAGACATGAAGAAAAAAAAAATTATGCATTGAATGTTTAGGATCTGGAAATGCATTGCCTTAGTGTGGTCGAGGAAAATTCAATCTTGGCTTTCAACTGAAAATTCATCTGAGGAGAAAAAAATGCAGGGCTCCAGGGAAGAAGTGGCGGCGTAGGACTAGCTGAGATGCTCTTGCAGAGAGCTGGCATAGACACTATAGGCTGAAAAGCCTCCTTCTGTCTTGTAACCATTCTTTGATTCCATGATTCTATGTTGATCCTCACAATTACTTGAGTGACAACCTTGAGTGTTACCACTCATTTTAATAATAATTAGGTATTAAATGTGCTAGAGTAAAACTTTTTACCACAACTGTACGTTTGGATAACCTTAAGTTCAAATCTTCTGTTTTAGTCAATATTTTAAAGTGAATTTTTTCTTTTAATTTGATTGTAGAACTCAAACTTCTTAATTCTCAATATTCAGAGCTTTATTACATTGAGATTGGTTAAAGCTAGGATTATGTGTTTAGCATTAAGCCGGTTAAAAGCAAATTGGAATACAGTGGGTAATAAGAATGCGGAATGCACTGCCCCAAAAGACTGTAAATGCAGAGTAATTTGAGTGGGTAGAATTTCTACAGGGGTTCTCCTGATCTCCTGCTTGAACTTGGGTAAAAGATTGACCCAAACCTCAGAGAGATTTCTGTTGTTTTCTGTGCAACAATGCAAAATCCTTATCGAAATCCGATCACCAAATCTTTAAAGAGAGATAGATACTTAATTGAAAGAAAGGGTTTGGAGACCACGTGAACTGGAATTAAGATTAATAAACGGCTACCATGTTTAACAATGGCGGAGTATACTCCGGAACACTATATAGCAATAGCAACATCAGCAATTCAAAGTTGGAACATCTTGAAAGGTGTATAAAGTTTGCTTTCTTTACATTTGAACAAATCACTTTCAAAACAGTTGCCCAATGTGTAATAGATTTTTTTCATTTTAATCAAATTTGAACACTTTTTCATTGTTAGGTTTTTGGTTGAGTCCAAAGGAGGTTAAACATGTAATACTTTAAAAACATAGGCATCTTAAATTTTAATCCTCGTCTGTTTTTTCTCTATTTTGTTTTTGTTTTAAACAGTGAATGCTTATGACTAATTGAGGGGATTATTTGGGTGGAGTTATTTAGCCTGACTATGAATTGGGTGAATTGCATCAATGGAGATCGTGGTTAACCCAGAGTACTTCACTGATTTTATCATTTAAACTGTACGTTAATAGAGCTTCGTCACATTGTTGGATACAGAGAACATCTCCACCAAGCTGGGATAATACTTTCAAAATTCATGGTTTAAAAAAACTAAATTAAAAATAAATTGATCTAAAATGCTTACGCCAAGAATGATAGTGCTTTAAGTGTTAGAGATACAATTCTTTCGAACCAACATTCTTCACTTCTGTTGAATAAACCTAAAATATGAATAATTTCAAAAATTTAGCTTTGCTATAGTGATCCATATATTATTTGAAGACTAAGTATAAATGTCCATCTAGGAATTTGGATATGCAGTTTATACCATGGTAAGAAAATGTTGTTAGTAATAGGCAAAGTGACAAGGAGTTATAAAAGTCTTATCATGAATAAACTCAATGCCCAACTGTTTCACTGAGTTTGGTATAATGCATATGATTAAAATATTCTTGGAGTAAAATGGAAAGCACCTAGGTAGCTCATCTTCTTTGAAATTGTGATGAGCCAGTTATAAAGAGAGTATTACTCAGTACGTATTAACACAAATACAACTATCAAAATATTTACTTATTTGTTTTAACTGTCATTGGTAGTTATGTGCATTCAATGTGTATGTACGAAGAGCTGCTTAACTCTTCACTTCTGCTTGCTTCTTAAATATAATATAATTTCTTTCCCGCATTTGCACATTTTGTTTTATATTCCTAGATGGTGAATATACTTAAAACTAGAATAAAGTACACATTTAAAACCCCAGGTCACACAATGTGCACAAAGTGCTTCAGGGTGAATCATTTTGCCTATATAGGGTAATGCAGCTGTATTTGCTGAACAGGCTACAAACAGTCTCTTTTAAATTTGTTCTTTAATCTAATTTTAGCCTCTTGCGAGGGTATGACCTGTGTTATAGTTACAGTAAAAATAGCATCCCAGACTAACCTGGTTTTAACAACTAGAAGAGTAAGAGGGTGTAGGATGTTTGCTGCTGCTTGTGTGAGGTCATGTAAAGGCCGTGGAACTGAAGAAAACACTTTTTTTCTTTAAGATGTTGCAGGATATGAGGTGCGCTTGCACCTCAACAATATCAGCAATGCAATAGGGAACACTCGATTAATAGGCTAAACAGTGGAAAGGCAAAAATGTACAAATGTTACACTAAATTTTTATCCATTTAACACTCCATCCAGTTTTCTAGAAACATTTTTTTCTGACACAAGAATCTCCTACAATTTTGTGTGAATTTTAATTTAAGGCTTCAGTGACACCAATTAGGAATACACTGCAGAATTTCCAGCATCTGCAGTGGTATATCACACTATCATACATTCACCCATATAAAATGGTCATCATGGCCACCACGGTATTACAGTATCTTTACAGTGCAGAAGGAGGCTATTTGCCCCATCGAGTCTGCACTGGGTCTCTGAAAGAGCAATCCACCTAGTCCCACTCCGCTGCCTTATCCCTATAACCCTGCACATTCTTTCTTTTCAAGTAGCAATCCAATTCCCTTTTGAATACCTTGATTGAACCTATCTCCACTACCCTTTCAGGAAGTTTGTTCCAGACCCCAGCCACCCTCTGGGTGAAAACCTTTTTCCTCACATCAATTTACTCCTTTTGCTAATTATTTTGAATCTGTGCCCTCTAGTTCTTGATGTTCTCTTGAGTGGGAACAGTTATCACAATTTATCCCATCTATACCCCTCAGGATCTTGAATACCTCTATCACCTCTATCAAGGCTCCTCTCAGTCTTTTCTCCAGGGAAGAGTCCCAACCTCTCCAATCTATCCTCATAGCTACAGCTCTTTATCCCTGGAATAATTCTTATGTATCTTCTCTGTACTCTCTCCAATGCCTTCACATCCTTCCTCAAGTCTGGCACCCAGAAATGGATGCAGTACTCCACAAGAGGCCTAATTGGTGTCTTGTACAAGTTCAACATGACCTCCTTGCTCTTGTACTTAGTGCCTCATTAATAAAGCCTTTGGGTAGAATTTTCTGCCTGTCGGGTGGGCCGATTGGGAGTGGGCGCGGAGCCAATCGCCGCCCGTTATTGGCTGTGTGCCACCATTTTACGTGGACGGGCCAATTAAAGCATGGAACTGCTTCAGGGAGATTTCAAATTGAAAGTTTAAAATAAAGACAGATTAAAATTATTTAGACATGTCCCCTCATGTGACATGAGCTGGGACATGTTTATGAAATGTGTAAAAACTATTTATTACTTTAATAAAACCTTCATGAAACCTCATCCCGTCCATGGACAAGGTTTCGTGAAAAACGTGAAGGCCGCTTGGGCTCTTCACTTGCCCGCCAACCTTAAGGCTGGACAGGCAGCATTGAGAATTAGTTTAATTGGCTTATTAATGGCCTTAGCAGGCCTTTGACAGTTTGGTGGGTGCGCCTCCAGCATGCGCCTGTCGAACGGAAGATCTGAATGGCACGAGGTGACGCTGGGATGCACGCCCGTGTCACTGCACGTCATTTTACGTGTCAGCGTGTGGGGCCTGGTCCTGCATGCCGACATGAAAATTCTACCCTATATGTTTTATTAACTGCTCTCTCATCATGCCCTGCCATCTTCAATGACCTATGTACATATACACCGAAGTCCCTCTGTTTCTGCAGCTCCTTTAGAGATTCTCCCTTTATTTTATACTATCTCACCATATTTTTCCTGCCAAAATGAATCACCTCATACTTCTGGACATTGAACTTCATCTGCCACTTTTCTGTCCAATTCACCAACATGCCTATGTCCTTTTGAAGTTCAAGACCATCTCCATCATAGTTGACAATGCTTCCAGCCTTTGTATCATCTGCAAATTTTGAAATCATGCCCTGTACAACACAGTCTAGGTCATTAATATATATATATCAGGAAGAGCAAGGGTCCCAACAGTGATCCCTGGGGAACTCTACCACACACCTCCCTCCAATCTGAAAAAACATTCATTTATCACAACTCTCTGTTTCCTGTCATTCAGCCAATTTCTTATCCAAGTGTCTACTTTCCCTTTTATTCCATGACCTAGAATTTTTCTGAAGTCTGTTGTGTGGCACTGTATCAAATGCCATTTGAAAATCCATATACCACCACACAACAGCGTTTCCCTTATCAACCTTCCCTGTTACTTCTTCAAAAAACTCCAAGTTAGTTAAACATGATTTTCCCTTAATGAATCCATGCTGGCTTTCATTAATTATCCTGCACTAATGTTTGCCAGGTTGCATTTAAAGAATCATATTGTAAGGCTTGTAGTAGCATTTGGAGGCTTTTTCCGAACTCTTGATTATCTAATTATCCTCAGGCAGAAGGGCAGTTTTGACATATCCATGATATTGGGGCAAAAGACTTTTTCATTTGGAATATTTTTAAATTATATACTTCGTAAGAAGAAGGGCAATTAAGGAATGGGCCAAACAGGTCAGGTTGCATTAGCAATAGACTGTATCCACCAACTATTACCTTCCCACCTACATTTATAGGCAATAATACCTGATAATGACCATGGTGAACTGGTTACATAGTTTTGAGGTTAGGAGACAAGTCAGATAAAGAGCTGTGAAGATTCCTGTAGATAATATTTTCCATATATACACCATGTGGACTGCAGCGTTCAAGAAGGTGGCTCACCAACACCTTCCCAAGAGCAATTAGGAGTGGGCAGTAAATGCTGGCCCAGCCAGTGACGCTCACATCCCGTGAACAAATAAACAATAGGGAAAGTCTTGCCATTGGCAACAATGTTCAACTGTACCCTCAAGTTCTCCCCCCTGCTTCGTCTCAACCAATGCTGTCACATGGGATAGGTGACTGGAGTGGGAAGCAGGACCACATTCCTTGCTTGCACTTAATCCTGCACAAGCCACCAAACAGCTAGGGCATTTCACTGTTGTATCAGTTCATTATTTAGCCATAGACTTGGTTTCTTGCATCTCTATCTATTGTGACAACCATTCGGTTTTGCCACAAAATTGTGGCAATTTTGGTACAAAATTTTACCAAATAAGCCAATGCAAAGGTTGAAACATACATTAAAAATAGTAGTATACTTTGTAAAGGTCACTAACATTGTAAACCCAATAAACAAGTTGTTATCTTTAAGTGGCTGCACCTTTTTTAAATGTTTGCACATTGTAATCAGCCCTATAAAGGCTAATAAGTTATTTCCAGTGCTCAGTGGTAAGGCATATTTCAGGAGCTCATCCACACTGTGTAATTGAAACTGACCCTTCGAAGTCATGGTAGGTTAAAAGCAAATCTTCTTGCTATAACAATAATGAATGTATGCAAGTATTTGAACTGCCTTTCTAACTACTGATGGTGTCAATTTTGACTATCTTCATCTGGCGTTAAGGGGCAGTAACAGTTTCAATATGGAGTCAGCTACCTTAGTGCCCCATTAACACTGTCAGTATGGTTGGCTCTGTTTTGGAAGGTATTTACTGCTGGGTGACCAAAGCACTTGCCTATTTCAAGTGATGGGTCCCTTTCAATTTAGAAATCAGGGTCCTATGACATAAATTGGACCCGATTGCCATTTTAGATGGAACTGAAGAAATCTGCTACTGGTAAGTGTCAAATTGTGTTTTTTTTTAATTTGGAGGAGCAGGAATGCTTGTCTGTGGTTTACAAGAATAATCTGAGCTGTTGCTGCTCCCATGTGCCCATCCATCACAATTACGATCCAACCCCATCCCCCACCCATAACCTCCACCCCACAACCGTCCATGCTTCAGTCTTCGGGCTCCAATCCAGTGAGCTGCACCAGGGGCAGAACTTTACGCTTCATGGGCGGGCATGTGCCTGACCCGATCGGGCATAAAATTGTGCGAGAAGATGTTGGGCGAATGTCCCAATGTCATCCTGCACAAGCACAATCTTCAGGTTGGCTGGCCTGCACGGGTGTTGGAGTCGTGCCCGCCATCAACTAAAAGGCCAATAACAACCTAATTGATCCCGATATTAAGTAGCCTGTGTGATTTTGCACTCGTTGCTCAGGCAGGCGGGCAACCCATATTTTTCAGAACCACATCTAAGGGCGGGATAAAAAGGGTCAGCAGCATTGCCATTGTGAGTAGTGAGGAGTTGAGGAGATAGTTTGCTGCTGGTGCTTATTTGAACTTCACAGCTACATCTCAGTTCTGTTCTTCATTCTCCAATTAGGCTTCATTTCAGGACTCACTGTGTCTCCAAGGTCCCCGGAGGATTTTGACCGTGTGGACCTTTCCAGGTATCAGACAGACTTCTGTTACCCTGGTAATGGGGATTGTGGTCTCCTCTGAGGAGGAAAAGAGGGGCAGATAGTTTGCTGCTGGTGCTTATTTGAACTTCACAGCTACATCTCAGTTCTGAACTTCATTCTCCAATTAGGCTTCATTTCAGGACTCACTGTGTCTCCAAGGTCCCCGGAGGATTTTGACCGTGTGGACCTTTCCAGGTATCAGACAGACTTCTGTTACCCTGGTAACGGGGATTGTGGTCTCCTCTGAGGAGGAAAAGAGAGGCAGAAAGGAGGCCAGGTGTCCCAATGCAGCTTCCAGGGGAGCGACCTGTGGGGGGAGAGGTGCAGGCACAAGGGGTGCAGGGCCAGTAGGTAGTCCATGGCAGAAGGGGCAGCAGAAGATGCCATTATCCTGCTGCCAGGGTTTATAGGTAGTGATGCAGCTACCTCAAGGTATGAAGTACAATGCCAAAAGAGGCTCCGCCTCTCCAGGGAGACAGTGACATCCATTTGTCAGATGATTAGGCCTGAGATCACCTCCAACAGTGCAGGTGGAAACCCCATGCCAGTGACTCTGAAGGTCACAGTGGCCCTCAACTCCTATGAGTTTCCAGGAGCCAGTGGAGGATCTTTGTGGAGTCTCCCAATCAGCTGTCCACAGTTGTGTCAAGTTGGTGACAGAAGCTCTGTTCAGATGGGTAATGACATTTGTTCATTTCCATGCGGACACGGCCAGCCTGGCTGAGCGAGCTAGAGGGTTTTCAGTGATTGCTGGGTTCCCCTGCATCCAGGGTGCAATCAACTGCACATATGTGGCCATCAAGGTGCCAGTGGGTGCCTTCGTCAACAGGAAAGGATTCCACTCAATGAATGTCCGGATAGTTTGTGACCACAGGATGCAGATTCTGCAACTTTGTGCAAGGAATCCTGGCAGCTCCCATGATGCTTACATCCTCAGACACTCAGATGCCAAGGCTATTCACTGCTCCAGCCCGACTGGATGGATGGCTGCTGGGTGATAAGGGCTATCTGTTGAAAAGGCAGCTTATGACACCTCTCCACCACCCAAGAACAGAGGCAGAGCAACAAAGGCAGCGATAGAGAGGACCATAGACCTTCTGAAGATGCGCTTCTGGTGCCTGGACAGTTCGGGGGAGCATTATAATACCCTTCAAAGTGGGTGTCACTGATAGTGATTGCTTGCTGCGCTCTCCACAATCTGGCTCTGGTAAGGGGGGACCCACTGGATGAAGAGGATCTTGATGCAGCTCCACAGGCCACAGAGGATGAATCCAGTAGTGAGTCAGAAGAGGAGCACGGTGAGGAGAACACTGAGGGCATAGAGGCAGACGTCTGTATTCTTCAGGGAGGCAGGGTCACCAGGGATACCTTGACCCAATGCTCCTTCAGCTAGGCTGCCAAAGATCTGCTTCCAGCTCACACCAGGGCTGCTGCCTCCATCCTGGATGTCTGAAATAACACTTACATTTGAACCCAAAGTCCAATCAGTGCCTGTGCAATAAAGTTTAGAGCCACTCATGTCCAGCATTACAGGACGTACTGCACCAAAAAAAAGGTGAAGCATACTCAGGCCATTACGACAAAAACAAAATGTGAATATTTTTCACAATCAAAACAAATGAATATGACCATCTCTGCTGTTCGTTTCCCCACCAGTAAACATATAAACAAAACATTACAGAACAGAAGCTCACCCGTGATCTGTGATCACGGTGCCTTAAATTTGCGTTTATGAATGTTCCCCCCCGCCCCCCCCACACACGCACCCCTCACCCCTTGCTGGCAGCGACATTGGAGACAGCCTGCTGACTCTGCTATCTTGTTGGGTTTAAGACCTTGGCGGACATCCTCTAGCTCGTGGAGCCTGTGCTGGCCGCCTGGGAAGGAGCAGCCAGTGCCACAGCTGGCATCTCCCCAGCCATTGCAGCCTCATCAGATGCCACGGTCAC
Source organism: Carcharodon carcharias (assembly GCF_017639515.1). Taxonomy (NCBI): domain Eukaryota; kingdom Metazoa; phylum Chordata; class Chondrichthyes; order Lamniformes; family Lamnidae; genus Carcharodon; species Carcharodon carcharias. The sequence goes on from NC_054467.1 coordinate 176,919,117, forward strand.
TGGCAGAGGGGCAGAGGAGCTGCAGCCATCATTCAGAGCACCCTGAGAGGATCCTGCAGAGATGACAAGCAGCTCTTGCCCCAATGTGAGGTTGCCGTGGACCTCCCTGCTCACCATTGATGGACGAGCACCTAGCTGGGATACTGTGTGCCTCGTCCATCTTCCACACTGACACTGACCACCTAAGGTCAGTGCCTGTGTGAGGGCTTGCAGGTCCAAACGCATCCCCGGGAACCCCTGATTCTGTCCCTGGAGCTGCCTCTCCATGCGAGTCGCCACTCTTTCAATGGAGGAGGCAGTGCACTCGACCATGAGGGTCAATGCAGTGCTCATGCTCCACATGGACTCTTCTGCAACAGAGACTATGGCACACAACCCTCATGGATCTCCGCCAGATCCTCCCACACATCCAGCTGGACATCTAGTTTGTTTTGGATTTCCAGCATCCACAGTTTTTTGTTTTTATCTAGTGTCTGCTGCCTTATGGACAACTCCAGAGGCTCAGAGCCTTTGACTCAGCATCATCCTGGTCTCCAGCAATCCTCCAACTGCCAGTGCCCTGGGCACTCTCTGCCTCCGCCTGCACCTCAAGTGAGTGTGAAGTGCCCTTGCCACTGTGTGCCAGCATTCTAGCCAAAGATCTAACACCCACTGAGGGCTGGTATCTGCACTGGTGCCTGGTTCAGAGGGTGGGGTCATGGAGGTCTTTTGGTGTCAGGGGTGGCTCTTCGGTGTCCTGCAAATGAGTGTCTGCTGGCAAATATAAGGAAGAGTAATGACTTGTCATCAGTTAAAGTCATCACACTGTCACTGAGCATGCCAGGCATCCTGGTGAGACAATGCTGATATGCATCATGGTGCCATCGTCTTTCAATGATCAATGGGGACTCCAGTTTTGAGGCTCCCATCAATGAATAGACTACACAAGAATGTTTGCATCATCCGAAACTCTCATCTCTGTGCACTGCACTCATACCTTCGTCTGACACCCCAGCCTCTCTCTGACTGGCTGAACAAGGAGTGTGGCACTTCTCCAGCTCCAAGGTGTCCTCAACTCTGGTCAGAATTAGGACGTTTGGGGGCCTTCCGCCTGTCCGTGACATCTTAATGTTGTTATGGTTCATCTTCTCCTGAAAGGACAGAGGAGCATTGATTAGTCCACTCTCTACCTGCAGCGCCATTGCAGCCTGGCCAACCCCAGCTGAGGAACACCTTGCAGGGCACATCCAAACCATGGCCCTTGAGCCACAAGGAACTCAGTCCAAGCAGCCAAGGCTCACCTCCTTGGCTAGCTCTGGCGTCATTGACAATTGACACTCAAACTCTAACAGCCCTGAGTTCCACGGTGGGATGGCCAGCTCTCAACACTTTGCACTGATCCATGCCAACGCAGTACTCACCCTTCCCAAGTGCAGCACATCATTGAACCTTTTGCGGCACTGCACCCATATGCGCCGTACATTGTCATGGCTGCTGACCTCGGCTGCCACCTCCTCCCAAGCTTGTTTTGTCTGGTGCTCTGGCCTCTTCCTTCCATCTCTGGGGACAAGGCTGTCCCTCCTGGTAGCCACCTCCTCCAGTAACACCTTGAGGCACTTATGTGAAAACCGGGGGAGCCGAGTGCCCACCCGACCTGCCCTCCTGCCTTGTGTCTTCAGCCGCTGTTGAGGCCATTGCTTCGGTCTCCAGAATGCAGAAGATATGTTCTTCCCAGGCAGCCTTCATGGCACTGCTTGTGCCGTTTTTAACCCATCCGCCGGGTTGCCATTGGACCTGGTGCCTGACAGGCCCCCACCCCTGTCCAGCTGTTCCTGACCATTGGGAAGACGCATTTCACGTTAGGTGGGCCTTAATTGGCCAGCCAGTGTGAAATCACGGTGGGGGCCTGTTTCCCAACAAGTCCTGGGCCCGCTCATCGCGCCCACCTGCAAAGGGTAAAATTCAGGCCCAGGACATTCATCTGCCTGATTTAAATGAAGCTGTGACCTCAAAATCACAATGGGAATGAGCAATCAACTAGCATGCTGCACCGGCTGGTCATTCAAAAGTTGAAATAGTCCCAAATAATCTCGTAGGACATAATAACTTTTTCTGATATCTAGGATATATTACATAACTAGAAATATGTTTCAAGACCTGATCAGATTGAAGAGATCAAATAGCATAAAATACTATGCAAATAAAGGTTAATTGATTTATTAGCACAATCTGAATCTTGAGATGTGTTTCCATTGGAAATACATACTTATGTAAGTTGTAATATTAAAAACAGAAGTTGGCCCTTTAGTGATGCCTTTTATAAGCACCCAAATGATCCCTGGTTTGTGCAGTGCTAGCTGATTTCAGCTGGGGTGACACCAGGAAATCCATGATTGGCCTGAGCATTTTTGGGCAATGGAGAGGGGAAAGAAAACATATAGGCCTCATACTTTGTATCCCTATCCAATAACTCCTTCTGGAAATTGTATGCATATTGATGCCAAGTGAAGACAGGATCAAGTTTAGTTGCCCCTCCCCCAAATGACTGTGTAGCTTATGGACATTCACTGTTCAGGCTCACATATCAAGAATAATTACTTGGACCGTGTACCAGAGGGCAGCTGGTGCCCATAAAAAGTTGTCCCAGTAGGAATCAATGCCTTCAGGAAAATAGGGAAGGAAAATAGTTCTGAGAATCTCTAGTAGAACTGAGGTACAAAGCAGCAAACATCTGGAAATCAAACTAAAGTATAAATACTTCAATTCTATCATGTTATGTGATACAGCTGTGAAACAAGCATTTATTTTCCTAAATATTACAAGGAAACAATGGTCTATATTATATAACTGTATCAAAAAATGAACAGGCAATGGAGGTTAAGTATTTGGAGTTCTTTAGCTTGAAAGAAATTGGGGTGGTGCAGCAACAAAATCTAAGTTCACAATTGGAGTACATCTGTGAAGGCAAACTTCAGATGGAGACAATATGACTTCATCTGAAAAATAAGTAGCCTAATGTTGGTCCTTGAAGCCAGTTAGCTAATTATCTTCATAAAAAGTGTCAAATGTGCAACTCATTTTTGTTCGTCAAGATCAATTTATTTAGGGTGTTGAAATAAAAGAATGGATTTAGTAGGTCTTCTTACAGTTGAGAAGGCTTTGCTAATAAACATAAAATGATGTCCATCCATTTTATGGACTCATGATTCAGAGATTCTCATTCTCCGGTGAAACTTTTTTATCCCTTAGAAGCATGAGGAACATGGTGGAATTGCATTTTGGCCACTGATAAAAGATTTTGCAGGAGGAACTTGAGGGAGTTCTGATTTTACAGTGACCTTATTGACTATGTTTCATTTAAAACAACTTCCACTCCCCACATTTGTGTCTAGAGATTTCACACGGTGGGAACTCAAATATTTTGCAATTTGTTTGACAAGAGGAAAGACAAATATTTTAATGTTTCTGAAATCAAAGAAGGTTGCTAAGATCCTAAAAATATTGCACATCATAAATTGCAGCAGTCAGTGTCCTTCAGTCGATGCAAGAAGGCCATCTGTTAGCTCTGACAGTTGTGTTTTTCACTGCCTTGTACAGAGCCTGGCAGAACAACTTGTAGTTCTGGAACTGATTAGAGCTCAGTTGAATAAAGCAAAGGTTGAATTATACTACATGGAGAGATTTCTTTAAAACTAAATTAACTTACCATCATAATTTGGAGAACCTAGTCATTAAGAATATTGTTTTACAATATATAACTAAAGGTCTAATAGTATTTTGTTATATGGTGGAAATGCCTATAAATATTTGTATGAAACATATAGACAGTAAACCAATCTGGTGCCTTTTCGATAGCCTGGGGCAGGGGGTGGGTGTTGGGGGGCCGGGGGTGGATATAGATATCAAATGCCTGCAAAGTAAGCTGAAGTTGATAAATGTGTTATCACTGTCAGCTTCCCTTACATCAGTCAAGACATATCTGTACTATAAAGGATTTCACCCTTTTGATAAAGCCCTGAGTATTAAGTACACATGGTCTACAAACTGTCAGCAAACATAGCAAAACCTCAAAAAAATACAAAATATATATGGTAGCTGGCATAGCAAGTTCATACAGAGAATATATAACAGCCCTTTTGTTTACTGCTGTTTAATTATTTCCACATAGATGATCACAACTTATTATCTATTATTTTATAAGAATTGTCCACAGTTCTGCAAAACTTACCAATTGCTATAAACAATGACATTAAATTTTAGACTGACAAGCAAGCACATGTGCTTACAGTTGGCCTGACAGCAGGCTTGGGTTTAGGATATCGGGTGGGTTGGGGAGGTGGTCAAGTACTCTAATTGCAAGACTGATGACTGTCACCTCCCATCCACCCCTTATTTCAAAAATGGCTAGCTACTGGCTGCATACAATAACATCTTTAAATGGTAGATTGCCTAATTAATATTTCACCCCATGACTCTTTGTGTAAGTGCACTGCCCAATAGGTTATTGAGCCACAGAGGCCACAAAGGTCCCAGGTTTGAGCTGTTGACTGTACTTGATTATCTGATCTCAGTCAGAGTGGTGGTAGTTGTCTTACAATTAGTCTCTGATCTCCAGTGCGGGGGAAGGGGAAAGTTGAGCCATGACTCCCACACTTGATGATTGTTTGCTGACTCCTGAAGAAAATGACTTGTCTGGATATTAGTTGAAGATGGGATCAGCTGATCTGAGCTACTCTCCCCTTTCTTCAGTCAAACAACTTCATGACACACATAACCCAGGCAGAAAATAGGGAAGGGGATCTAATTAGGTAACAAATGGGTCATAAAAAAGGGAGGAGTCAGCAGAGTGGAGGTGGAAGTGCCAGAAAATAACTTGAAAGGTGGAAGTGGTGAGAAGGAGGCAAGTGCAGATGGAAAATGTTGGCTATTATAGGTAGAGGGAGTGGGAGGGCTGGAGGCCAGCTAGGAGCTGGAGGTGAATGGAGACTTGGCATAGCAGCAGGATATAGAATCTGCTGTTTTATGATGTACTGGAGTAGGCAGATACCTGGATGACAATGATAATGACCAGATCAAAGAGAAAAGCAGAAACTGTAAACCCTTTGTAATGGGGATAGGAAGAAGGAGATATGGACTGTTTGGGCTTGAGGACCAGAGACCTGCCAAGACTCCATGCCAAAATGGTTCAAAGCTTGAGATTACCCTCCCTGAAATTGCTGAAATGCAGCATGTTAAATAATTTCTTAGTTGCAGGGCTGAGCTGGGAAAATATTGTTTTCTTGAATTAGTTCAGTCAGAACTGATGTTTCAGACTAAGTTTGTGGACTAAGCCTGTAAATGTAACTTGCTGTTTTGATAAATTAATTGGCTTGAGATAATGAAGACAGGTGTAATCCTGGTGTCAATGGCACAAAATCAGTTGCCCCTGTGCACAGAATCACAGAATCTCACAGTGCAGAAGAGGCCCTTCGACCCATTGAGCCTGCACCGACACATGAGAAACACCTGACCTACCTACCTAATCCCATTTACCAGCCCTTGACCCATAGCCTTGAATGTTATGATGTGCCAAGTGCTCATCCAGATACTTTTTAAAGGATGTGAGGCAACCTGTCTCCACCACCCTCCCAGGCAGTGCATTCCAGACTGTACCAACCTCTGGGTAAAAAAGTTTTTCCTCACATCGCCCCTAAACCTCCTGCCCCTCACCTTGAACTTATGTCCCCTCGTGACTGACCCTTCAACTAAGGGGAACAGCTGCTCCCTATCCACCCTGTCCATGCCCCTCATAATCTTGTACACCTCGATCAGGTCGCCCCTCAGTCTTCTCTGCTCCAATGAAAACAACCCAAGTCTATCGAATCTCTCTTCATAACTTAAATGTTTCATCCCAGGCAACATCCTGCTGAATTTTCTCTGCACCCCCTCCAGTGCAATCACATCCTTCCTATAATGTGGCGACCAGAACTGCACACAGTACTCCAGCTGTGGCCTTACCAAGGTTCTATACAACTCCAACACGACCTCCCTACTTTTGTAATCTATGTCTCAATTGATAAAGGCAAGTGTCTCATATGCCTTTTTCACCACCCAACTCACATGCCCCTCCGCATTCAGAGATCTATGGACACACACACCAAGGTCTCTTTGTTCTTCAGAACTTCCTAGCGTCATGTCATTCATTGAATACTTCCTTGCAAATTGCTCCTTCCAAAGTGTATCACCTCACATTTTTCAGGGTTAAATTCCGTCTGCCACTTATCTGCCCATTTGACCATCCCGTCTATATCTTCCTAATGAATTGCCTTATCCTGTGAATTGCCATTATCCTGTGAATTGCATTAACAGGACTCAGGGTAGGCATGTTTTCTGTCAGAAAGCAATTCTGCAATTTAGCATGGATTTTAGAACAGATGTAATTCTGGCATAACTGACTTGCACCCCAAATTTCAACCCCCTACATCAGGACTACACCACTTATACACCACACAAAAAACCCCCAGAAGTTTGATCGTAGATCTTTATTCGACTAACTTTATGTAAAATAAACCCCTTTTAAATGGTTTGAATTATAACATTTTAAAGCATGAATCTCATTTTCTTTTCATATGCTGTTTCACAATAGCTTCTAGTCACTGTGTACTTAACTATGTTCAATCAGCTTCCTGAATCTGTGTGCATACATCAACAAGGCTGGACACTTTTCTGCCTGAAGCTAGTCAGGATCTGTTATTAAAACATGAAGCAGGACCCTGTCTGTGAAAATGTAGGCCATCTAATCACAGGACTTTTTCAAGAAGAATAAATGAACCATTATTTAAAGGGCATTATGTATAGGAAGAGCTTTTGGAAAACCTTTCTTTTTAAGTTCAGGGAGGGGAAACAGACAGAAAAACCACATGTGTGTGCACATGACATTGTAGTGAATATCACAATGCCCGGTTTCTAATATATTTTGTGTTTTTTTTTGAGAATTGGTAGCCTTTAATGATATGAAGTCCTGTTCTGTAATTTATATAGCTACAAATGGATCTCCCACAGCATTGATAAAAGAATGAGGGTGAGTGTGCTCATCAAGGGCAGTGCTCACTAAGGCTGGTTGGGTTTGAAGGTCAGTGATGAGGGTGGATGCTCGGTTGAGATTTGAGATGTGTGGTATGCAAGATTAATTATGTGGCATCAGGTTACTTTATAAAAGAAAGAAAACGTTTTATTAAAGTTATCCCACTTGCGTTGAACATTTGGATCTGAGAGTGGAATACCGATGGAGGCCTGAATGAATGAAGAGAGGGTCAAGGGGTTCTCAGATCATGTCTGAGGATTGTGGAACCCCCTGTCTTGTAAATGGAGTTGCAGTGTATTTCTCTGACAATTGTATTCTTAGATTAGGTGATACAACACTCAGTTTAGAATGAATTAGGGTCCAATATTTTGCCAATGCTCTTGAATCGTCAACTGAGGTGGGGCGGGCCTTTTGAGATTATAGTACTGATCCTGTCATAAATGGCAGGATCAGTGAATTTAAATACACACGGACATTCCGCTTTCTAAAATCAGCTTGCAGCACTTCAAGATATGCAGCAGGTTGGAGATTTTGATGGAAAAATACTGCAGAGTTAGGGATTGGGCCCCCAAACAAGCCTTGAATGGCTGGCTGAGGAATTGCTCAAACGAAGATAGGTTGGGAGTTTGAAGTCTTCGTCCTATGAATTTCTGTTAGGAAATTTCTGACAGAAACCCAGAGCTCGTAAAATGGCATTTAACCTGATGTTGCCATGATTCCACTACATTTTGTTGTTTAGCCATATTTTAGCAGGGGACGGCATGGACAGAGTCCTTGCTGAGCCCTTAAGGCCCAACATTTTATGCAGACTAAGGTGATTAACCCTGGAGGGGAAGGATTACCTTTTGACCACAAGCTAATTTTCGAAACGAGAGAGAAAGGAGACACAGTTAAGGTCAATATACTTCCTTAGGAATACAATAAGCAAAAGCTACTATAACCAAAAAAGAAGCATGGATTGTTTAGGAGAGATCAAGATATTACATTTATCAAATAATAGAAGAAAAAAATAAGTTTCCTTTTGTAAGAATTAACAAAATATAGAATGTTCCACCCTATGGCACATTGAAATATGTGTTTAAGCAGAGTTACAAAGCATTGGAGAGAGAGAGAAGGGCTTTGGAGTTAGCTTCAGAATGCCTTTGCAGAGAAACACAATGGGCAGAATGGCCTCTTGTCCTGTTAACTTATTTGTTCTGTGAATGGCCCATCATGCATGATAAACCGATAGAAATTTTTCAGGATGTATGTTGGTTGTTGTTGGAAATGCTGCTGATAATAAGTATCATAACTTTGGGAAATCATCTGATAAGAGTCTTCATGAGAAACCTATTGCTTAAGTAAAAGCTTGTGAGATGGGGAGGGTATTTTAATTTAGATAATGACTTCACTAAATAACTGGAAATGAAAACTAATTATCAGTGGAATTAATTTTATAATCGGTGAAGTAACCCATAGGTTGATTTTGAAACCTATTCTGTGTATCATTTATTAATAAACTTCTAAGGATAGTGTAGAAAAACAGGATGTGGAGAAAAATAATATAATTCAAAGTTTTTCACAGAAACTTCACTGGATGAGAAACATGTGTTTTTAATTTTAGAAATACAAGATAAGCACGTTGCTGCTAAAATAGAATTATGAACCAGAATTTTCTGTTGCCCTGGGAGCGGGCTGGCTGATGAGAGAGATTAAAGCAGGTGGGATGGCAAGGGGGTGCCAAGCTTGTGGCCTATCTCCCTATGTTGGTATTTTACCAGCAGCGGAAGAGGTGGTAAGTGGCCTGCCTGTTCTTGGACCAATTGAAGTCCTTAAGTAGCTAAAAATGTGGCCACTGAAGGGCCTCTTTCCACTGCTGCTGGTATTTTACCAGCACCAAGGATGCCCATGTCATGTGGCAAGGCTGCCAACCATATTCTGGCAATAGGGCTGCAAGCTCGGGGTAATTGGGCTGCCCTAACTTGACTGCCCAGCTGGATTCCTGATTGCCATTGCCCACCACCCGCTTCCTTTCGCCAGGCCCTCCTTGCCTGGCCCTGGAAAAGATGCCCCACTTAATTTCTAGTCTAGCCTCCAGCTTGGCTTCTGATTAGCTGAGAGCAGCCGCTCGTGGAGACAGGACATCCTCTTCAAAGCGGCAGAAGCCACTACCTCAGGCAATTAACTGCCTGGTGACTGTAAAATCCATTCATCGCTTCTGAGGCTGGGGGAGGTGGGCTCACTCTTGACTTTTCAATCAGGAGGCAAGGCACCGACTCTACATAAAATTCAGCCCGTGATCATTGAATGAGCAGAGGAATCCAAAAGGAGCTGAGTATACCTGCTGTGATAGTTGGTACAGTGTTTAACATAGATGATAATACAAACCCTGAATATTGCTGAAAAAAGAGACATGTTGCCAAAGTTTTTCGTATTGCATTCTTTGGGACAGATGCAAGAATGCCAAATTTCATATGATCACAAAAATTTCTATTACAGGAGAAAAAGATGCTGAGTGGTTAGCAAATTGAATCTGATTGGCCAAGGTGTTGCCATGAAGAAAGCAGTGAGGAACTATAGGCTGGCCATGCTTCCAGGTAATTCAAAAAAAGCCTGCCAATGGTAAAAACCACCATGCGTGAAAATGAATCACTGCAGGAGAGTAAGCATAGAACGATTAGATCATGGTAATAATCATTTACTCTCATCATCACCTCATGAAACCATTCCTGTTTAAGATAAGTAGTATAACAAACTGGTAGGAAGATGGATTAATCTGAACTCAAATCCCAATTTCCTCTGTACACTTGGCTTTGGATTTTGTGGCACTGGTGGTAAAGTAATCCATTGAAACTCTCAGCAACTTCAGGAATCCACACATGCAGAATAATACTGAAATTCAGAAGTTGATGTCAGTAGCTCTAGACTTCTTCACAGGGTGCACCGTTGAGGTCTGCCCAGACCAAAATCAATGAGAAATCTTTGAACTGATGAGAGCTTCCACTCTTTCACTGTTAGTCTTGCTGTAAAAACCCTTGTAAAAGTTACAGCATGTTGAATGAGGTGTAATTGAGTTTTTAATGGTATACACACTTTATAATTACTGTTAAACACCCTCACTGGCCTGACAAACTAATTTTATATTAGTGGAATGACAATGTATAAAATAATCCACATTTTAAAATTTTTTGAATGTTTGTTCAACTCCATGTTGGCTTGAATCTTGATCCAATTAAATCATTGATTTTGCTTTCTGAAATTGTAAATCAAAAGTAAAGGGACTCAGTACTTTTAACTTCCTGCTATGCTGTCTGTGAGAATACTTCAGTGTGATTGGCTGTTGCTGATATTGCTGACTCAATTTAAGCTGCCATCCAGAAAATCTGTGCCCCAGAGATCACTATATTTTTGTGGGCTGCTTTCTTTGTGGTCAATGGAGAGTGGTGTTGCTTTGCTGACAATCACAAAATCTGGGCCTTACTTTTCTCCAGGTAGGTTCCATTGGCAAAAATTACCCTTGGATACCATAATCACGTACATACTATTCATGTGTGATGTTTGACAGTGTGTGCCAGTGAGCTCTCTGACTGTTTGGAGGACATCATAGCCAAGCCCAATTTTATGTCGTCACATCCTGCCTCATCATTTAGCACCTGTCAGTTTCATCAGCAATCACAAAAATAGGAAATCAGCCAATTCTCCTTTGGTCTAATCCAGAGAAGCCATATTTGAGCACCCTGAGCCCTGCTTAGTAATTAAATGCACCTCCCCACAATCAATCAGCAATCTCTATCATGTTAGTTGGCCTCAGCCAGGGCAGTGACCGAAGGTGCTACCACAGTACCTCTCAACTAGGGACGAGTAAACCCAAGTAGGGTTCGACTCCTACCCCTTGACCAGTGATCTGTGCCAATTCACACATCAACATTCAGTGAGGACAAGATTGTTAAAATTCAAGCTCTTGTGCCCTATACAAAACTGTGTTTCAGCTCCCTATCAACTGAAACATGACCTTATGTATGAAGTATTCTGGGACAGCAGGCCACAGGGTGAACAATGAGTCCTTTTCATCATTAAGCATGTACTGGAAATAGTACAGGATCCCACTGTACTCTCTGATCTTTCCGACTTATGGCACATAGCACACAGACAGACCATAATGCTTTGAGGGAAAAACTACGAATCAAATTTATTAAGAAGCTTGCAAGAGTACAATATAATTGCAGATGAGATAAACCATTCAGCCCTTATTAATGCATCCATTGAAAACAAACCAAATAGCATCCCATTGTAGCATTAAATTGTTTCTTAAATTATTGCAGGGTTCCTGCCTCCATTGCTTTATCTGAAACTTTATTCCAAATGTTGATCAGTCTTTTTGTAAAAAAAAACTGATCTTGGTCCTAAAAATACTATTCTCTAGGTTGAACCTGTGTTCCCAGTTCTACTCCTGCAAATTAATTTAAGATTCCACGCTATTTTTTTCTATTCCTTTAACAATCTTGTATATCTCTATAAGGTCAATACTTAGATATCTTCCTCTGAGACTGAAAAGCTTTCTCCAGTCTTTAATTAAAACCGACCCCTAACACTGAGGACCTACCTTATGCCTTCTTTATATTGAATACAATTCTTGAACATGACTCTTGTTTCATGGCAACCAGAAATACATGCACTATTCAAGGTGCATTATGGCCAAAGTACAAAGGTTGGTCATTACTTTTTCTGACTTATATTCTATTGTTCTGACTATGTAGTTCAACATCTTATTGGCTTTGCTGATTGGCATTGGATGTACATGTCTAGCATCAAGCCTACTAAGACTCCTAGGTCTCTTTCAACTTCATCTTAACTCTGTCAAAGACACTCATGGAGTATGCATGTTGTCCATTTTTTCTTCCTTTGTGTAACAATTTACATTTGCCTATATTAAATTTCATCTGCCAATTTTTTGTGCAATGCATTTTGTAGCTTCTGAACTGCCTCTTATGATTCCACTACAGAAATTAATGAAAGTTATGTTATGTTAATGCACAAAATTATAACACACTGACACACACTTAGCTCTAACACACAGACAAGTAATACTGTTGAGAATCACACATGAAAAATGGCTACTTAGATAAGGAGTCAGGGCACCAGCAACAATTATGGTACTATAACTCAAGCCATGCATTCAAAGGAGTGGAAGAGAAGATTGATGGAAGTAAAGGAAGTAACTCATGTACTGTACCTCACAGTGGGAATGAAAGTTGCTTACATTTTGAAAACTAGCCATATGTCTTCCATAAGGCTAGGTTTGACAGAAAGCCATTGAAAAAACATCTAACTGTTAAAATATATTTTAAACAATGTACTACAAATTGAAACAATTCCTAGTCCTAAAAAGTATCCATCGATTAAGATATTTCTCAGTTTGCATTTGGCCTACATTTAACTGAAATGTATTGCACAGCCTGTCTGTATCAATAGAAAGAGGATGACCAAACAAAAAGCAACATTTTTACCACTAACGTTAGTTTCCTGCCAATGTGGTTCTAATGCTCTATTACCCATCATTATTAAGTTTCCAAAGCTTCAAAGGTTTCCTTTTCTTCCTGTGCTTTTGCATTTAGATGATAAAGCATTATGAATTTTAAATTAAAAAATAAGCTGCATGGAATCGAACAAGCGCTTTGTTTGGTGTGAAGATATGTTCTACTTTGCTTGAGTGCTAAAGTGAATACGCTATAATTAGCCTGAAATCTTATAAAATAGCAGTTCATAACTGCTATTTATTCATCCACAATATGTATGTAATGATTCATTTTAAAGATCAGTGAAATGTTTAGAAAATGTGCAGTGCAGTGAATGTTCAGATTGTTTAAAAACCTGTATAAATTAAAGTTTCATTTTCTAAACCAATGAATGTGTGGCATTGCAATGCAGGTTAATTTCTGATAGTTACGTCGTAAGATTTTCTTTAACGCCTAAAAAACCAATATCAAAATAGTTGCTTCAAATACCTTTTTCTGATCTGGAGAACCTTTGTGATGACTAGGAGTTAAAAGAAAAACTTTGCTTCCTAATTCCTTAAGACAAACTGTAAGACTTGGCTGGATGAGGTGTGCAAGGCAGGTGCTGGAGTTTCTATTAATGGCTGGTATCTAAACAGAGGACACAACTGTGAAAACACAGTGGGAAGGAATGCTGACATTCCAGTGCCGGATTGTTCACGTCCTATCCGATGGTCCTAGCATGAAATTATTGATGGCTACTGTTCTGAAAATGTGCCAGTTGGCGGGGGGATATGACAAGATATATCCCCAGGCCTTTTGGTGCATATGCTGAATATCAACAATGTGTCAAAGCATTTTTAAAAAAACCTGCACTTCTGCTATGCTGACTCTTAAATTGTTCATTTTCATATGAAATGAAATGTACAGGAAAATATATAAGTCATGCTGCAGCTCTTTTGTTTTTGTACAGAAAATGAGCATCAGTTTTGTAAGTTTCTTTTTGAAAGAGTTTCATTGTTCCCAAACGTAGAAAAGCACAGTTAATCCCAATCTGACCAGAATGCAATGTCTAATGACAATATTGCTACATGTATTGTGTTGCTAGATTGAATGTCAATTCATGGCTCGTATGTATCTGTTACAGACATTGGTATTTTAATTGGGAGATCATGAATTTCAGTTCAATTATGAATTTCATAAACATATGGGAAACTTTAATGATTCCCAATAAACTTTTGAATTAAGAAAACCAAATAAGGGGAATGCTTAAATATAATTCCAGGGACATAGCGATGGAAAATTCTCACGTTAAGTTTAGGAAATAGTGTGTCAACATTACAATATTTTTGCACACAAATACGCTTAGGCTTGCTGATGCTTCTATCTCTTGAATGCAGTGATTTAGACTCAGGTAGGTGCTGGTAGCCCATCACTACCTCATCTGACTGACTATTCTGTATGAGGAGGCCTAGATGGTGCCTGTTGCCAAACTATTTAACTATGGAGGTCATCATAGCCAGGCCTATTTTTAAAAAATTCATTCATGAGATGTGGGGGTCGCTGGCTAGGTCAGTATTTATTACCCATCCCTAATTGCCCTTGAGAAGGCGGTGGTGAGCTGCCTTCTTGAACTGCTGCAGTCTATGTGGTGTAGGTACACCCACAGTGCTGTTAGGAAGGGCGTTTGAGGATTTTGATCCACCGACAGTGAAGGATTGGTGATGTATTTCCAAGTCAGGATGGTGAGTGGTTTGGAGGGGAACCTCCAGGTGGTGGTGTTTCCATCTATCTGCTGCCCTTGTCCTTCTAGATTGTAGCAGTGCTGTTGAAGGATCCTTGGTGAGTTCCTGCAGGGCACCTTATAGATGGTACACACTGCTGCCATGTGGAGGAGTGAATGTTCGTGGATGGGGCGCCAACCAAGTGGGCTGCTTTGTCCTGGAAGGTGTCAAGCGTCTTGAATGTTGTTGGAGTTGCACTCATCCAGGCAAGTGGAGAGAATTCCATCACACTCCTGTACCTTGTAAATGGTGGACAGGCTTTGGGGAGTCAGGAGGTGGGTTACTCACCACAGGATTCCTAGCTTCTGACCTGCTCATGTAGCCATAGCATTTATTTGGCTAGTTCAGTTCAGTTTGTGGTCAATGGTAACCCCCAGGATGTTCACAGCGGTGGATTCAGCAATGTTAATGCCATTGAATGTCAAAGGGAGATGGTTAGATTCTCTCTTGTTGGAGACGGTTGTTGCCCTGCAATTGTCAGATGCAAAAGTTACTTGCCACTTGTCAGCACAAGCCTGGATTTTATCCACTTCTTGCTGCATTTGGACATGGACTGATTCAGTAATTGAGGAGTTGCGAATGGTGCTGAACATTGTGCGATCATCAGTGAACATCCTGACTTTATGCTGGAAGGAAAGTCATTGATGAAGCAGCTGAAGTTGGTTGGGCCTAGGACACTACCCTGACCTCCAACAATGACAACCATCTTGCTTTGTGCTAGGTACGACTCCAACCAGCGGAGAGTTTTCCCCCTGATTCCCATTGAGACCACTTTTTCTAGGGCTCCCTGATGACACACTCGGTCAAATGCAGCCTTGATGTCAAGGGCAGTCACTCTCACCTCACACTGGGAGTTCAGTTCTTTTGCCTATGTTTGAACCAATGCTGTGATGAGGTCAGGAGCTGAGTGGCTCCGGCAGAACACAAACTGGGCATCTTAGAACCATAGAACCATTGAAAAGTTACAGCACAGAAGAGGCCATTTGGCCCATCTTGTCCATGCCTGCCTAAGGACACCCAGGTGCCCTTTCTAATCCCACCTTCCTGCACCCGGCCCATAGCCCTGCAGTTTACAGCACTTAAAGTGCAGATCCAGGTACTTTTTAAAAGAGTTTAGAGTTTCTGCCTCTACCACCAGCTTGGGCAGTGAATTCCAGACACCCACTACCCTTTGTGTAAAAAAGTTCTTCCTCATGGCTCCCTATACCTTCTGCCACTTATCTTGAATCTATGTCCCCTGGTTCTAGAATTCTTCATCAAGGGAAACAATTTTATCCTGTCTACTCTATCTATTCCCCTCATAATTTTGTACACCTCAATCAAGTCACCTCTCAGCCTTCTTTGGTCTAAGGAAAATAACCCCAGCCTATCCAATCTCTCCTCGCAGCTACACTTTTCTAACCCTGGCAACATTCTTGTAAACCTCCTCTGCACTGTCTCCAGAGCTGCTTTGTCCTTCCTGTAATGTGGTGACCAGAACTGCACACAATACTCCAGTTGTGGCCTCACTAGTGTTTTATACAATTCCAACATTATATCCTTACTTTTATATTCTATACCTCTGCCAATGAAGGAGAGCATTCCATATGCCTTCAGTGAGCAAGTTATTGCTGAGCAAGTTATTGTGAAGCAATTGTCACTTGATAGCACTGTTGATGACCCATTCCACCACTCTACTGATGATCGAGAGTAGACTGATGGAGCAGTAATTGGCCGGGTTGGATTTGTCCTGCTTTTTGTGTAGTGGACATACCTGGGCAATTTTCCACTTTACTGGGTAGATGCTAGTGTTGTAGCTGTGCTGGGATAGCTTGGCTTGGGGCGCAGCAAGTTCTGGAGCACAAATCTTCAGTATTATTGCCGGAATATTCTCAGGGCCTTTAGCCTTTGCACTATCCAGTGCCTTCAGTCATTTCGTGATATCATGGGGAGTGAATTTAATTGGCTGAAGACTGGCATCTGTGATGCTGGGGACCTCCGGAAGAGGCCGAGATGATTCATTCACTCGGCACTTCTGGCTGAAGATTGGTGCAAATGCTTCAGCATTATCATTTAGGACGAGGATATTTGTGGACCTTCCTTCTCCAGTAAATTGTTTAATTGTCCACCACCATTCATGTTTGGATGTGGCAGGACGGCAGTGCTTAGATGTGATGCATTGCTTGTGGAATTGCTTAGCTCTGCCTAGCGCTTGCTGCTTAAGCTGTTTGGCATGCAAGTAGTCCTGTGCTGTAGCTTCACCAGGTTGACACCTCATTTTTAGGTATGCTTCTCCTGGCATGCCCTCCTGCACTCTTCGTTGAACCAGGGTTGAACTCCTGGCTTGATGGTAATGGTAGAATGAGGGATATGCCAGGCCATGAGGTTACAGATTGTGGTTGAGCACAATTCTGCTGCTGCTGATGGCCCACAGCGCCTCATAGATGCCCAGTCTTGAGTTGCCAGATCTGTTTGAAATCTATTCCATTTAGCATAGTGGTCATGCCACACAACACGGTGGAGGGTATCCTCAATGTGAAGACAGAACTTTGTCTCCCCAAGGACTGTGCAGTGGTCACTCCTATCAATACTGCCATGGACAGATGCATCTGTGGCAGGCTGGTTGGTGAGGATGAGGTCAAGTATGTTTTTCCCTCTTGTAGGTTCCTCACCTGCCGCAGACCCAGTCCAGCAGTTATGTCATTTAGGGCTTGGCCCGTAGTGGTGCTACCGAGCTTTTGGTGATGGACATTGAAATCCCCCACCCGAAGTACATTCTGCGCCCTTGCCACTGTCATGGCTTCCTCCAGGTGGTGTTCAACATGGAGGAGCACTGAGTCATCAGGTGAGGGGGGATGGTATGTGGTAATCAGCAGGAGGTTTCCTTGCCCATCTTTGACCTGATGCGATAAGACTTCATGTGGTCCGGAGTCAACGTTGAGGACCCCCAAGGCAACTCCCTCCTGACTATATATCACTGTGCTTCCACCTCTGCTGGATCTGATCTGCCGGTGGGACAGGACATACCCAGGGATAGTGATGGTGGTGTCTGGGACATTATCTGTAAGTTATGATTCCATGAGTATGACTATGTCAAGCTGTTGCTTGACTAGTCTGTGAGACAGCTCTCCCAATTTTAGCACTATCCCCCAGATGTTATGAAGGAGAATTTTGCAGGGTCGACAGGGTTTGCCTTTGTCATTACTGGTGCATAGGTTGATTTTCGGTGGTCCACCTGGTTTCATACCATATTGACTTGGTTTTTAATGGTTTAATACAGCTGAGTGGCTTGCTAAGCCATTTCAGAGGGTATTTTAAGAGTCAACCACATTGCTGTGTATCTGGAGTCATGTGTAGGTTAGACTAGGTAAGGATGGCAGATTCCCTTCCCTAAAGGACATTCATGAACCAGATGGGTTTTTACAACGTATTTTCATGGTCATCATTAGACTGTTAAGGCTGAATTTTCCCCCCCATTGGGGGCGAAGATGATGGGCTGGTGCGTGCGGGTGCACTTCCAATCAGCGCCCCTGATTGGAGGTGTGGCGCCATTTTATGTGGGTGGGCCAGTTAAGGCCCGCCCAGTGTGACGTCCGTAGGGGGGGTGGGGGGGGGGGGGGTGTGATTCCCAAAATCGAGAGTGCGGTCTTTTGCGCATGCTCACGAAAGAGCGCTCTCATCTCCCTGAGGCTAAGTGCAACCTCAGGTAGATCGGCTCTCAATGTGAAAAAGCTCAAAATAGAAAAATAAAATTTCCCTAACATGTCCCCTCTTGTGACAATGTCACATGAGTTGGGACATGTTCATAATTTCCAAAAAAACTTTATTAAAATTTTTAAAACCCTACATGAAACTTCATCCCACCAGTAGATGAGTTTTCATGCTTTTTCTAGTTCGTGCCGGGGCTCCTGGCCTGCCTGCAGGTCCACTAATTACTTTAATTGCTCTTTCAATGGCCTCAGTTGGCCATTGACAGGTCGGCAGGCGCACAGCTGATTTGCTGATTTTGCTGTGTCCCCGCCTTCCTGAAAATTTAAATGGGGCGTGATGATGTCGGGAGTTCCGCCCGAGGTCACCACGCACCATTTTACACGTCGGCGAGCGGGCCCCACCACCCCCCCCCCCCACCACTCCCCTGCTTGCTGATGGTAAAATCCAGCCTTTAATCCCATAGATTTTATTGAATTCAAATTCCCCCACCTGCTGTGGGTGGATCTGGCCAGAGCATTACCTTTGGTCTCTGGATCACAAGTCTAGTGACAATACCATTACACCATTGCCTCTTCTATCCTTATCCAGTGTCCACTTTCCAGCAGGAATTGTAGGACATAACCAAGAATTGATACTGTGATTGATTTTTATCCCTTCTAAAGCCTTCCCCAATGTAATTTTTTATTGCAGCTTGAATTGGACCTGGGACCTTCCTTATCAGTATAAACCTACAAAGAAATCCTATATTTATATAATTATTATCAGGTCAATTGCACACATTTGAAGTATTTATATTGTAAGAATTCATGTGATAATTAGATTGCCGCATGTTCTCTATAAAGGGTGCTCATTTAAATACAGAGCTGTCATTTAGTGTAGACAAAAGCATAACTGTAAGAGAGACACTGATAAGCATGAGATACAAAATTTTAATTAAAGAAGAAAATACAGATAAATGCAAAATCATGCATATTTGCAATCTGACTTATCATTTAGAGAAAAAAAAGTTCTCAGGGAAACATAGCTAATTGTTGTAACTTGGTTGGATCAGGGATTTACTCATCTAGAGAAATTAAGAAGAAGTGGTTTGATACCAAATTGAAAGCCAGGAAATGCATCACCACAGGAAACAGACCAATAACACAGGTGGAGCGGAAACAAAGCCAGTGTGTAGAATGCAATGAAGTGTAAGCATGTGATAGCTGAATCAGAATTCAAAGAAATAGCATAAATATGTTCTGAATTTGTTATGTATTAGAATGCACAGCATCAATTTTAACTGACAGTTGATGCCCAGAGCTGTTAATATACATAAATGTAGACGGATGAAAAATCTTTAATGCCAGAGTATGCTGTCAGATACTTCAGAAAACATGATGCAAGATTCTTTACAGCCCTGACTTAGTGTCAACCTTGGGTCAATGGTAACCATATCGCCTTTCAATCAGAAGGTAGTACGTTCCCACTCGAGACTTGAGTACATAATCTAGACTGCCATTTTGGTGCAGAACTGAAGGAGTATTGTGCTGTAAGAGGTGCCATCTTTTGGATGAGATATGAAACAAGGCCATGATTGCCTCTCAGGTGGTGTTATGGATCCCCATGCACTTTTGGAAGAAGAACAATGGAATTCTCCTAGTGATCTGGTCAACATTTATTCCTTGCCAACTCTCACCTAAAATGGTTAATCTGGCATTTTATTTGTTTGTGAGAACTTGCTGTGTACAAAGTGGCTGCTGCGTTATAATAGTGACTACACTTCAAATGTATTTCATTAGCTCTAAAGCTCTCTGGAATGTCCTGTGGTCATGAAAAGTGTTATATAAATGTAAGTCCTTTCTGTCTTTTTTTTATCCTTCTTGGCACTGCTGGGCTGGAAAATGTTGTGCACAATGGTGGTATCTTCACAGTTCATTGACACTCCTGCTGCATGCCCACTGAGCAACCAACATTTATTTTTTGTAAGGGGCTACACCAAGTTACACCTGGCCGCCATTGGTCTTTTTGACAATGCTATCAAGTAGGACATTAGCGTCTGAAAGGTAAAAGACAGGTTAATATTTTCATATTCTTAACCAGAACATTCAATGTATTGGCCTATATCTGTTCTTTCAGTGTTTGACCCATTGGTTTGTGTTTTTCATTCCTACAATTTTCAAAAATTAATCTGGACATTTCTTAAAAAATGTTTGGAACAGGTGTGGAATAAACTGGCATCTATAAAATATCAATATTTCATAGTTTTTTCAAGCTTGTTGCTTTTAGAAGCTTAGCTGATCCATACAGTTACAAAACCACATTTGGGAACTATTACAAGAAGCAATAACAGTTTTGAAATGAACAAAAAGTAGAAAAATGTAAGTAGAGGGCTACAAATTTGTGTAAACAGGATCACATTCAGATTCCATTCTTTCATGCTAACAAAACAAATTATGAATGGCACATTGTGTTTATTAGAAATGGCTTGACATAAAGAAAAAATGCTTTTAATTTTAATTGTTGTGTGACTGTTACACGATGCTTCACATGCTGTATTGTACAACTTTGCTTTATAATGCAAAGCAAACCAATGCTCCTAACTGAGACTAATTCAGCTTGTGTAGTATTTAAAATGTGTTTTATGCTTTATTTAAAGACATTTCATGCAAATTAATAAAGTTCTGGATTTAATTACTGTTCCAAACTGAATGAGTTGATCTTATTAACAGCAACAGTGGAGTGCAACAATTATAATCAGCACCCCAAGCTGAGTTGAGTGGGTGGGTAAGAGAGACGTCAGCTAGGGAGTTGGGTTGCTGCTCTTTGTCAGTATTCAGTACTGGTAAGCATGAATTTGAATGTCTTGTGAGAATAGAACCAAGATCACTTGTGATGCTTTCTTTCGTTGAACAGTGTGCTGAACAAGTGAAGAATGACCTGCTTGAATCAGCGGTCCAGATTTTCACTGAGATATGGAGACTCCGCGGAGCTTCCAAAATGGTGAGTGGGACCCAGCCCTCATTTCTGACACATACAATTTTTTCCAACAGGGGAAAGTGATGGGGGGGAGGCATTGGTGAGTCACTAATGAGGGAAACCCAAATACACTGGGCCATTCGAACTCGCTGCTGAGTTAAAATAGACTCTATTTTGATTGCTGCAAGGGACTTGCAGTATTAGATTTTTATAACTTTCTTTGATTTCACCTCCACATGGTTCCTGACGTCTGGCCAGGTGGATAATATATGAGTTGGCATTGATTTGGTATGGGGGTATAAGAGACAATTAAGGGTAGGTGGGGCTGTGAGGGGTGAGGGCTAGAGGGCCTAAAATCTTATAACACAACATAGTCCCAGAGAACTGAGGCAAGCCTTCTAACCAGCCCGTCTTGGCACTTAACTACCTACACTTCCCTTCCAGGAATGGTGGGGCTGATTCCATCTCACACTTGCAGCATTCAGGGGCCTTGTGGTGAGGCGGGAAATTTCCCGACTACAGCTACCCACTTCAGTAGTGAAAATCTAGGCCAGTGCCTTCCGGAAATGAGAGGAGTAAATTATAAAAGGCGAGGGGGCAACAAGTAAGTTTTCAAAAAGCTGTGTTATACATGATGGAATATTTGAAGTGTAAAAATACTTCCTCCTTGATTTTCCTGGTGGGTGCATAGTAACTGTCAATATTTACTGCAATTGTTTACTCAGATAAGGTGAAATGCTCTCTGCACTCATTTTCCCATATTTCTCTTTTAATGGTGTTTACAGATCAAATACCTGGTGAGATCTTGATGTAGGGCTGAATGCTCCTGATGTTTCAAATTCTTTCGATTGTGTGGAATTTAGTCCCAACCCTCCCAGCTACAAGCAGTATATTATTTGGAATGTCATTTTATCACTGGGGTCAGGCATCCTATGATATTCAGCCCCCTCTAGTATTTTCCTTTCCCAGGCTCAAATCTGGAGCTGCTGGTCTGAATTCTATCTTGATTTGAACCTGTTAGTATTGACACCGATGGTCTGCTAAGCACATTTATGTGACTGTGTCCCAAATCAATATTTTCTCAAGGTTGTCAAGCTTTAATATCAAATTAATTTTAATAAGGTAAACTGAATGAGTTTCACATACCAGGAAACTTTCCATTAATGTCCCAACAAAATGGACAGTGAACAGTGGTTTGTGAGTATAACATAACAACATCTACTATTGATTTAACAGTGATTTAGTAAATAGTTGATGGTTGCTCTTCAGTGGTAACATAATGGACCTGAGTTCATAGTTTTTTTTTCCTGATACTAATGCAGTTTGTGTTATGTAGTTATGTGGAAATGCTGTTGTTTTTTCCATTGCCACTTGTAATTTTAATACCCGCACAAATGTTTGATATACAGGCCTAGTAAATTTTAGGTAGGCTTGGGCCTACATGTTCTTACAAAATTTTTTTATTCGTTCATGTGATGTGGGCATCACTGCCTAGACCAGCATTTATTGCCCATCCCTAATTGCAGAGGGCATTTAAGAAATAACCATATTGCTGTGGGTCTGGAGCCACAAGTAGGCCAGACCAGATAAGGGCAGCAGATTGCCTTCACTAAAGGACATTAGTGAACCAGATGGGTTTGTGCGACAATCAGCAATGGTTTCATGATGGTCATCATCAGACTTTTAATTTTAGATTTTTAAAAATTGATTCAAATTTCACCATCTGCCATGCTCTGGGATTTGAACCAAGAGCATTATCCTGGGTGTCTGGAATACTAGCCCAGTGACAATACCACTACACCACCGCCTCCCCTTATTTAATGTTTGGTTATCCCCAGTGGTTTTGCCCACTTGCATACACAGGACAGAATTTTTCCCATTCTGCCTGCAGTGGAGTTCATGGTGGTTGGGAGCAGAAAATCTAGTGGGAGCCAAAAAATTGGTTTCTCACCAGCGTGAAAATAGTTTGCAATTCTCCTGATGGCAGATTGATGGTGGATCGAGGTATCCAGCCGACTAGTGGCATGAACGCCATTTGCATTCTTCAATATTTCATGAATGCTCATTAAATATGCTTCTCTCCAGAATTTCATGGTGCCTTCCAATCTTGCAACATGCCATTGGGAAATCATTGGTCTGAATCACATTTTAAAAAGAGTGGTGTGCAGTGGTCAGACCACACTTGGCTGAAGAATGGAGGTGAGTACAACATTCAGAGCTTACCTGCCGCAGTGCTGCGCTGGTTTTGTTGCGACGTAGTGGAACGGCTGGGTGTAGGTTAGTCTGCCCCCGGTGAGTACCCTTAGACACCACTAAGGGTGTCTAAAGACACCACTGTGCAGCGGTACTCATGCAGGGCTGAACACTCAGAGATCAGCATTTCAGCTGGGTTGGGGATGGGGTGGGGAAGGACACCGGACACATGAATGGCAAAGGGGCAGGAAGGCATTGCAAGGAGCTGGGAGAGAGGGGAAAGGCATGGAGATGGGCAGGAAGGCATTGCAAGGGGTTGGGGGTTAGGGGGAATCATGGAAGGCAGAGGGCAGGAAGGCTTTGCGAGAGATGGAGGAGGAGAGGGAATGATGGCATGCAGGGGAAGACCTTTCTGAGACAGAAGTCATTGAAAAACATGCCTTAACATCAGAGTCACTGCATTTCAACATTAACACAGAGGCATGCGAAATTTGGGAATACAGGCAACCGTTAATACATGGCATCACATCAATGAAAGACATTGGAATTCGTAATGGACCAAAAGGCATCCAGTCATTAATCATGAGCAACTTATTGTTTATCAGTATGCTAAATCAGAGATTGGAGCACTGAGCTAGGTCAGGTCATGCATGTCATTCAAAACTTCTCTAACCGCGTGAGATTGAGATGTAAAGTCTCAGGGATGGCATCTTATCACTTTGATGTGTCTGTTAGTGCCTCAGGTACAAGGTTGCATCAGCGACAAATCTAGTAGTGCAGAAGCCACCATAGATCACTATAGTCCCTTTTGGCTCAAGATTGTGAGCTTCGCTATTTTCAGAGAGAAGGACAACAGTCATATAATCAGGGCTCAATGCTGCCTTCTTGAGGGTTCTAATGGAATGGAGGAGGAGAAGAAAGGTCTGGCATTGTCTAGTGCAGCTTCAGGAGGGGACCCCGCCTGAGGTCCTGGGTGCAGGGGACCCACAGCAAGAACATGAGGATACGGAGGGTAGACCCAGACTCAATGGGTTTGCAGCAATCTCAGACTTCCCAAGAATGCAGTGTGCATTAGACTGCACCCAGGGGGGGTTTAAGGGCTCCATGGCAGCAGCTCCTAATATTTATCAACAGTAAAGGGTTTCATTTCATCAATGTCAACTGGTCTGTGATCATCGGAAGCACATAATGCACATTTATGCCAGGTACCCTGGGGGTTCCCATGATTCATACATCACTCCCGGGTGCCTCAGATATTCAACAAATCTGAAGGAATGACTGCTTGGGCATAAGGGGTACCCACTGAAACACTGACTCATGACACCCCGCATCAGCCTCAGAGTGCTTTGGAGGAGAGGTATAACGCACTCATAGCTCCTCAGTCTGTAATCAAGCGGACGATTGGCATTCTGAAGATGTGCTTCCGATGGTTAGACCACTCTGGTGGGGCATTGCTGTAGACTCCAGATAGGGTATCCCGCATCTATTTTTTTTTTTTTGTTGGGCATTGCTGGCTGGGCCATCATTTATTGCCCATCCCTAATTGTCTTTGAGAACTGAGTGGCTTGCTAGGCCATTTCAGAGGACATTTAAGAGTCAACCACCACATTTCTGTGGGTATGGTGTAACATATAGGCCAGATGATGGCAGATTTCCTTCCAGATGGGTTTCTATGACAATCATGGTCACCATTAGACTTTTTATTCAATTCAAATTTCACAAACTGTCGTGGTGGGATTTGAACCCATGTCCCCAGAGAATTACTCTGGGGTACTAGTCCAGTGACAATACCATTACACCACCACCTCCCCATGAACAACCTGTGCTGTAAGGGGGGAATCCCTTGCCAGAGGGAGAAACGGAAGAGGATGAAAGCTCTTTGGAGGATGATGAGCAGGAGGGCCAGGAACCTGAAGAGGATGATGAGGGTCAGCTACCATGGGACGATGCCATCGAGGAAGCACATGGAAGGCGTGCCTGTGCCACTTTAATTGCTAACAGATTCCAGGAGGAATAAAGTGAATGCAATGGGCAGTGGTCACATTTCTTCTGAACCTTAATACCATTCCATTGCATTGAAAGGGATGTCCAACCAGTCACATTGAAATCAAGTTCAGAATTCAGACTTTCACCTTCCAGCCTCATGACTGACCTGACCATGATCTCTAAGAAGGTCAGCGGTTCACCTTGTATGCATTCGGTCTGGGAAGTGAAAGTCGACACTACAGTGAGAATGCTGCAGCAACTTACTTGATGTCTTTGGCGCCACATTAATGAGAAACTACAGTGGTCAGTGAGGTGATGACATGGCTGGGGGTAACCTCCTCCTATCCAGGTCTTGTCCTTTGGCATTAACCCTGAGGAGACACAACTGCGCTAATTCTTCAAGGCTGCAGAACTGTCCTCACACAATGGTGTGCCGTCAGGGAGAAGGGTATAAGCACATTAAGCACACACTTCCAGTAAAGATTGTAATGCATCTCCATGACATCACACAAGGATCCAGAAATTATCTTCAATGAGGTTGACACCACATGAATGTGAATCTCACAGAGGGAGACTATCACTGTGTTGGAAGATGGCCAAACCTCGATATAAGAGAATTCATATGTATATAATCAAATGCCTTCTTTTGACCAAGCAATTCACATAAACATCAAATGTATTAACAAAAATGCAGTATTTATACAGTGGTTGCACACGCTTGACCCAAAAGTGATTTCAATATTTCTTAATTTTCCTAACCCTACCACTACACCTGGGGCTAAATCTTCCCTATTTTGGGTGGTCTGGGTGGGAGCGTCAAGGGCGGACGCAGAGCCGATCACCGCCCGCGATCAGCTGTGTGCCGCCATTTTATGTGGGTGGGCCAACTAAGGCCTGCCCAGCGTAACGTGCGGCCAGTAGCACTCAGTGCTACCTGTGTGGGCGGGGGGCGGAGGGAGAGGTGGGGCCTGTGCTCTTTTGCGCAAAAGAGGGCAGCAATCTCCCTGAGGCACAGAGCTGCCACAGGGAGATTAAGTTGATGGTAAAACTTTTTAATAAAGGAGTAACAAACTTATTTAAACATGTCCCATCTTGTGACAGTGTCACATGAGCTGGGGCATGTTTGTGAATTTAGCAAAATTTAATTAATTATTTTATAAAACCTTCAGGGAACCTCATCCCGCTCGTGGAGAAGGCTTCCTGAAAAACGTGAAGGCCGCTTGGGCTCTTCACCTGCCCACCAGCCTTAAGGTTGGATGGGTAGCATTGCTAACAACTTTAATTGTTTTTTTAATGGCCTTAATAGGCCGTTGACTGTTCAGCGGGCGCACAGAAACCTCTGGCACACGCCTGCTGAACAAAATATCTAAATGACATGAGGTGACATCAGGACGCATGCCCAACGCCATCTCGTGTCATTTTGCACTTATCGGGCCCGCCCCTGCACAACGATAGCAATGTTTGCCTGCTGGTTGCAGCCCTGACGTGTCCACAGAGGTGCCTCAGGGAGATTAGTTTTAAGTTTTAACAATTCAATTAGTGTTAGAAAAATTTTTATGACATGTCCCCTCATGTGAAACTGTCACAAGAGCTGGGACATTTGCATTAATTTCAATAAATATTTTTGAGAAAATTTAAAATCATTCATGAAACCTCATCCCACCCGTGGATGAGGTTCCATGAAAAATGCAAAGGCCGCCTGGGCTCTTTGCCTGCCCAGCAACCTTAAGGTTGGACGGGCAGCTCCGTTAATTATTTTAATTGTTAGTTAAATGGCCTTAATAGGCCTTTGACAGTTCGGCGGGCATGTAGCGGACTCGGGTGTGCGCCAGCCAAACTGAAAATGTAAAGACACGTGGTGACGTCAGGACGCACGCCTGACATCACCCCATGTCATTTTACATCTCGGTGAGTGGGCCCCGCCCCCACTTGCTGAGCTGAAAATTCTCCCCCTTATGTTTTTTGTTTCCTGCTTGTTAACTAACCCTCCATCGATGCTAATATATTACCCCCAACTCTATGAGCCCTTCCTTTTCCACAATGGGGACCAGCATATTTTTCATTTCCTTAAAATAACCCTGCTAAAAAGTGACTAAAATTCAGCATCTTGCACTATACCTATACAACTTCCTTCACACCAATTATTTTTCACAGCTCAAAATCTCCTTTCTCCAGTTTAACAGCCTCATTTTCCCAAATCTGCTATTTCATTCCCCCCTCCCCCCAGCCCATGTCACTTGGCAGACACCCCTCAACTGCATTGCCCTCATTCATACAATTGGCATGCAATGGCCTGATTTTTTAACTTGGCGGGTGGGCACAATCGGCGGGCCCAGGATCGGCCAGAAAATGGACCATCGACTGCGATCGGCCTCCGACCACAATTTCACACTGGCTGACCAATTAGCGGCCAGCCAGCATGAAGCCTGTGCTGAATAGCTCAGCCCCGCCAGGGTGGGAGCAGGAGGAAGGTGGACGATGATGTCAATGTGGGTGCGGGCGAGAGCTGAGAGAAAGCTCCCTGAAGGCAGAGATCTGCCTCAGGGAGCTGCAGAACTGAAAATGTCCTAATAAAGTTTTAAAAAGCAGAAGAAAAATGTCCGAGCAACACAATCAGGCATCTGAAAATATAGATGCTAAAAATGCTGCCCACAGATTTTATTTTAATTTTGTTTCATAACAGAAAACTCACCCTGCCCTTGGAAGAGGTCTCATGAAAAACGTAAAGGCGGCCTGGCCGATTTGCACTTCCGCCAACCGTATGGTTGGACAGGGATGAAAAATAGCAGACAGTTACGCTGTTAATGGGCTTACTTGCCGTCTTAATTGTCAGTGGGAGCGCTTTTGATTGTTGTGTGTGCCCACCGAGTGGAATATTGTGCTAGTGCATGATGACGTTGGGACGCTTGCCCGACGTCATCTCGCGTGATTTCACGCCCGATTAGGTCAGGCCTGCCCGATCAACATAAAATTGAGCCCAATGTCTGCCTCTGGCATGCAGAAGAGGCTACTTCCCAACCTTAAATACTTCACCTCCTTCAAAGAGAAGGCCGTAGAGCTTGTGGGAAGTCTTGTCATGGAAGATGACAAGTTCAGCAGTATTTGGCTCACACAAGGGCCTGAATTTTACAGGCCACCCTAGGTGGGGAAAGCAGACCGTTGGACTTGTAAATTAGGGCAGCGTATCTATCTCTGGCCTGCCTGCCTCCACCCCCACTCTGATTTATAAGCAGCAGGGGAGGCACTTGATGGGTCACCAGCCATGGCCCAATGGAGGCGCTTAAGTGGGAAATTAATGGCCACTAAAGGCCTCATCCTATCATCTCTCTGATTTAATTGGCGAGAGGCTGGCAGCTTTAACACTATGGGCTGCTGGCCACTTAAAGGGGAGGGTGCCTCTTTCCTGCAGCCCCAGTGCCAATTGCAGGCTCCTCACCATAGTTTTGTTCCCCCATATCCACCCTCCCTCTTCTCTGCCCTGTCCACCATCCTCCCACATACCCCTTGCCAGGGCATGTGAACATGTCCGGATCTATCGCCGAATGCCACCTCTTTGCCCTACCTGCAGGACCAGCAGTGGCCATTTCTCCTGCTGGCACTCCAATTGGCCGGCAGCTTTGTGAGATGGGACTTTCTCCTGGAGACCGACGGAAGTCCTCCCTCATACTAATTATAGGGCCGGCTCCCAAAAAATTAAAGTGGTGTAAACCTGCCAAGTGGAGGCAGAAGGATTATATGACACTGTGTGTCTAGACTGTTGCCCTGGCATCTCTTGCACCACCACACAGCAATGAGCTTCCACCCTCTCCTCTTCCTCCTTACTATCAAGACGGTAGTGCTCACACGCTATTAGCTCCTCACCTCTTTTCCCCTAGATTCACCATCATAATGAATGGCACAGAAGGGGCCAGATGACCATGCAGTGGAGGGTAATGGGGACCAAGCCTACCAGGAGTCACAGCTGCTTGCTACTGCCATGTGTCAGGACAATAAGACGTGCCCGCCTTCAGCATGTCGCCCTGATAACACAATGCCAGTGGAATGTGGGAGGCAATGTCAAGCAATCCCGGAGCAAGCTGACATGAGTTGAGGACCATGTACATCCTATGCACCTTCCATGCAGCATGAAGAGCCAACAACCTACTTATACTCAGGTGGAGTACTAGAATAGGCGATTGAAAGGCACATGTGGCACTCAGTGGAAGCGTGGGGAGGAGATATTTAAACACCTCAAAATGGGGGTTTGGTGCAAGTTTCATTGGTCTGAGCTCCAAGCCCAAGCTGCCTCCAAAACGCCCACTTCTGGTTTTAATGGAGTTGGAGCAAGGCGGACAGGAGGCAGGATGGCACAATAAATATCATAATGAGGTCGCTTGTCTCAAATTAATCCCATTTGAAACTTAACTTGCCAGCTAAACTGAAGCCTGCTGATTCCAACGTGTCTGCTTAGACAATTCCCACTGATCGGACACTGCTCTCTGACCCTTCCAACACTGCAACCTCTGCCATTGAGGCTTCTGCTATTTCACTGCCTGCCTGCCTTTACCCCAACCCCCACAAATACCCCTGATCTCCAATCTCTTCTGCCATCTTTCTGATCTTGTCCCTAAGCCTCCGACTTTCAATTCTCCAACCCCATTAACCCTCACCCCTGCCTCAGTCTGCGCCCTTCATCTCCCACCCACATCCAGCCCTCTAATCTCCCCTTTAGGCCTCAGATTTCCACCCCAGGCCTCTGATCTCTGAATCCCCACTGAAGGACACAGGGGTAGATCCCCACTTGATATCCCTGCCAATGAGAACCCAAGCCTGTCAAGCAGGCTGTCTTCTGGCTGGGGAATCTGTCAGTGACATCAAATGCACTGGAGCTAAAATTCAGGGAAAAACCTGCTTTCCAGGTTTTTCATGCCCCACCAGGGTCACCCCACCACTTCCAGTGGGTCAAGAAAATTAAAACTGCACCCCAACCCCCCACCTCACCAAGATATTCAAAAAAAGTTGGATAACTGTGAATTATTGCATGAAAATAGACTGCACTGCTAAGGTGTTTTCATGGAGGTTACAGACAAAACAAGGGTGCATTTCCTTTCTGCTGACTAATTTACTCAAGTGATGATAAGGTCGTGTCAGTGCAAAGAGGCCTGAAATGTTGTGATACACGAAGTTGGGTAGTGAATTGAGGGAATGTCTGTTTATTTGCAAGCGGGGAAGAAGGGCAGCCTGTGGTGCCAAAGGTGATTTGTGTTAAACGGAAAAGAAGATTTCATCAATAATCTGTGACCTGATGGCTTTGCTGTATCACTGCCTGCAGGTCTTCATGATAGAAAAGGAACTCCGTGGGGAAGACTAACTAAGCAAGGGCCTGGTCAAAGTCCAGTCCTTCCTGAAGTGTGAGATTGGGAATAGCACCCCAGATTGGAATTATTTTTGATACCCAACCTGGAGTAATCTGACATAACCAGGCAGAGAAAGTGTGTTTTTAACACTCTATGATTTTTCCAATGAGCAATCCAGTGCATCATTGAAACTCCCTTCTGTTGCAGTTTGGTCTATTCTTAAGGGGTCATTTGCCATGGGAGCAGGCAGTAGGGAGGCTTTGTCAACCAAACTTCTGTATTGATTTGATCTGCATCCGAAGAGGTCAGAGAGGACCAAATGACAGTGGATGAAAGCACCCTGGTAACTTCCTGCACATCGGGCTTTGACATGTAGAATCCTCTGTTCTGTCGAAGGGTCATGAGGACTCGAAACGTCAACTCTTTTCTTCTCCGCCGATGCTGCCAGACCTGCTGAGCTTTTCCAGGTAATTCTGTTTTTGTTTTGGATTTCCAGCATCCACAGTTTTTTTGTTTTTACCTCTGTTGTTGCATGGTATCTGACACTGGGGTCGAAACAGTTCACATTGTTGAGTGCGTGTTCTGTGGGTGTCCTCATTATAATGTGGTTGCCATTGATTGCACCGTAGACATTGGAGAGGCTACCTATCCTATAAAACTTTATGCCCCAGTCTAGCTGCTACCTTGCTGTAGAGCTAATAGTAATGAGTTGGCATGCTGTCGTATAAAGAGCTTTCGTGACCTGACAAATACATACACTTGTTGATGTTACATAGACTCTCCAACCCCCACCCCCCATGCACCGCACCCCCCGGCTCCCCTCTACAATGGCCCTGTGCCCTAGATGTTGCAGGTGCATTATAACATTGGAAGATCACCAGAGGCAATTGAATGTGGCTGCAGGCCCTCTTGTAGCAAGTCACAGAGAGCCCTATTTCCCCTTTGCTAAAGTGCATCCTACTTATGCACAAATCATGAAAAGCTCTCATAAGACTTTGGTTGTCTCTATATTTGAATGAAGAAAGAGTAATTAATATCTGGTGGACTGAGTTCTCCTTAAGTGGTGCCTGCCTTCATCCTATGCTGCACTTCCTCCTCCATGAATAGCGCACCAAGGTCCCTGAGAAAACCTGAACAATGGTGGGGTTTTGTGGGGAGGGATGGTCTGAAATTAATGACAAAACTTTACGTCCCGGGGTGGGCATGTGGCTGACCTGGTCGGGCGTAAAATAGTGCGCGCTGACATCGGTAAGTATCCCGACTTCATCGTGCACTCGTGCAATATTTCGCTCGACAGGTGCTAGTGGGTGCCAGAGCTGAGCCCGCCATTAATTTAGTGGCCACTTAATGCCATTAAGAGTCCAATTGACTGCAACTTTTTGATGCCTGTGCGATTTCGTGCCTGGCGCAGGGGCAAAGCAGGCAGGTGGGCAGCTGACATTTTCAAAAACCTCATCCACGGGTGGGATAAAAGGGCTGAACAGCATTGCCAGTGTGAGTAGTGAGGAGTTTGGTACATAGTTTGTTGCTGGTGATTTGTTGGTACTTGGCAGCTTCATTCTATCCGAGGCTTCATTCTTACCATTTCCAGGCTTCATTTTAGGCCTCCTCGGTGTCTCAAAGGACCCTGTAGGATTCAGACCGTGTGGACCCTTCCAGGTATCAGATAGCCTTCTGTCATCCTGGTAATGGGGATTGTGGTCTCCGTGATGGCACCTCCTCTGAAGAGGAAGAGAGGGGCAGAAGGGAGAGGGGGCCAGGTGTCCCAATGCAGCCTCCAGGGGAGCGACCTATGGGAGGAGAGGCACAGGCACTAACGGCACAGGGTCAGCAGGTAGTCCAAGGCAGAAGAAGCCACAGAAGATGCCTGCTGCCAGGGTTTACAAGCGGCAATGCAGCTACCTCAATACGTCCGAGGTGCAATGCCGAAGTGGGCTCTGCCTCTCAAGGGAGACCGTGACCTCCATTTGTCGGATGATCGGGCCTGAGATCAGCACCGACTGTGTGGGTGGACACCTAATGCCAGTGGCATGAAGGTCGCAGTGGCCCTCAACATCTATGCCTCCGGTTCTTTCCAGGGGTCAGCGGGGGATCAGTGTGGAGTCTCCCAATCAGCTGTCCACAGCTGTGTCAAGTTGGTGACAGAAGCTCTGTTCAGGCGGGTACTGACCTTTATTCTTTACCGTATGGACAATGCCAGCCAGTTTGAGCGAGCCAGAGAGTTTTCAGCGATTGCTGAGTTCCCCCACAACCAGGGTGCAACAGACTGCACACATGTGGCCATCAAAGTGCCAGTGGGTGAGCCCAGTGCCTTCATCAACAGTAAGAGATTCCACTCTATGAATGTGCAGATAGTGTGTGATCACAGGATGCAGATTCTGCAAGTCTGTGCAAGGTACCCAGGCAGCACTCATGACGCGTATATCCTGAGACACTCCCAGGTGCCAAGGCTATTCAGTGCTCCAGCCTGACCGGATAGATGGCTGCTGGGTGACAAGGGCTGTCCATTGAAGAGGTGGCTCATGACGCCTCTCCGCCAACCAAGAACAGAAACAGAGAAGCGTTACAATACAATTCATGCCTTCACAAGGGCGGTAGGTTCATAGGTCTTCTCAAGATGCATTTCTGATGCCTGGACTGTTCAGGGTGTGCACTACAATACCCCCCAGATTGGGTGTCCCTGATCGTGGTTGCATGCTGTGCTCCATAATCTGGCACTGGCAAGGGGGGACCCACTGGAGGAAGAGGATGTTGATGCAGCTGCATAGGCCACAGATGATGAGTCCAGTAGTGAGTCAGAAGATGAGCACAGTGAGGAGAATGCTGAGGGTATGGAGGCAGAACTCAGTAACCTCCAGGGAGACAGGGACACCAGGGATGCCTTGATCCAATGCTCCTTCTGCTAGGCTGCCAAAGATCAGCTTCAAACACATGCCAGGGCTGCCTCCTTCATTCTGGATGTCTGAAAGGACCCTTTCATTTAACCCAAAGAATACTCAGTGCCTCTACAATAAAATTCAGAGCCGCTTACATCCAGCTGGCATACCCTGCACCAAGAAAATAAAAAAGTGAAGCATACACAGGCCATGACGACAAAAACAAAATTTATGTAATTTTGACAACTCCGACTTATTTACATAAATGTCTCTGACCTTCATTCCCAGACCAGTATAGATAAAGTAAACATAAATGAACATAAAATCACCCGTAACCTGTCCCTCTTGTGCTCATGGTGCCTTAAACTTACATTTGCCAGTGCTACGTCTAGGTGCTCCCCCCTTCACTGTCACCAGCAGCGAAGCCTGCTGACCCTGCTGCCATGTTGGCCTTGATGACCTTAGCGGTCGTCCTCTGGCCAGTGGAGCCTGTGCTGGTCCCGTCTGGGAGGGAGTGGCCAGGGCCATGGCTGACTTCTCCCCAGTCATCGCCACCTCATTAGATGCCTGGGTCACTGGCAGAGGGGTGGAGGAGCTGCTGCCATCATCCAGAGCGCCCTGAGAGGAGCCCACAGAGACGATAAGCAACTTGTGTGCAAATGTGAGATTGCTCTGGACATCCCTGCTCACCATTGATGGACAGGCACCAAGATGGGATACTAAATGCATCATTCATCTCCCACCCTGACACTGACCACCTGAAGTCATTGCCTGTGTGAGGGCTTGCAGGTCCGAGCACAACCCCAGCTACCGCTGATTCTGTTCCTGGCGCATGAGAGTCGTCACTCTCTCAATGGAGGAGGCAGTGCTCTCATCCATGACAGTCAATGCAGTGCTGATGCTCCGTAACGAAGACCATGGCATGCATACCCTCATGGATCTCTGCCAAATCCTCCTGCACATCTCGCAGGACATCCAGCATCTGCCGCCAAATGGAGGAATCCAGAGGCTCGTCATCTGCCTTCGCCTTAGCACTGCCCTGGTTCCCAGTAGTCCTCTGACTGCTGTCACCCTGGGCACTCTCTGCCACCGCTTGCACCTCAAGTGAATGTGAAGTGCCCTCACCAATGTGCACCGAGATACTAGTCGCCGATCTAATGCCCACTGAGGTGGACCATCTGTGCTGGTGCCTGTTTCAGAGAGCGGTTGTGAAGCAGGTGCAACAGAAACTCAGTGGTCCTCCTTCATCAGGCGTGGCCCTTCGGGGTCTGCAGAGCGAACGCCTGCTGGCGAACCCGAACTAGGACATGTCATCACACTGTCACTGTGCATGCCAGACACCCTGGTGAGACAATGGAGATCTGCATCATGGTGCCATCATCTTTCAATGGTCACTGGGGACTCCAGGCTCGAGGCTCACATCAATGAAGAGACTACACAAGAATTGAACAAGCCACCATCCTCACCTCTGTGCAGTGCACTCTACCCTTCATCTGGCACCTCTGCCTCTCCACGCCCGGCTGCACGTGGAGTGTGCCGGCTCTCGAGCTCCAGGGTGTCTCGCTTGAACCTGCTGAGCAGCAGGAGGTTGGGCGGACCTCTGCCTGTACCTGCCCCCGCTGCCTGGTTATGCCTTGTCTTCTCCTGAAATAACAGAGGAGCATTAATTAGTCCACTCTATATCTGCAGCGCCATTGCAACCCGGCCAAGCCCAGCTGAGGAACACCTCGCAGGGCACATCCAAGTCGTGGCCCTTGAGCCGCAAGGCACTCAGTCCAAGCAGCCAGGGCTCACCCCCTTGGCCAGCTCTGGCGTCACTGACATTTGGCACTCAGAATCTAGCAGCCCTGAGGCCCACTTTTGCATACTGACCATGCCAACAAGGTGCTCATCCTTCCTGAATGTAGCAGGTTATTGAAGTGCTTCTGGTCCTGCACCCATGTATGCCGCACCATGTAATGGCTGCTGACCTGGGCTGACACCTCCTCCCAGGCCCTCTTGGTAAGGTGTGGTGTCCTTGTCCTCTCATCTCTGGGGACAAGGGTGCCCCTCCTCGCAGCCACCTCCTCATGAAGGACGGCAAGGCACTCCTCGGCAAAGCGGGGGGGCCGAGTGCCCACCTGAACTGCCCTCCTACCTGCCGTGTTCAGCTGCACTCGACTCCATTGGGATCACAGAACATGCGTCCTTTCATGGCAGCCTTCCAGGGGCTGCCTGGGCTGTTATTAAACTGGCCACCAGGTCACCATTGGATCTGGCGGCTGACAGGCCACCGCCCAGCCCTTTCCGCCCAGTGTAGAGCCGTGTTTCACGCTGGGCGAGCCTTAATTGGCCCACTAGCGTGAAATTGCAGTTGGGAGTCAACTGCGGGCTGTTTCCTGGCTGATTCCAGGCCCACCAGCCACGCCTGCCCGACAACCTCAAAATCCTGCCTTATGATGCTGTCCGAAGCAAATGCAGTGCCTGAATTTTTCGCTCGTTGGGCAAGCGTGGAAAACGGGCTCCCGACCGCAATTGGCCTCCGACTGCAGTTTCACACTGGCTGACCAGTCAACACCCATTTAGCATGAAACACCCGCTGAGAAAGCCTCAGCACTGCAGGTATGGGCAGGAAGAGGGCGGGCGCTGACGTCACTGCGGGTGCTGGTGAGCGCTTCCACTCAGCTCCCTGAAGGCAGATAGTTGCCTCAGGGAGCTGCAGACCTACAAATAATAAAAGAAAGTACAAAAATGCTGCACAAAATGTCCATGCAGCACAATCAAACATCTAAAAGCATACCTCATAAAAAAAAACAGTCCCCAGATATCCCTTTTTATTTTATTTCCACTCTGGATCAAGGTTGGAGCAAAAATGCAAAAGCCGCCGGGCCGATTAGCCCGTCCGCCAACTGTAAAAGTAGATGTTCCATGAAAAATCACGTTCAAGTGCCTCCCTAATGGGCTTAAGAGCTCGCTTAATTGCCAGGGGGCAAGCTTCCAACAACCACGCGTGCCCGCTGAGCAAGATGTTGCGCAAGTGCATGACGATGTTGGGACACTCACCCGATGTCGTCCTGCATTATTTCGCAGCTGGATGGGTCGGGCGCGTGCTCACCTGCGGGACATAAAATTCTGGCCCAGGTTTTTGTAGTCAGAAGTCCAACGGGATGCTTTATAATGCATTTCCCAGGGCAAACCAGTGTTTAAATTCCTGAGGCTCAAAGATTTCTCACCTTGAATTCATCTTCTTGACTGTTGCTGCAACTCAAATGTCACTTGCCTAGAGTGTATCAGTATGCAGACCCAGGAAATTTGCAAGTCCAACGCCACTGGACCTCACTCTGACATATACAAATGAGGCTAATGGGGACTCTCAATGGATAGTGGGAAGGTTGAAGAAGTGCAATGGAACCTGGTTGACTTTCCTGTCATGTAACTGCCCTGTACCATTTAAACACTGGTAATACGCTAAAAGTGGTGAGAAAACCCCCGCCAGCCCCCACCCAGCGTCCAGACTGAAAACAACCCTAAGTAATAATGGGAGGATGTGTACAAGCCTTGGCAGACTTTTGATGGATGTGCATCTCACAAGTGAGTCATAGGGTCTTTTTTCTGTGTTATTCGTTCCATTTACACTTTGAAGTTTGCAGAGGAGGCAATAGCTCAGGTCACAATGACCTGTGCCAAACCATGCAATCCAATCGGGTATGTACCAAGGTTTTTAATATATTTCATAACTAG
Organism: Carcharodon carcharias; assembly: GCF_017639515.1. Classification (NCBI taxonomy): domain Eukaryota; kingdom Metazoa; phylum Chordata; class Chondrichthyes; order Lamniformes; family Lamnidae; genus Carcharodon; species Carcharodon carcharias. The sequence continues at coordinate 176,956,173 of NC_054467.1, forward strand.
ATTTCACATGTTGGAAGCGGTCTTACCCTAATCCTAGCACTACTTTTTAAAATTTTACACCAGACTGTACATTTTAAAAACAAAACCATACCTTTAATTCCACTACTAAAACAATAGGCCACAGTAAAATAACATGTTGGAACAAGTTGAAAGTTGATCTGGCTTTCAGCAGCACTCAGGAATGCGAAATACACATCAAAGCACGAGTGAGATGAAGTACTTAGGGTGCAACAGGAGACTTTATACTAATGTACAAGTAAAGTGTGAACAAGAAATGAAGGACTGGATAATAATGCACTTCCCAGTTCTGGATGTGATGCCTAAATCTTTCAGAAAGTCTGTGCCAAGGAAGAATTTTAACAGGGAATTTACAAGGAATAGTTTTCTGGTGACAATTATGGATGGAATTTTGTCTTAATTTTTCCCGTAATGCAATCACATCGTTAAAATTATAGGGCCTGCATTTGTTACTTAACTGTAATCTGTAAATCTCTACAGCATAATCCACACTTTTCTCATTATTGCTCAAAAGCGAGGCATGTTGCCAAGGTTTTTCATTTTGCATTCATTAGGACAAATGCAAGAATGCCAAATTTCAAACAATCACAACAATTTATACTATGGGAGAAAATGGTCCTGACTGGTTGGCAGTTAAGCTCATAACATGGCTCATCTTTGCTTACTAGAAATGACATTGATATGCAGGGACCCATACTCTGCAAGCAAAAGGAATAAGTCCAAGCCTTGTGCCTTTTTTGAATTACCCAGGAACTTGGGGAGCCTATAGTTCCCTGTTGCTTTCTCCATGGCAACACCCCGGCCAATCAGAGTCAACTTGCCAACCAATAAGCATCCTTTTCTCTTGTAGTATAAATTATTACGTTCATTTGAAATTTGGCATTCTTGCATTGTCCTGATGAATGCAAGATGAAAAGCTGTGGTAGCATGTCTCTCTTTTCAGTAATATTTAAGTTCTGTAACACCAGGTGGTGGCTTTTCCCATTTTTAAAGCTGAGCATATCTTGATGTTGATGAATTCAGAATCAGCAACAAATGGTTGACAAAATGGACCACTTTTCCTAAAGCATTCAAAAGATTTCCTACTCTCCCGTTGATTCAGCCTTTATTGTAGCTGCTCTGTTTAGGGTAGCACTTAACAGGGAGATCCCAGGTTTCAATTCTAGCCAGCCCTGATCTTAGCAGGGGAGGCCATAGATGTGCAGCAACTGAGACAAGGAAGGTAGAAAAATCAATCAAGGTACCAGCGACTGAAAGTATGTGTGTCTGGCTGGCGCTTGAGATGATATGATGCTTGGCTGTAATGCCTTGAGTAGAAGAATCTGCTGATGCCTGGGGTGAGTTTCTGCAAGGTTTTAGCTCAATGTAACTTTGGTGGAAGTTCTATGGAAACTCTGGAGGAACAGTGTAAACCTGTGGAAGCTTAGATTAACATGAATCAGCATCATCAGGAAAGGAGAAGAGAAAATTGGAAAATAAAGATTTGAACAAATGATAGTCATGTTTCAATCTAAATTATTAAAAATCCTTGAAAATACAAAGGACAAAGAAGCCATAAAGCTTCTTGATGTCACCTTGATACATATTTTTTCAAAGGGGAACAAAATGTATCAATATCTCTCTAAGATAGTAGGCATAACTGTGATTTGTTATTAAGAGTTACTTCTGTAAAGCTATTTTAATAGTCACACACAACGTGCATCATCCTTTAACTAAGGTCTAGCTACAATCTTGTCTTCTAGTAACATTTCCTTATTTCAAGCAATCCAATGAACTAAACAGCTATTGTTTACATAAAATCTATGCTCTCTGGCAGCCTGGGCCATAGTGACTGTCACAGACTCCGAGGGATATAACCTTCTATGCTGATGTGTATTGAGTGAGCTATTGATATTAATTTCTCAAGTAATGCAGCAGGTATCCCAATTTGCTGTTGTTTGAATATCAAATTCCCTTTGACAATTAGTTCATTTCAAAAGTCAAAGCAAGGGTGGAGGCATTCAGACTTGACCTCAGGCCAGCCGTGCAGTTGCTTATCTGGACTGTGTTCTGGATTTGATTTTCCAGACGGGTTTCTCATTAGAAATATTGAACTTTATTTACGGGCTGTAGCAGCAGTTATATGCTTCTATCAAGCTCCACAGTTAGAAGAACTCCTAGTCTAAGGTTCCCCGTGCTTAGAGTTGATTCGTTCCCACTGTCACGTGATTATAGACAATAAGTCTTAAAGCTGCAGTCGCTACATTCCTTAAAGCTACAATTACAACATTCCTCCCCCTTTACATTTTTGTACAGTTTGTATTTACAAGAACATCTACCTTCATGACATTACAAATATATACATGGGTCATGGAATTGTAAGTTCAATCTCCCAGTAATTTCCTGATCCAGGTGGAATGTTGTAGCTCCATGACTTTCGAATCTCTTACAGGGTCCACATTCCTGGAACTGCAGCGACATCAGGTACCTCTTAGGCACAGGTAGTAAAGTGTTATCTACTCCAGCAGAGACATCTGGTATGTCTATCCTTGGTTGAACAATTTCAAAATGGACCACAGGTTCTACAATGGTTACAGGTGGAACATTATTTTTTTGGGGTATCTCCCTTCTTCTCAAATGATCCACCACTGAAGTTTCGTACATATATTGCTTCACCAACAGTAAATTCTCACTCATGACTATGCAAATCATGAGCCGATTTTTATTTCCCTTGATTTTTCTCCACCAAATTGGGAAGTACCTGTCTTAACCTCATTCGAAAGTGATGCTTCTGAAAGTGTTGAACGTGTAGTAGTGTGGGGGCTTGTTCTAACGTGAAACAGGAAACATGAAAGTTTAGTCTCCGATGATCTTCCTGATAATTTTTTCATCCCAGCTTTAAAAGTGCTCTCTCAGCTAATCTGTTATACAATGGACATGGTGCCATCTTTAATACCAATTTTTTATTTGTTCTTGGATGCTGGCTGGGCCAGCATTTATTGCCCATCCCTAATTGTCCTTGTTGAGAGGGCATTTAAGAGTCAACCACATTGCTGTGGGACTGGAGTCACATGTAGGCCAGACCAGGTAAGAACAGCAGATTTTCTTTCCTAAAGGACATTAGTGAACCAGATGGGTTTTTACAATAATCAGCAATGGCTTCATGGTCATCATCAGACTTTTAATTCCAGATGTTTATTGAATTCAAATTCCACCCACTGCCACGGTGGGATTTGAACCCAGGGCCCCAGAGCATTACTCCGGGTCGCTGGATTACCAGTCCAGTGACAATATCGCAATACCACTACGTCACCACCTCCCTTTGATCTAGGCTCACAAATCTTTGAAATTTAGTGGAAATAAACACAGCACCATTGCTTGAGATGATTACTCCTGGCAATCCATGTATTGAAAAGCTTTGGTGTAACTTTTCTATAGTTGCACCTGTTGTTGACAACCTAACCTCATACACATCTAGCCATTTGGAATGTGTGTCAATTATTAGTTGGAACATAAGGACATAAGAAATAGGAGCAGGAGTAAGCCAATTTGCCGCTCAAGCCTGTGCCTTCATTCAATAAGATCATGGCTGATCTGCCCCAGGTCTCAATTCCTCTTTCATGCCAGCTCCTCATAGCCCTCAACTCCCTGGTACTTCAAAAATCTATCCACCTCCCCTTTAAATATTTTCAGTGATCTGGCCTCCACAACTCTCTGGGGTAGAGAATTCCAGACATTCACTATCCTCTGAGAGAAGAAATTCCTTCACATCTCAGTTTTAAATGAGCGTCCCCTAATTCTGTAACTATGTCCCCTAGTTCGAGATACCCTACTAGTGAAAACCTCTTCTCAACAGCTACTCTGTCAAGCCCCCTCAGAATCTTGTATGTTTCAATAAGATTTCTAAACTCTAATGAATGAAGGCCTAACCACTTTAACTATTCTTGATAAATCAACCCCTTCATCTCAGGAATCAGCCTAGTGAATCTTTTTTGAACTGCCTGCAATGCCAGTATATCCTTTCTTAAACAATGAGACTAAAACTGTACACAGTACTGCAGGTGAGCTGTAACAAGACTCCCCTATTTTTAAATTCCAATTCCAGCAATACAGGCCAAAATTCAATTTTCCTTCTGAATTACTTGCTGTACCTGCATGCTAACTTTTTGTGTTTCATGCACAAGAACACCTAGATCCCTCTGTGCTGCACTTTTTTTGAGTCTTTCTCCATTTAAATAATAGTCTGCTTTTTGATTTTTCCTACGAAAGTGCATGACTTCACCCTTTCCTACATTAAACTCCATCTGCCAAGTTTTTGCCCACTCACTCAACCTGTCTAAATCCCCTTGCAAATTCCTTGGCCAGAAATTTCCCTGGGTCGGGGGGGTTGTGTGGGGGAGGGCGGGGGCGGGCGCGAACCCACTCGGCACCCCCGATTGGGTCCACGCCACCATTTTACATGGGTGGACCAATTAAGGACCGCCCATCGTGACATGCGCCCAGAAGCGCTGAGCGCTCCCTGTGCGGGGAGGTGGGGAGGGATTCCCTGAGTGGCTCCCTGAGCTCTTTCAAGCATGTGTGCAAAAGAGCGCAGAGATCTCCCTGAGTAAATTAGGTTTTAAATGGCCCCAATAAGCCTTTGACAGCTCTGCGGATGTGCAGACGAGTCAGCTGCGCGCCCGCCGAACTGAAAATTTAAATGATGTGTGGTGACATCGGGATGCCTGCCCGGCATCACCGTGCATCATTTTATGCGTTGGTGAGCGGGCCCCGCACCCTTGCTCGCCGATGGGAAAATGCTGCCCTTTATGTCCTTATCACAACATGCCCTCCTACCTATTTTTGAATCATCAGCAAATTTGGATACATTACACTCTGTCCCTCCTCCAAGTCATGACTATAGATAGTAAATAATTGAGGACGTAGGACTGATCCTTATGGCACTCCAATAGTTATGTCTTTCCAACCTGAAAAAGACCCATTAATCCCCACTTTCTGTCTTCTGTGTGTTAACCAATCCTCAATCCATGCTAATACATGACCCTCAATACCGTAAGCTCTTATCTTGTGCAATAACCTTTTATGTGGCATCTTATCGAATGCCTTCTAGAAATCCAAACACACTATATCTACCGGATCCCCTTTATCAACTCTGCATGTTATATCTTCAAAGAACTCTAGTAAATTCGTCTAACATGATTTCACTTTCACAAAACCGTGTTGACTCTGTTTGATTGCGTTAAGCTTTTCTAAATGTCCTGCTATTTCTTTCTTAATAATGGACTCTAGCATTTTCCCAATGACCAATGTTAGGCTGACTGGCCTATGGTTTCCTGTTTTTTGTCCCCCTTCTTAAACAGGGGTGTCACATTAGCAATTTTCCAATCCGCTGGGACCAATGCCTCCACTATCTCTGCAACCACTCCCTTTAAAACCCTTGGATGCAAGCCATCAGATCCTGGCTACTTGTCTGCCTTTAGTCCCATTATTAGTTTCTCAAATACTTTGTCCCTCATGATAGAGACTGTTACAAGATCTTTCCTCCCATTAGCTCCTTGCTTATCTGATATCTTTGGAATATTTATAGTGTCCTCTACCGTGAAGGCCAAAGCAAAATATTGAATTAAATTATCTGTCATTTCCCTGTTCCTCGTTATCAATTCTCCAGTCGCATCTCCAAGGGTCCCACACTCATTTTAGCTACTCTCTTTTTATATACCCCTAGAAGCTCTTGCTGTTTGTTTTTATATTTCTTGCCAATTTACTTTCATAATCAATTTTCTCTTTATTAGCTTTTTAGTCATCCACTGATGGTTCCTAAAAATTTCCCAATTCACTGGCCTACCACTAGTTTCCGTTGCTCTGTATGCCTTAGTTTTTGATTGGATACTCTCCTTCACCGCCTACATTAACCATGGATGGCTCATCCTTCTCATCAAGTCCTTCTTTTTGACCAGGATAAATTTTTGCTGAGCGTTATGAAACATAATGCTCCACTGTTCATCCACTGACCTTCCCCTTAGATTATTTTCTCAGGCCGCTTTAGACAACTCTTTCTTCATACCCTTGTAATTCCCCTTATTTAAATTGAGGACACTGGTTTGAGACCCAAGTTGCTCTCCCTCAAATAGAATTTGAATTTCTACCATGTTGTGATCGCTACCCCCAGAAGATCCTTAACTATGATATCTCTTATTAATCCTATCTCATTACACATTATTTGATCTAAAATAGCCTGTTCCTGGGAAGATTCTGCAATGTATTGCTATAAGAAATAATTCCTGATGCACGCTACAAATTCGTCTTCCGTGTTACCCCTGCTAATCTGATTTGTCCAGTCAATATGCAGATTAAAATCACCCATGACAATTGTAGTGCCTTTCTTACATGCCCCCATTATTTTGCGCCTTATACTTTGTCCTACAGTGATGCAACACTTCGGGAGCCTATAGACAACTCCCACCTATGACTTCTTCCCCTTGCTATTCCTTATTTCCACCCAAACTGATTTTACTTCACAATCTATTGCACCTATATCACTACTCACCGCTGCACTGATACCTTGCTTTATTAACAAAGCTACCCCATCTCCTTTTCCTTTTTACCTATTTTTCCAGAACATCGAATACCCTTGAATATTGAGTTCCCAGTCTTGGTCACCCTGCAATCATGTCTCTGTAATAGCTATCAAGTCATAATCATTTATTTCTATTTGTGCCCTCAACTCATCTATTAGTTACAAATGCTGTGAGCATTCAGATAAAGAGCCTTAAGCTTTGAATTTTTACCATTATTACTCATTCTGGTTCTAATTTTTGCTGCACCCTTCTGCTTATATTTTCTGCCCCTTCCTGTCACACTTTGATTATTGTTTTCCTCTTCACTACCCTGCACCTCTGCTCTCTCGATTATTTTTGATTTTCTAAACTTCCCTTCAACTGAACCTCCACCCCCCCAATTAATTAGTTTAAAGTCCTATCTACAACTTTAGTTATGTAATTCACCAGGACACTGGCCCCAGCATGGTTCAAATGAAGCCCGTCCCAATGGAACAGCTCTCTCCTTCCCCAGTACTGGTGCCTGTGCCCCATGAATCGGAACCCATTTCTCCCACACCAATCTTTGAGCCACCCATTTACCTCTCTAACCTTATTTACCCTATGCCAATTTGCACGTGGCTCAGGTAGTAATCCAGAGATTATTACCTTTGTGGTTCTGCTTTTTAATTTAGCACTAAACTGCTCGTAGCCCCTCAACAAAACCTCTTTCCTAGTCTTACCTATGTCATTGGTACCTACGTGGACCACGACAACTGGATCCTTCCTCTCCCACTCCAAGTTCCTCTCCAGCCCAGAAGAGATGTTTTTAACCTTGGCAGCCAACACTTGCTACAGATATGGTCACTATGGACCGCACCGACGTCCACCTTTCCCATTTACTACAACTGCAACACATCGCCTGCCCAGCCATATCTATTCTATTTAATTAGTTAATTTCGATGTTAAATATTTTAAAAGTGAATTTCTTAACTGTAATAACATCTCTAATTTAAACCACTTGGCCAATCAAGAGAGACCGGTATACCCGCCAGTCAACTACCTGTTTTCCTGTGATGTCACACTTTGGCTCTGAGAGGTAGAAACAGATTGAAGGGGCGCCACCGGTCATTATCTCCTGCCGCCGCTGCCCTTCTCATGCAGGTCCGCTCTCCATGTGCTCCCGAATCTCCTCTCACTGTTTTAAACTGTGAAAATCCCGGTTCTCCTCTCGCTGTTTTAAACTGTGAAAATCCTGGCTCTTCTCAACCTGTTTTAAACATAGTGCTTAGAAAAGGACCAACATAATCAATGTGCAGTCTCACCCAGGGCCTACCAGACCGTTCTCACGGGTGTATTGGTGCCGCAACTGGTGAAAACCAGCGTTGGGTTTGGAAGTCACCCCATGAAGAAGCCTTCACAAAAGTTAAACAACTCTTGCACTCTTCCAAGTTTTTAGTACACTACGACCCAACAAAGGAACAAGTGCTGACCTGTGATGCATCCCCCTGTGGTGTGGGAGCAGTACTATTGCACAAGAAGGTAACTTCTGTAGTTGTTGGCATTGCATTCAATGTTTAACCAGCTTCCTGTCCATGCCTGGCCACCAAATGTAATTTCGCGCGATCATCTTCATTCTTGAGATTCCCGGATGTGCACTGTACAACTCTGCTAAGGGATGTTCCCTTCCTTGTGGAGGAACAGCTACTTGCGCACCCCATAACAGGATACCATCTGACTGCTCAATTCATTCCGTCATGGGAAGAATGGCTTCAATTCCTTGGGGACTGGTTCCTGGGACCATCTTTTCAACACTTGCTCTCTCACTCTAGACAGGACTGGATCACGATGCGTCCAGTTTCTTACCTGCTTTGCGCAGACAGGTGAGGAATCTAGGAAATCCATCATTAATAAGATCTCTTGGGGAATTGGGGTATGTTCATTGCTCTCCTGCAAAGGAAGGTGACTTAGGGCATCAGCATTGGCTACATGCATCACTGGTCTGTGCACAAAGTGTATTCATATGCAGAAAAAATTAGAACCCATCCTTGAATCCATGCGGAAGCTATGGGAAGGATAGCTTTTCCTTTACTGAACAGACCCAAGAGCGATTTGTGGTCAGACACTTTCGTAAAGTGTCGGCCATGTATGTATTGATGGAATTTTTAAACACTGAAAATAATGGATTACTCTTTTTTCTCGATTTTTGAATACCCTTTTTCGATTGTGGAAAGGTCCTGGACACGTAACCTAGCAGCCTTTCTGAATCGTGGTCCATCTTGTGCGATAGTACTGCTCTCACACCACAGGGGGATGTGTCACATATTAGCACCAGTTCCTTTGTCAGGTCGTAGTGTAGTAGCAATTTTGAAGAGTGCAAGACTTGTTTATCTTTCGTGAAGGCTTCTTCGTGGGATGACTTCCAAACCCAATGCTGGTTTTTCTTTAATAGAGTGTACAGGGGCTAGGATCGTTGATAAGTTGGGTAGGAATCGACCATAATAGTTAACCATACCTAAGAATGACTTGAGCTCAGAGACATTTTAGGTGAAGGCACCTCCTTAATAGCTTTAACTTTTTCTTCTACTGGGTGTAATCCTTGGGTATCCACCCAATGGCCCAAATAAGACTTTGCTTGCCTTAAAGGTACAATTTTCTTTTTTCAAGTCCACCCCTGCTTCCAAAAATTGTTTCAAGACTTCCTCCAAGTGTTCAGCTTCCATGAACCCCATTATTAGGACGTTGTCCAGGTATACCACAACTTGAGGTGGTCCTTATAGCAAATTCTTCATTGTCCTCTGGAAAATCACACAGGCCAAAGAAACACCAAAGGGCAGATGCGTGTATTGATATAACCCTTTGTAGGTGGTTATGGTCACAAACTCTCTGGACGTATCACCCAGTCCCAGCTGCTGATACGCGTGACTCATACCTAGTTTAGTATAAGTTGTCCCCCCTGCTAATTTAGCATAGAGATCCACAATCTTGGGTATGGCATACTTGTCCAACTTAGTAGCTTTGTTTACTGTTAGCTTATATTCCCCAGAGATCTGGATGGTCTGATCTGGGTTTAAGACAGGGACTACAGGTACTGCCCACTCTGAGAATTGAATCGGCTGTATGACCCCAGCCTCTCTAAACAGTTCAATTCGGTGTCAACCTTCTCCCTCAGAGCATATGGCACCAGCCTTGCTTTAAAAAAATGAGGAGTTGCTTCTGAGCCAACGTAGATCTTAGCCTGTAGGCCTTTGATTTTCCCCAGTTTGTCTCAAAAATCCTTGTCATATTTCTTTAGCAGCTCTGGCAGTCCTCCAACTCGTAGCTGGAAAATTTCAGGCCAATTTAGTTTAATTTCTTTCAACCAACCACGACCTAGAAGGCTTGGTCCTTCGCCTTCTACTACCGTCACTGGGAGTTGGGCTGTTTGGTGCTTATAATAAGCAGGCACAGTGGGAATACCCTCCACTTGGATAGCTTCGCCAGTATAAATTTTCAATTTGGCTTAAGTCTGCTCCAAATTTAATTGTTGAGTAAATGTTTAAATATTTGAAGGTGTGCTCTCCCACTACAGTGGTTGAAGAACCAGTGCCCACTTCCATCATTAAAAGTTTTCCATTTACATGCAGAGTAACAGTGATTAGCTCTGTCTTCCCTACTTTTACATTAAATAGGAAGTAAATATCAGAATTGGTGGTTTCTGGTTCTTCCACCTTAGGTACTTCGATTAACTTAACTGCCTGGGAGTCTGTCTCAATCTTCCTTTACAATGCTTCAGTATGTACTCTCTTTTATAGCAAAAATAGCACACCACCTCTTTAAAATGGCACATTTCAGGAGTATGGTTGCTTCCACATCGGAACGATCCATTTTCAGGTTTGCTGCTGAGCTGTTTCCTGTATTTATTTTACATTTTCAGGAGTGGGGACTGTCTCGCGCTTCGCAGCGGAGTCCTGGCTTTTTGTGCCACACCCAGTTGTCCATTCCCAATTGAAAATGGCGCCATTTTGTGCACCTTATATAGCCTACGCATCCCATTCGGCGCTTTCCATCGTGAGCACTATTTCCAATGCTTTTTTAAAATCGAGGTTTACTTCAGCTAATAATTGTCATTGAATAGCATCATCATGCACACCGCAGAACAAACAATCCCTGAGTATATTGCTTAAGGTCTCCCCAAAATCAGGGTTCAGTCTGTTATTTCAATTTCATCACTTATGTAGCAATGGTTTCTCCCGAGGCTCTAACCCTCAAATTAAACCTAAACCTTTGCATGGTGACTGAGGGCTTGGGTTGAAAATGTCCCTTAATGAGGTCCACCAATTTACTGAAGGTCTTTGAATCGGGAGCGGTTGGGGCTGTCAAATTTCGGATTAAATTATAGGTTTTACTCCCACAAATACTTAGGAGAATTGCTGTCCTCTTTTGCTCCCCTGTTATTTCATTTGCCTGGAAGTAGAACCCGAGGCATTCTACATATTGACACCAATTCTCTGTGGATGGTTCAAAGGGGTCAATCCTGCCAAAATGTGGCATATCTGGTGAGTATATCTTCCTTTTGTTCTGTTTAAACAAGGTACTCACAGTCGCTGGGTGAGGGGCAATGCCAGACCTGACTTATCCTCATTGCCAGTTTGTTATGGACTTGATTTTCCAGACAGGTTTTTCATTAGAAACATCAAACTTTACTTACAGGTTGCAGCAGCAGTTACATGCTTCCATCAGGCTCCACAACCAGAAGAAGAGCTCCCACTCTAAGGTTCCCCGCACTTAGAGCTGATTCGTTCACATTGTCACGCGATATATACAACACAATAGGCCTTAAAGCTATAGTCACTACATTCCTTAAAAATGCAATTACTACAGACTGGATCATTCACTGCAGCATAATTCAATTGTTTCCAGTGATTCATGATGAACAGTTTCTTCCAGTTCACATGTAATTCGCAGGAATTAACATCTGACAGGTATCTGCTAGGACCATCTCTTCCTCTGTCTTATAAGACATTTAGAGATAAAACACTTGGAGCCTTAACAGCATTCTTTGAATTATCTTGGGTGCACTGCTTAGTGGCTTGTGAACTATTGATTCTAATGCACAGTGATCCATTTCAGTATTCACCACACTCTGGCTGTAGACGTTAGGTTCAAATTTATTACAGGTTAACACGATGATGAGAAGTTCTTTCTGAATCTGTTGCTATTTATACCCTTGATGAATAAGTGAATAATTGTCCATTCTACATCAGTGCTGCTCCAAGTCCTAATTAAGGTGCATCACTTTGTGGAGTAAATTCTCCCTTAGGACTATAATACCTAAACACTTCTTTTGAATTGATGTAGCACCAATTCTTGCAACTCTCCCTAAAATCACTCTGCATTCTTTTGTGCTAAATCTTTCAGCAATTTCTCTGGCAGGAATCTTATGGAGGTGATGGGGGTCTTGGCTCCAGCTGGAGAACCGGTGAGATCCCTGTGTTGCCACATCATGTGCCAGTCAGGCCATAGTGGCATGCCTGTCTCCAAGATCAAGGACCCCAGAGGTGGACGTTCTGCCCGCTAAGAGCTGGTCGAAAATTGGAGGCAGTGTCACCAAAGAGGCGGTCGCTGCAGCTAGTGCATCACCCACCTGAGGTCTAGGATCATCACTGGATCCCAGGCCATAGGGAGTGATGATGGGAGGGGTATCAGCAGCTGGTGGTTAGGCAGCAAGGACAGGAGGTGACTCTCAGTGGGCACTCCCTTCCTGGAGCTGTGTGCCTTTGAATAAGCGATACTGCCCTTGCCCAACACCACCCCCCAGGACCGCAAGCAACCCCACATAGGTTTGCTTGTCATGCTGTCCGCATGGTGAGACCCCGCCCACCACTCGGTTAATACCTGCAGCGTTGGGATGAGGCCCTTAAGTGGGCATTAAATGGCTATTTAATTGATAGCTGGGTGGGAAGGCTGTCCAAAGGTCTTCCTATGACAGACTTAATTGGGTTGGAGGTGAGAAGGCGGCAAGGTCCCCACCTGCCATCCTCTTGCTTGATTAAGTGCCCCACCATCATCAAACTTGCCACGAGGGAGGGTAGAAGATTCTGGCCATTATGTCTGATAGCTGACAGGTGTTGAGCCAGTCCAAGCAATTGCTGGTTTCCTGCTACATCAGCCGGTGTCAGCAAAACAGTTTTAATTTTGGCTGGATCTACACAAAGTTTCTTTCTGTAGCAATGTGCCCTGTAACAGGAGCCTCTTTCCCACAAGGAATTTTTAACACCACAGCATGATTGTTGCATCAATGTAGGAAAGCATCTAGGTTTTTATCATCATCTCAAATCATTACTTCACGTTTTCCAAAGCCAACTGCCACAAAACAGGAACAGGAGAACATAGGAACAGGAGTAGGCCATTTGGCCCATTGAGCCTGCCCTACCACTCAATTGCTCATGGCTGATCATCTATCTCAATGCTACTTTCCTGCACTATCTCCTTGGAAATCTGTTGGAAATGTTGTCAGAAATCCTATGGGCTGAGCCAATCCCAAATGGCATGTGCTTCCAGCGGTATCACCCAAAAGGTATGTAGAATGTTGTAAAGTATGATGACTGATCACTGAGACTCTCATTTCAGACATTGAAAATTGTGTAGCAACAATGTAGTCATGTAACTACAGTTTCAGTTTTTGGTAGGGGATAATGTTCTCTCCTGATAGGTAGAATATAAGTAGACATGTGATATGTGCCATCCTTCTTTGGTATAACTACTAACAAACTGATCCATGAGGTTATTTTGTAACAGGAGCAACGATGTCCTCTCCAACTAGACCATCCGGGATTACTTTCAGCTTATTCCTTAAAGCCACAGGTACATGACACAGGACACATTGAACTGTATCTCTTCCCTTCTTGAATTTGATTAGATATTCTCCCTCAACCTATACTACACCATCACTGAATAGCTGTGGATGTTTCAGTATCAAACTTTCCTTGGCTAATGGCTTGTAGCCATTGATCGAGTATCCCATTATTCCAGTAGAACATGTCCTATTAATTTCATCATTATCATTACACTTTATGATGTTCATACCCAGGCAGACCTCCCCCACCTCGCAGAGGTCATATAGCCATGCTTTTGGCTAGCTTACAGCCTAGCTTACAATTATAACCACCATGTTGGATCAGAATTTGCACTTGTTTTCTAATAGGGAGACTTGCTCCACAAAAAGCTTAGCCTGGAATCTTAGCCTGTGGCAGGTCAGCTTGATGGGCAGGGGACTTAATTTGGCAGGAGGCCAAAAATCAGTTTCCTGATGACAGGATGAACTTTTGCAATTAAGTTCTTGGGACGTTAAAGGTGGGTCAAGCTTCCTGACTTCCCAATGGGAAATCCTTTTGCATGCGTTTGCATGTCATGCATGCTTATTACAAGGCCAGCTTGCCAGAATTAAGTGCTGCCTCCAAATTAAGTTCTCTGACATTGAGGAATTAGACTCCTTAGAGAATGAGGCTGGGGAAATAATAATGGGGAACCAGGAAATGGCAGGGGAGTTGAATAAATACCTTGTATCAGTCTTCACGGTAGAAGACACTGATAGCATACCAAAAATACTAAATAATCATGGAGCAAAAGTGGGGGAGGAAATAAATACAATAACTAACACTAGAGGAAAAGTACTAGGGAAACTAATGGGGTTAAAGGCCGATAAGACGGCTGGACCTGATGGGTTGCATCCTAGGATATTAAAGGAAATAGCTGTAAAGATAATGGATGCACTGCTAGTAATCTTCCAAGAATCCTTAGATTATGGAAAACTGCCAGAGGACTGGAAAACTGCCAACATAACACCCTTATTCAAAAAGGGAAGGAGACAAAAAATAGGTAACTATAGGCCAGTTAGCTTAACATCAGTCATTGGGAAAATGTTGGAGTCAATTATAAAGGATGTAATAGCGGAGCATTTAGAAATGCATAAAATAATCAAGCAGAGTTAGCATGGCTTCATGAAGGGTAAATCATGCCTGAAATATTTATTAGAATTCTTTGAGGAGGTAACAAGTAGGATAGATAAAGGGGAACCAGTAGATATAATATATTTGGATTTTGAAAAGGTTTTTGATAAGGTACCACACATAAGGCTACTTAATAAGAAGAGCCCATGGTAAAGGCAAAATACTGTGGATGCTGGAAACCTGAAACAAAAACAAAAAATGCTGGAAAAACTCAGCAGGTCTAAAAGTATCTGTGGAGAGAAAGATAGAGTTAGTGTTTCGAGCCTGTATGACTTTTATTCGGAGCTAAAGAGAAGTAGAAATGTGATGGACTTTTGGTCTTATCCGAAGAAGTCATATTCGACTCAAAATGTTAAACTAGAGCCCATAGTGTTGGGAGTAGTATATTTGCATGGATAGAAGATTGGCTAACTAATAGAAGACAGAGAGTTGGGACTTGGGGGCATTTTCAGGATGGCAACCTGTAACTATTGAAGTGCCACAGGGATTAGTGCTGGGGCCTCAATTATTTACAATATATATTAATGACTTGGATGAGGGAAGTGAATGCACTATCACCAAGTTTGCAGATGACACAAAAATAGGTGGGAAGGCAAGTGGTGAGGATGACACAAAAAGTCTACAGAGTGATATAGATAGGTTTAAGTGAGTGGGCAAAAACGTGGCAGATGGAATATAATGTGGGAAAGCGTGAGGTTATGCACTTTGGCAGGAAGAATAGAGGAGCTGAATATTACTTAAATGGAGAAATCTGGAAGAAAGCTGCAGCACCGAGGTATTTGGGGGTCCTCATGCATGAATCCCAAAAAGCTAGCATACAAGTTCAGCAGGTAATAGTAAGCAAATGGAATGTTGGCCTTTATTTCAAAGGGAATGGAGTATAAAAATAGAGAAGTTTTGCTAAAACTATATAAGGCACTAGTTAGACCACACCCAGAATACTGTGAACAGTTTTGATCTTCTTATCTAAGGAAAGATATACTGGCATTGGAGGCAGTCCAGAGAAGGTTCATTAGGTTGATCCTGGGGATGGAGGGATTTTCTTATAAGGAGAGGTTGAGTCAGTTGGGCCTGTACTCACTGGAATTTAGAAGAATGAGACATTCCCTTATTGACCTTATTGAAACATATAAGATTCTTAGGGGGCCTGACAGGATAGATGTTGAGAGGTTGTTCCCCATTGTGGGAGAGTCTAGGACCAAAGGGCATAATCTCAGAGTAAAGGGATGCCCATTTAAAACAGAGATGAGGAGGAATTTCTTCTCTCAGAGCATAGTGAATCTGTGGAATTCTTTACTGCAGAGGCTGGGTCATTAAATATATTCAAGGCTGAGATAGATAGATTTTTAATCAGTAAGGGAATCAAGGGTTATGGGGAAAGGGCAGGAAAGTGGAGTTGAGGATTATCAGATCAGCCATGATCTCATTGAATGGTGGAGAAAACTCAGTGAGCCGAATGGCCTACTTCTGCTCCTACATCTAAAGGTTTTATAGAATGTTCACATTTACGACTGCATATAAGTGGCTTGCACCTGGTGAGGTAGACTTCTTCCTTTATTACCGGTGAATTGCCGCTGCATTTTCCTCTTTGGGGAGCATCTGTAAATCCCAGCCTACGCTTGAGGCTGGGTGTTGACAGTGCAAATTTCATGGAGGATGACCAAAGGAGAGAGGAAGGGAGGTAGGCTTAGCAGGGAAGGGTGAAGCAGTGACTGTGCAAAGGTGGAAGGGTTAGTGCAGGCTGTCCATGGCCAAGTGAAGTGGGCTGATCTGCTCAGGTGGATGTTGGTCATGCTTTTGGTTGGGGGAAGGGCTGTCTGGGTAGCACTGGTGGCAGAGGCAAGCATCTAAAGGATGGGGTCATAGATGCTGAGGTTTGGGTCCTGAGGGTTAAGATGAGGGTACTGGGGGGGGCAGAAGGTACTGTGATGGAGACAATAGGGTCAGTTGGATCCAATAGGGTCAGAGTGACAGGGTCATGACTGGGAACTTCAGGGTTTCCTGGGAGCGGTTGTAAAAGTCAGGCTAACAGTGGCCTCAAGGATGGCGGGGTCACCTGCACTATGATAGGGTCAAGAATAAAAGGGGGGAAGGAGCAAGGTGAATAGAGGGAGGAGAAGGATAAAGTGGTGTTGGTGAAGGAAGATGGCGGGAGGGTAATGGGTGACAGGGGGAGGGTGGAATGTGCTGGGCCTTCATCGATCCGAGATGAGCACCATTGGAAGTAAAACAATGTTGCAACACAGTCCCATGGTGAGAGCCAGGACTCAAAGGGGGAGGAGGGTCTTCAGCAGTCGGTGGAGTTACTGGTGTGCTTAGTGGGCCAACTAAAGGGGCACCCTAATGATCATTAGTCAACTGGATGGAGAACCATGTTCAGCTGCATTCTCATCTCTATAGTCAAACCCCCAAGACTGCAGCAGCATTCCTCCATAACTCATGGGTCTCTTTGAAGCATCATTCCAGCAAGGTCTGGAGCAACAGTGAAGTTTGAGCTGAAGGCCATCTCCTCTTGACTGAGGCAAGGATTGTCAGAGTGGGATAGGGAAGTGTAGCTCCATGGGCCCCAGGTGGGGAATGGCCCAAATATGCCAAGTTGGAACATCAAGGAATGTGGGTAGATAATAAAAGGGGTGAGTGTTATGTATATGATGGCAAGGATAGGGTGTACCAAATGTGTCTAGAGGGTTTTGGAGGGAAGCTCAATGGTGTCTGAGGGAGGGTGCACAGACATAGCTTTCATGACCCCAGAGTCCAGGCAGCATGTAACCATGCACATTGATGGTGGAACATAAGAAGCACCCATCTGTGGTCCTCCAGTATGGGCTTTACCATGCTACCATGCTGAGGTGTGTGTATGTGTGTGTGTGTGTGTGTGTGTGTGTGTGTGGGGGGGGGGGGGGGGGGGGGGGGTGGGGGGCGGGGGGGGGGGTGGGTGTGGTTGGTAGTGGGTAGGGGTGCTGGGGTAGACCAATGCTACGTACAGGCCTTCCCATTGGCTGAATTGTTCAGGGTCGAGGGAAAGTTTTAAACAAATTGATGACTACGTGGGTCACTGCAATGTGTTCACAGAGCACCTCAGGCATCCTGGATGATGGCTGAAAGCAACCTTGCCTTTTTATTAGCCATGGTGTCACTGAGAAGGATCTGGCACAGGGTGCCCCAGCACGAGGAACAGCAATGGCCAGAGCAGCAAGAGGCAGCGGCTGCAGAGGCTGCTCTCAAAGCATTCTCAGAGGGATCCTAATCAGTACCTGCTGGGTGGCCAGACTCGTACCAAGGCATCAACTGCAACAGTGATGCCCAAGGATGCATCCTGCACAGTTCAGGATCCTTATACCTTGTACAATGGATTATGTGCGACAATAAATGGTGACTGAAGAAGCCCACATCATCTGCGATTGCTCAGGAATGAAGTGTGACTCAATCATTTCAGCAACTAGCAGCATAATGAGAATACAAGAAGAATAAACATGGTGCAATTATACATATGTTTACAACTGTCGTTGATATTTACATACCTGTGCCACCTTTGTGCCCTTAATGTTTCTTTATCTTTCTTTTCCTATGACTACGCCTTGGTGCAGCCCCAACAACTGAGCCAGAGACAGCTTGCTGTCTGCTATGTCTATTGACTGTGGTGGCTTGGGAGGACATCCTCTGTTGGTCCAGGATCTAGACGGCTCTGGCCTGCCAAAGATCTCCTCCACAAGTGTAGGTGCACACTCCTCGGCCTGACTTGCTGGAGGCAGAGGGGGTTTGAACGGCAGGGCACCCTTGGAGTGTTCTGGGCTGAAGCCTACACGGTACCTTGCTGGTACTCCTGCCACCTGTGGGTGTGCTAAGGCACCTGGCTGACTGCTTGAGGAGAAGGGGCACTTGGAGGGAGGTTGAGGTGCCAGCCCCCTCTCGCCTTGCCACTGCTACACTGCACCTGTGCATCTGGCAGCCGTTGTGCGTTCTGCTGCCCCTGGGTCTCCAAGGCCGCTGCCACCATTTCCATGGAGGTATCCAAGCGCTCACATGTCTGAGCCACAACATCAGACAGAATGTGGAAGGACTCTTCCAGCCTTTGGTCCAGTCTACACATGGCCTTTGGCATCTCTGCCTGGTGTTCCCATGCTTGTTTTTGCATCACCAACATGTCTTTTATGGCCAAGTCCAGAGACTCGTCATCTGCATGGGGCTCAGCAGGGGCCTGGTCTCCAGTAGCCTTCCAAGTGTCAGAGACCTTGCCTGTCACTTCCCCTGCCAGCTGTGGACCCATGTCGGTGATGTGCTAATCAGATTGTGACCCTGAGCGTACTCTAGAATGTGCACCCTTTTGAGATGAATGCCCCTGTGATGGTGGAGAGTGCAGGTGAACACCATCACGGTGCACCCTCTGAGGGTTCTGAGGCGTCATCCTCAGGGGTGGGGTTGGAGGTGGAGCTGTGGGTGGTCTCCCTTCTTTGCCTCCCGCTTTTCATGCTGGTACCTGGGATGGAGAAGAGAAAGATTTAGTGGATGCCTAAGCAAGCTCCCTTATCTGTGTCTCACTCTGTCAGCACAGCTGACAACTGCAGACTGGAGGCATCCTTAGCGGGTTCCTGGGGGAGTCCTGTGTCATCTTCAGTGCAGGCACGGTGCTGCTCCTGGCTATATCTGCAGCCTCCTTTTGGAAGCTAGAATTCTAATATCCAGCATGCCACTGCCGGCCTTGACCCATTTCCTCCTATTGTGGGTGTTCTTGTCCTGCAGACAGACAGAAGGATTGATTGTCATCCCAATGGGTGCATGAGCATGCCTATGCCACCTCTCCAGTAAGTGATTAACAAGCAGGGTGTCCTGCAACTGATATAACATTGATAACATGAAGTGGCTGTCACACATTTAGCACAAATGTCCCATTCGCTGCTGGGTCCTCAACCCAAACTCCTGTCTGACATACCTCTGCACTCGCACACTTACACTGCCTGATGCCCTTATGAGTGTCACTTTGCAGTGAGTAGATGGTGCCATTTACCCTGGCGGAGTGCAGCAGCTTGTTCATCCTTTTCCAACACTGCTGGGCTGTTCTCTCGTGTGCTCCAATGGCGCTAATCTTCATTGTGACCTCTGTTCAGGCAGCCACTGTCAGACCGGAGGGCCTCCTGTTGCTATCCCTGGAAAACAGCACCTCCCGCCTTTTCTGGAGCGCCTGGAGGAGGACCTGCAGGGAGGCTTCATTGAACTGTGGGGCCACATGCTGTCTGCTCTGGGATGTACTGATAACAGCAGAATCCGGAGCTCCTGGCCTTCAGTGAGTGAATGGCTGTCCAGGTGCCCTTTAGATATAGCGCCAGAATCATTGACCTCATGAGGTAAGGATGAGGACAGGAACTTCTTGTCCATCGTTCCCCCCCCCCCACACAAGATTCACCGTGCTTCTCGCACATGCATAGGTAATAAGTTGAACAGCGTTTGACCAGCCGTCCGCCCTGTGAGTGGTGCATGAGGATGATGCCTTAGAACCCTCAGAAGATGCATCATCATGGCGCTCACCTGCACCCTCCACTATCCACAGATAAGGGAGCCTGCTTAGACATCCACTAAATCTTTCTCTTCTCCATTCCAGGTACCAGCATGAGAAGCGGGAGGCAAAGAAGGGAGACCTCTAGCTCCAACCCCGCCTCTGAGGATGATGCCTCAGAACCCTCAGAGGATGCACCGTCATGGCTTCAGCTCCTGCCACCCAACTTATACTCCAGATTGGAAGATACTACCCATAATCATTGACTTTAAATGGCTGTCCCTTTGCTAACTTAAAATTTCTTGGTGCTCTTTGATATATGTGAAGCAGAATTAGGTAACATTTTGGGCTTGTGTCTATTTGAAATCTTAGGTAGTTGCCACAGCTTAAGTGTAAAACCCAGGGCCATCCAACTGGTCTCATTAATGATAACGACTTCATTTCCTCCTCAGTGTTTCACATTGTTCTAGTTATCTGTGTGCGGGCAGTTCTTTTACATAGCATTTAGCTGCAAAATAGTTGATTTTTCCACAATTAGTGCACACTTTCCTAAGGGTGGGACACAGCTCTCTCTCTTCTGGAACTCTGGTTTCTTCCTGCCAATGCAGCACTTGCAAATCTTCGGGGTTCCATTAGAGTTGTCTTGATGCTTGCTTCTGTTGCGTGTAGGTGTTTCTTTGGCTTTATGTACTGCATTCACATTCCATCCCTTGAACTTCTCGATGACTTTACGTTGCATCAAAATGCTTTCAGCCACATGATAGACCTCATCCATCTTCACCAAGTTTAGGTTAGCCCCTCAGTGTCATCTCTTTTTCACCTGCAGATCCACAATTCGAAACATGAATCAGTCTTTGAGTATCTCTTCCAGCATTAACCAGTCGAACTTACAGCTTCGCATAAGTCTTCACAGTACTGTACAATACTAATCATATGTTTCACTGGCCTCCTGTATTCCCCTGTTGAATTTAGATCTCTCAAATGGGATATTTTTGAGTGGTTGGCAATGCTGAGTAAATTTCATCAGCATGGACTCTATGTTGTCTCTGTCTCTATCCTCAGTCCAGTCTGACCATGTGGAGTAGACTTCATATGCTTTTTACCCTATAATTTAAGAAGTGTGACACGGACTTGAATTTTGAATGTTATCCCAGTTTCCCAGCTTGGCACCTTTAATTTATTTCAAGTCTTTCCATCCTGAAGTACTACGCTAGTTTCCACGCCCCACATACTAAACCTGCAATGACCATTGCCCATATGCCAGAAGCTCATTGTCATCAGGTTTGACAAACAGAAATTGCAGCAGGGTCAGTGTGGGCCCTGGCAGGCAGGTGCAAATTGCACTCTGCCATATTTTCATTAGGGATTTGGCAAGCAGAAAATATTAACTCAAGCTGAGCACTACTGGATAAGATAAAGTAGCTGTATTTTAAAAATTGTCCTCATGAATGTTTTATGACACTCTGTATGTATGAGCATAGGAGGACCAAAGTACAGGATATGAATTTAGTCATGGTAGAGTCACAATTTTAACAATTACTACATTTAGTTTTCTGATAATTCAGTCATTGATGAATTGAAATCAGCCTGTGTGCAGCAGAGGCATCTGTAATGCTGTCAGAATCTGTGAGCTCCCTGTCTTTCCAAGGACATGGATGTATCACTTTCCTCCAGGGCATTCTTCTTTGCATCAGTGAATTGGACTATTTGTGGCAGCCCACCTCCAGTCCTGTCTTTCTCCCTTACATTTAGTGCTCACTTCTCCTACAAGGGATGAGAAGACAGACCTGTGAGTGAAGGCCAGATATTCACCTGATGGATGCAGTGCATTCAGCGGGGATAACAATGAGACACATGTAACACATTGCATAAGGGTTGGGGTGAGTACCAACAGTGGTTGGGTAAATGGGGAGGTGATGAAAGGCACAGAAAGTGAAGGCTGTTTGCTCCTTAAGGTTGTATGAGTGCAAGGAGTTATGTGATGGAGAAGGTTTTGCATGATAGAGTGAATGGTTGGGTGGGTGTTGGTGGGGGCGGGCACAGGGAAGGCATGGTTTAAAGTGCAGGATGTAGTTGAGTCAACAAATGTCTTCTTTTCTTAACTTGCTTAGGTCATTAAACTGCAGCCTATGTTGCATCCATGACCTGGCAGAATCTCCTGCTGCTCACCTCCCCTGATATCTCCAACCATACCTTCATGGAGGTAGCATCAGGTTTCTTCCCCCTTTGCTGGGGAAAATATGTGCCTCATGCTCCTGACTGTACCAGCAGTAATCCCAGGCATCATTAAATCTAGGCTCTCCCCTTGCTTCACAAAGGAGGACACTAATAACATACTAGAAATGTTGGGAAACACAGGGTTTAGTGAGAGGGAGGAACTGAAAGAAATCAGTATTAGTAGGGAAATGGTGTTGGGGAAATTGATGGGATTGAAGGCTGATAAATCCCCAGGGCCTGATAATCTACATCCCAGAGTACTTAAGGAAATGGCCCTAGAAATAGTGGATGCGTTGGTCGTAATCTTCCTGGACTCTGGAACAGTTCCTACAGATTGGAGGGTAGCTAATGTAACCCCACTATTTAAAAAGGGAGGCAGAGAGAAAACAGGGAATTATAGACCAGTCAGCCTGACGTCGGTAGTGGGGAAAATTCTAGAGTCCATTATAAAAGATTTAATTGCTGAGCACGTGGCAGAATCGGACAGAGTCAGCATGGATTTATGAAAGGGAAATCATGCTTGACAAATCCACTGGAATTTTTCGAGGATGTAACTAATAGAGTTGATGAGGAGGAGCCAGTGGATGTGGTTTATTTGGACTTTCAGAAGGCTTTCGACAAAGTCCCACATAAGAGGTTGGCGTGTAAAATTAAAGTTCATGTGATTGGGGTAGTGTATTGAGATGGATAGAAAACTGGTTGACAGACAGGAAACAAAGAGTAAGAATAAATGGATCTTTTTCTGAATGGCAGGCAGTGACTAATGGGGCACCGCAGGGACTGGTACTGGGACCCCAGTTATTCACAATATATATTAATGATTTAGATGAGGGAATTAAATGTAATGTCTCCAAATTTGCAGATGACACAAAGCTGGGTGGGAGGGTGAGCTGTGAGGAGGTTGCAGAGATGTTTCAGTGTGATTTGGACAAGCTGATTGAGTGGGCAAATCCATGGCAGATGCAGTATAATGTGGATAAATGTGAGGTTATCCATTTTGGTAGCATAAACAGGAAGGCAGATTATTATCTGAATGGCTATAAATTGAGAGAGGGGAATGTACAACGAGACCTGGGTGTCTTTGTACACCAGTTGCTGAAGGTAAGCATGCCGGTGCAGTAGGCGGTAAAGAAGGCAAATGGTATGTTGGCCTTCATAGCCAGAGGATTCAAGTACAGGAACAGGGATGTCTTGCTGCAATTGTACAGGGCCTTGATGAGACCACACCTGGAATATTGTGTGCAGTTTTGGTCTCCTTATCTGAGGAAGGATGTACTTGCTATAAAGGGAGTGCAGCGGATGTTTACCCGACTGATTCCTGGGATGGCGGGACTGACATATGAGGAGAGATTGAGTCAATTAGGATTATATTCGCTGGAGTTCAGAAGAATGTGGGGGGGTTGGATCTCATAGAAACCTATAAAATTCTAACAGGACTAGATGGGGTAGATGCGGGAAGGATGTTCACAATGGTGGGAGAGTCTAGAACCAGGGGTCACAGTCTGAGGATATGGGGTAGACCATTTAGGACTGAGATGAGGAGAAATTTCTTCACCCAGAGAGTGGTGAGCCTGTGGAATTCGTTACCACAGAAAGTAGCGGAGGCCAAAACATTTTATGCTTTCAAGAAGGAGTTAGGTATAGCTCTTGGGGCGAAAGGGATCAAAGGGTATGGGGAGAAAGTGGGAGCAGGCTATTGAATTGGATGATCTGCCATGATCATAATGAATGGCAGAGCAGGGTCGAAGGGCTGAATGGTCTACTCCTGCTCCTATTTTCTATGTTTCTATGTTTATGTCCGCCATTCATCCTGCACACTCCAATTCCATTTAGGTACAACATCATGACCACTGTACAGCTTGGAGACTCAAAGCCCAGAAGTCAAAATTAATTGGTACAATTCAACTGCGATTGCAAATTCCAATCTGCCACCTTCATTAAGATCAGAGTCATTGTATCCCTGAGATAAATAGAGAATAGTGGGAAGAGAACAGCTGGACAGCCCTTTGAGCAACATTGGAAGGGGAAATTAGAGAAGATTATTTTATCCTCTCCATCTTTTGGTTAGTGCTTACGTAGAATAACATATTTTACAAAATATGCTGCACAGAAACAGGGCATTCAACACACTTATCTCTGCTTGTATGTACACTCCAAGAGTCTTCTTGCAATTCTAATCAACTCATCTCAGCTTTTTGGTATATCTTTCTATTCCATTTTCTCTTGTACTCATCGAGTTTCCTTTTGAAAGCATCTAATCTATTTGCCTCAACCATTTACTGTGGTACTGAATTCCATATTCTAACTATACGCTCTGTGTAAAGATTTAGAACATAGAACCATAGAACACTACAGCACAGAAAAACAGGCCATTTGACCATTCTAGTCTGTGCTGAAATATTATTCCGCTAGTCCCATTGACCTGCACCCAGTCCACAACCCTCCAGACCTCTCCCATCCATGTATCTATCCAATTTATTCTTAAAACTTAAGAGTGAGCCCGCAATTACCACGTCAGCTGGCAGCTCGTTCCACTCTCTGAGTGAAGAAGTTCCCCCTAATGTTCCCCCTAAACCTTCCCCCTTTCACCCTAAAGCCACGCCCTCTCATGTTTATCTCTCCTAATCTAAGTGGAAAGAGCCTACGCACATTTACTCTGTCTATACCGCTCATAATTTTGTAAACTTCTATCAAATCTCCCCTCGTTCTTCTACACTCCAAGGAATAAAGTCCTAACCTGTTTAATCTTTCCCTGTAACTCAACTCTTGAAGACCCGGAAACATCCTAATAAATCTTCTCTGAACTCTTTCAATCTTACTGATATCCTTCCTGTAGTTAGGCGACCAGAACTGCACACAATACTCCAAAGTTGGCCTCACCAATGTCTTATAGAACCTCACCATAACATCCCAACTCCTATACTCAATACTTTGATTTATGAAGGCCAGTATACCAAAAGCTTTCTTTACAACCCTGTCTACCTGTGACACCACTTTCAGGGAATTATGTATCTGAACTCCCAGATCCCTTTGTTCCTCCGCACTCCTCAGTGCCCTACCATTTACTGTGTATGTCCTACCTTGGTTTGGCCTTCCAAAATGCAATACCTCACACTTTTCCGCATTAAATTCCATCTGCCATTTTCTGGCCCATTTTTCCAGTTGGTCCAGATCCCTCTGCAAACTTTGAAAGCCTTCCTCACCGTCCACAACGCCTCCATCCAATAATATTTATCAGTAACTATATTGTTTTTATGGACCCTAAATTTGGATAACAGAGGCAAAAGAGAAGGGAAGAGAAAGTAAATTCATAAATTAAAAAAAAATAGATCAATTGACCTGTTTTCCCAAGCCCCACTTTGTGAAAAGCTCATGCCTCATCTTCCTGAATCTAAGCTTCCACTTTTGAAGAGAGCAATAGGAACTACAACAATGTCATATGGAAACCAAGTTAATGCAGATAGAAAGAATACATCAGATTGCCAATTGTGGGAAAATCGTGACCCAGACTTCTAATGTGATTTTTTGGCAAGAAGATTTTCTTATTGATAACCTTTAAAATCATCATCAACAGTTAAGTCCTTTAAAATTTTATTACCATTTTTTAAAATTATTTTTTCAAATACTGATATCTTATCCAAAAGTATTCAATTTGAGTTTACATTTTCTGCTTTTCAAATACATAATGGAAATATGGTAGAGTGCAATTTGAACCTGCCATCTAGAACTTATACTGACCCTGCTGCAATTTCTGGTGTCAACCAAGTGTCAGGGAGCTCCTGCCATTATGGACATTGGTCATTGCAAGTTCAGCATATTTTTTAAATTCACCCATGGGACACGGGCTTCGCTGGCTGGGCCAGCATTCATTGCACATCCCTAGTTGCCCTTGAGAAGGTGGTGATGAGCTCCCTTCTTGAACTGCTGCAGTCCATGTGGTGTAGGTATGCCCACAGTGTTATTAGGAAGGGAGTTCCAGGATTTTGACCCAATGACAGTAAGGGAACAGTGATATATTTCCAAGTCAGGTTGGTGGGTGATTTGGAGGGGAACTTCCAGTTGGTGGCATTCCCACCCATCAGCTGCCCTTGTTCTTCTAGTTGGTAGTGGTTGTGAGTTTGGAAGTGCTGTCGAAGGAGCCTTGGTGAATTCCTGCAGTGCATCTACTGCTACTGTGAGTCGGTGGTGGAGGAAGTGAATGCAAACCAATCAAGCAGACTGCTTTTTCCTGGATGGTGTCAAGCTTCTTGAGTGCTGTTGGAGCTGCACTCATTCAGGCAAGTGGGGAGTATTCCATCACATTCCTGACTTGTGCCCTGTAGATGATGGACAGGCTTTGGGGAGTCAGGAGGTGAGTTACTCGTCACTGGATTCCTAGCCTCTGATCTGCTCTTGTAGCCACAATATTTATATGGCTAGTCCAATTCAGTTTCTGGTCAATGGTAACCCCCAAGCTGTTGATAGTGAGGAATTCAGTGATGGTAATTTAATTGAACATCAGGGGGCGATCGTTGGATTCCCTCTTGTTGCAGATGGTCATTGCCTGATACTTGTGTGGCACAAATGTTACTTGCCACTTGTCAGTCCAAGCCTGGATATTGTCTGGGTCTTGCTGCATTTGGACATAGACAGCTTCAGTATCTGAGGAGTTGCGAATGGTGCCGAACATCGTGCAATCATCAGCGAACATCCCCATTTCTGACCTTATGATGGAAGGAAGGTCATTGATGAAGCAGCTGAAGATGGTTGGACTGAGGACACTACGCTGAGGAACTCCTGCAGTGATGTTCTGGAACTGAGATGACTGACCTCCAACAGCCACAACCATCTTCCTTTGTGCTAGGGTTGTGAAAACTAGCATGTTACTGCAGGATGTAAGCGCTTGAAATAAGTTAAAGGTGTCAAGCTGGGAAACTTGGGCAGGATCCAAAATTAAAACCAATTTAAACAAACTCATTAATGTCTCCTCCCTCTCTCAGGTGCTAAGAGGGCATTGGCAACCATGGATTTCCATGGTTGGTCCACAGTTACACTTAACAACGTACTGCAATGGTTTGCTGTTACCTTCTGAAGCTTTTGGCTGATCAGGAGATTCTCCCACTCTTACCACCCAGCATAGGCACATTGGAAGGATTTACAGGTTGACAATCAACCTGATTGGCCACATTATGAATGCACCTTCCATAGCTATTAAGTCTCAGAATGGAACTTGAACCGAGAGCTTCTGGTTCAAAGATAGGCATGCTATTACTGCACCACAAGATCTCCCTAATGTCTACTAAGGATGTATTGTGTCAACAAGTAAATTCATGACTTTGGCGTGCATGTTTCTCACTGACATTCAAAAGTGCCACTGTTAAACCTGGAGTTAGATTCTGCTCTAAATGTCACATTTTTACTTCCAATCCATCTATTTGTTGGGGTTAAAATTTTCCTCATTAAGTCATACTGAGAGCACGAGCAATTAATTCATATGGAAAATTTGATGCACTGAACAGAAAACAATACTAATTGTGTTGAGAACCATTGACAAGGCTTTAATTGGCATTCTTTAGCAGTAGGTATATAGTGCCAAAGCATTAGTACTAATAATTTCTTTTTCACAGAGCAGAAAAGTTGGAATGGCATTAAAACTGACAGCTAGGGAGTGAGTATTTGCTCTGCCTCTTTTAACAGTAACCTATATGAATACAAGCCTAGGAAAACCTACCGCTGCATCATCTCTTGCAATCCTTCCAGTGTTTCTGTCCTGTTGGACTGTGCACCAAACATCCAGTTTGGAATGAGTTGGAGTCAGAGGACCCCTTCAATAAACTCCGTACCTTCACTAATGATTAGATCCTTTTCCCTGGACACAGTTTTGAGCTAACTTGTTTACAACTTTGACATCCTATGTGACCCTGAGTCCACCAAGTTATTTAGAGTGAGAAGAAGCTCATGTGGTGTATAAATACTGGCATTTACCAGCTGAAAGACCTTTCTCTGTTCTGTAGATTCACACAGTTTACTTCCACTTATACCTCAGCCCACATGCCATCATCCATTCCTTTATTTCTTTTGGACTCAACCACTTCAATATTCTCTTGGCTGTCCTATCTTTCACCCTCTATAGACCTCAGGTCATCCTGAACTCTGCTGCCTGTTTCCCTTCTCACACAAAGTCCTTCTCACCCATTACAAAGAACAAAGAAAAGT
This sequence comes from Carcharodon carcharias, assembly GCF_017639515.1. Taxonomy (NCBI): domain Eukaryota; kingdom Metazoa; phylum Chordata; class Chondrichthyes; order Lamniformes; family Lamnidae; genus Carcharodon; species Carcharodon carcharias. Next base: position 176,984,600 of record NC_054467.1, read on the forward strand.
ACAGCACTGGAACAGGCTCTTCGGCCCTCCAAGCCTGCGCTGATCATATTGCCCGTCAACTAAAACATTTTGCACTTCCGGGGTCCGTATCCCTCTATTCCCATCCTTTTCAAATATTTGTCAAGCTGCCTCTTAAACACCACTATCGTACCTGCTTCCACCACCTCCTCTGGCAGCAAATTCCAGACACTCACTCCCTTTGTCTTTGCTGACTTATATTTCCTTCTGATATCGCCACTTTTAAATTCACATGCTTAAATCCCTCCACTGCTTCCCTTTGGTCTTATTCTATACTTAACCATTTCTCCCTCCCATTCCTTTGACTCAGACCTCTTGAGTATTCCCCATTGATTTCACCCACATTAGCAGCTGGGCCTTGGAATTCTTTATTTAGGCCCCACCACGTGGAGGGATTTAAGGTGATACAACAAAAATATGTCTTCGGCAAACACAAGCAACTGCTTTACTTCCCGCATAAATGTGGCACCATGTGCAGTTCTAAAGTTCTTGAACTTGGCCTCTGGTACATAGAATCTCTCATTTTCCTAGTCGATCAATTTGGTCCCCGAGTCACATTCACCGACAGCCATATTCCATCGGAGATCTTCAGTGATGTCGTTACCCGAATGGCACACTCTTAGAAAACCTTCGTGGTTAGGTTCATGACACTCTTGATGGCACAGATTCCATGGAGACTCCTTTATCCTACTCCTTTAATAAACCTACAGTCTGATTAGCTCTGGCAAAACTGAAGCTGTGGCAGTAGTAAAGGTGTTCCAATTCACAATCTCTGCTCTAACTCTTTCATCAGCTTTCTGTTTAACTGTAATAAGCACATACACACACACACACATACACACACACACACACTTCCTTGTAAGTGTGCCTTCTCTGTTCTCCCTTTGCTGCAGCACTCCTTTCTTCTTTGTCTATCTTTCCTGTGTCTGGCCACATGGTGTTTTTGCAACTTATTTATTCCTCTTGGTACTGCTTCCAGTTTAAGGATTGTCAAATCACATGGACCCATATTTCTTGTTATCCGAGAGAATTAGGATTGATCCCTTTACAATTTACGCAAACCCTTAAAAGCCCTTTTTGAAAATTCTTCAAAACAATTATAGATTCCCTTGACATTTTCCTTTATACTTCTGTGAGATGGTTCAGCATATTTTTATGTGTCAAAGGTACCATATAAAAGCAAGTAGCTCACGATATAGAATACTTAGACGTAAACAGTGGGGGAATAAACTGCAGATTATTGCCACAGCCTCAGATTATGGGCTCAACCTCCAAAAAATGTGCATGATTTTAATAGTACCATAAAGATCAAAATGGTTTCAGATACAGCCAATTTATGTCTAATTTACTCAAGTTCCCTGTAACTCCAGCCAATTTAAATAAAGAGGCATTAGGACAGATCGATGCTCCTGCCCACTATAATTGAGGAAGCAGGTATTGTGAATGTGCTAGGCTTTTGCCCAAGTTTACCTGATTGAAAGTTTCACTGCATCACTGTAATTGGTGGAACAAGTTCCAGTCATGCTTGTGGAAGGCTGTGGAACATGTTTAAACTAAGAACAGACTGAAGCCTGAAGAAAATTGAAGAAAAACTGATGCAGGCAACATACCTCTCTAATGACTGGACCACCCATGACAGTATGCTGGTGGCAGCTGGCAAAGTGCCATTTTGATTATGTAAAGCCTACCATTATGAATATTCACATATCTTTAGAGCTTCTTGCTGTCATAAGGAATTAAATTGATGACATGATGAGTAGGTTTTCCACTAGGACCAGAAGGAAAATCAGCCACATGTACTCAGCTTATAGCCTCAAATGAGGACCAAATCAGTAGAAAAAAATAGAATAGTTAATATTGCTGTAATTATTCAATCAGGAACATAATCTACACTAGATACAAAGTTTGCGACAGTCCAAACACAGATAGGTTTTCAAATTTTGCTAACAAGTTACTGTCCTCCTGTCAGTGGTCTTTCTTTTTTGCTAGTAGTTCCAATAGGATTCAATCATGTCATGATTCTTTATGCAGTAAGATATGACTCAAAAAATAATTTAAAAACTCAAACATTGGATGTTTTCTGCCACGTTACTGGTCTATACAAGACACTCAACCATCTGGTAGCCAGAATAAAGAATATCCTTGTCCTCAGGTGACAGTGTTTATATAGCTTGCGGTAATACCTATAGTAAAAACACAAATTTAGGTGGGCCCCATTCACCTTACAGCGTTGCTGCTGAAGTGCTGCACAGTGAGATGAGAAATAAACAGTGTGATATTGCAAACAGGAGTTAACGCCTCTGAATGCCAAAAGGCACATTCCAATTGCATCTCTATATTGATCCTCACATTTTAGTTTTTTAAAGATTCACCCTTTCTCAGAATGATTGTTGCCGAGCAAAGCAACAAGGAATTCATTAAAGACAAAGAAAAACTGGAACAGTAGAAAGATCAAGGCTAAAAATGGTTTTAACCCCCATGACAAGGGTAACAGACCAAATGCTCGGCCTGTCAATTAAAGAATTAATTTATGCCTTGGAGCATCAGGACTCTGATTTCTCAAAAGGAGGTCCAAAAACTAATTCTCAACTTGACAGTTTAATTTTACACAGCTGTTGGAAATTGAGGATAACAGGAATTCCTCTTTTCAACACTCGCCCTCTTCATATTACAGAACAGTTTCCAGTTGAAGCAGTTCTGCAACATTACTGCCCACATTCCCCTGGACCTGATGGCATGCATCCTAGCGTCTCAAAAGATGCGGCTGCAGAGATGGTGGATGTATTGTTTGCAATCTTTCAAAATTCCCTAGATTCTGAAGAAGTCCAAGCAGATTGGAAAATCGCAAATATAACGTCACTGTTCAAAAAGAAGGGAGATAGAAATCAGGGCCTGAATCTTATCTTTAGCAGGTACTGTGAGTAATCAGTGCACCTGGGAGCAGTTGGGAAATGGACCACCGACCGCGATTGGCCCCCGACTGCGATTTCACGCTGACTGGCCAATTAACGGCCAGCCAACGTGAAACGCATGCTGAAAAGCTCAGCGCTGCTGGGCTGGAGGCGGGAAGAGGGCGGGCAATGACGTCACCACGGGCATGGGTGAGTGCTGCGAGAAACTCCCTGAAAGCAGACAGTTGCCTCAGGGAGATACAGACCTTTAAATGATTGGATAAAGTTTTAAAAAGCTACGAAAAATGTCCATGCATCACAGTCAGGCACCTGAAACTATAACTGATAAAAATGCTGACCACAGACTTTTATTTTTATTTTATTTCATAACGGAAATTCCATCCCGCCTTGGATGAGGTTTGATGAAAAATGCAAAGGCTGCTTGGCCGATTCGTCCGTCCGCCAACCGTAAGGTTGGACAAGCCACAAAAAAATCGGAGATGATTGCGCCGTTAATGGGCTTAATTGCCCTCTTAATTGTCAGCGGGCTCACTTCAAACTCAAGCGAAATATTGCGCAAGTGCGCAATGACATTGGGGCACTTGCCTGATGACTTTTCACGCGATTTTACGTCTGATCAGGTCAGGCACACACCCACCCACAGGATGTAAAATTCAGCCCCTGAGGAAACTATAGGCCAGTTATCCTAACATCTGTCAATGCGTAATGCTGGGTTCTATTATTCAGGAAGAAGTACCAGGATATTTGTAAAATTATAATACAATCAAGCAGAGTCGACATTGTTTTGTGAAAGGAAAATTGTGTTGACAAATTTATTCGAGTTATTAGGGCAACCAGTAGATGTAGTGTATTTGGATTTCCAAAAGGCATTTGATCAGGTGCCACATTAAGGTGCCACAAGATAAGGGATCATGCTGTTGAGTGTGATATATTAGCATGGATAGAGGATTGTTTTACTAACAGAGAACAGAGAGTCAGGATACATGGGTCATTTTCAGGTTGGGAAACTATAACTATTGGAGTACCAAGGGATCAGTGCTGGGTCCTCAACTATTTACAATCTATATTAATGACTCGGGTGAAGGGGTAAATTGTATTGTAGCCAAATTTGCTGACGATACAAAGATACAAAGATAGGTAGAAGGCAAGTTGTGTGAAGGACGCAAAAAATCTGCAAAGGGATATCTATAGGTTAGGTGAGTGGTCAAACGTTTGGCAGATTTTTTTTATTCTTTCATGTGTTGCTGGCAAGGCACAGCACTTGTTACCCACCAATAATTGCCCTTGAAATGAGTGGCTTGTTAGGCCGTTTCAGAGGCAGTTAAGAGTCAACCACATTGCTGTGGGTCTGGAGTCACATGTAGGCCAGACCAGGTAAGAGTGGAATATTTCCTTCCTTAAAGGACATCAGTGAACCAGATGGGTTTTTATGACAATCAACACCGGTTTCATTGTCACTAATATTGAGACTAGCCTTCAATTCCAGATTTTTTTTCTATTAATTCAATTTAAATTACACCAGCTGCTGTGGTGGGATTCAAACCCTTGCCCTAGAGCATAAGCCTGGGCCTCTGAATTACTTGTTGACTGACATTGCCACTATGTTACCACCCCCCGCCCCGGGCAGTGTAGTGGAGTATAATGTGGGAAAAATGTGAGGTTTCCATTTTGTTGGGAAGAATAGAAAAGCAGAATACTATTTAAATGGAGAGGGACTGCAGAATGCTGCGGTACAGAGGTATCTGGTGTCCTTGTACATTTATCACAAAAAGTTAGCATGTAGGTACAGCAAGAAATTAGGAAGACACATGGAATATTGGCCTTTATTGCAAGGAGTATAAAAGTGGGGAAGTCTTACTACAACTGTACGGGGCATTGGTGAGAGCACACCTAGAGTACAGCATTCAGATTTGGGCCTGGATTTTTGCAGAGTCCTGGAGTTTCAATGGACCTTTAAAAATGGCAGCCGGGATCCAGATGTGGAAGTCCCAACCCCATTTTCGACAGGTCCCATTTTTGATGGTAGGGAAAAGTGGCTGAGGCATGACTCGTACAAGAGGGAAACCTGAACTCAACAGGGCCATTTGAATTCAATGCTGAGTTCAAAAAGACACCATTTTCTTGATAGCAATGGCCTTAACCCATGGTGTGGGAGTCATGAGTTTTTTTTCGAGTAGATATAAATGCTGTTGAAGGGTGGAACTGTCGAGATGTGATGTTATTTAAATCCCCAGCCCTTTAAAAATTCAGAAGAACAGGTTTTCTGTGTCAGTGAGAGTCGAAAACACTGTTCTAGCAGTTACAATGGCAGTTTGTTGACATTCCTCAAGGACTGTTGTTACATCATTATGAATGCTTGGTTGCTTTCCACAAACTATAATTATCTCATCAGTGGGGTTCTAAATTCACAATTTGATTGACAACTCAAAGTGGTTATTAAAAGATTAGCTGTCTTTGATATGAGGTTATGGACAGAAGTTTGTTTTATAAGGGATTAAAAGTTTTAAATGGGCTTTCATGAATGGGAGTTTTTTTTAATATGCAGAAGGTTGTAATAGATATTTAGACCTTTATTTTATTTCATCTCAAAATGGCTCCTGATCTCTAACCATGCTGAATAACAGCGTGGAGTGTGTAAGGGCCGGGGATGGTGGGTGGGTTGGCAATGAATTAGCATGGGGGCTATAAGGGGCAATATGGGTGGGTGATTGGCATGAATTGGCATGCTGGCATAATGGTGGCGTGGGAATATCTGGGGGGTGGGGGCTAATGGAATGTGAAGGGTAAGGGCCAGAGGGCCTAAAGTTTAATGAAACAACTGGGCCTTTTAACCAGTCTGTCTCAGCATTTGGTCACCCCTGTGGCCCACTCTGATCTGCTTCCAGGGACAGCAGGCCCGACTCTATCCTGCCCCTGCCCCCCATCACCGCCCCAACACAAAAATTGGGTCTGACAAGTTACATTTGCTACTGAGGCGGGTCTGCTGGGTTGGAAAATTTCCCGATTCTAACTCCTCCTCTGGTAATGAAAATCCAGCCCTTGGTCTCCTTATTTAAGGAGGGACATACTTGCACTGAAGGCAGTTCAGAGAGGGTTCACTAGGTTGATTTCAGGGATGAAGGGATTGTCATAGAGACAGAGAGTCATTGAGGTCTACAGCACAAAAAAAGGCCCTTTGGCCCATGAGTCTGTGCCGGTCAAACAAGTACCTAACTATTCTAATCCCATTTTCCAGCACTAGGCCCATAGCCTTGTATGCCATGGCATCGCAAGTGCACATCCAAATACTTCTTAAATGTTATGAGGGTTTCTGCCTCTACCACCCTTTCAGGCAGTGAGTTCCAGATTCCCACCACCCTCTGGGTGAAAAAATTCTTCCTCATATCCCTCTAAACCTCCTGCCCCTTACCTTAAATCTATGCCTTCTGGTTATTGATCCCTCCGCCAAGGTGAAAAGTTCCTTCCTATCTACCCTATCTATCCCTCATCATTTTATACACCTCAATCATGTCCCCCCTCAATCTCCTCTCCTCCAGGGAAAATAACCCCAGCCTATCCAATCTCTTCTCATAACTAAAACTCTAGCCCAGGCAACATCCTGGTAAATCTCCTCTGCACTCTTTCTAGTGCAATCCCATCCTTCCTATAATGCGGATTCCAGAACTGCATGCAATACTCTAGCTGTCGCCTATCCAGCATTTTATACAGTTCCAGCTTAACTTCCCTGCCCTTATATTCTACGCCTCAGCTAATAAAGCCAAGTATCCCATATGCCTTCTTAACCACTTATCTGTCTGTCACGCTACCTTAAGGGACCGGTGGACATGCACATCAAGGTCCCTCTGATCCTCGGTACTTCCCAAGAAGTGTATTACCGTGCCTTGCTTTTCCTGCCCAAGTGCATCACCTCACACTTATCCAGGTTAAGTTCCATTTGCCACTGATCAGCCCATCTGACCAGCCCATCTATATCCTCCTGTGATCTAAGGATCTCACTATTTACCACTCCACCAATTTTCGTATCATCTGCGAACTTACTGATCAATCTTCCTACATTCAAGTCTAAATTGTTTTTATATGCCACAAACAGCAAGGGATCCAGCATCAATTCCTGTGGAACCCCACTGGACACAGGCATCCAGTCACAAAAACACCCCTTGACCATCACCCCCTGCTTCCTGCCACTCAGCCAATTCTGGATCCGATTTGCCAAATTGCCTTGGATCCCATGGGCTCTTATGTTCATTATCAGTTTCTCATGCAGGACCTTATCAAAAGCCTTGCTGAAGTCCATGTCGACTACGTCAATTGCATTGCCCTCATCTACACACCAAGTCACCTCTTTGAAAAATTCAATCAAATTGATCACACATGACCTCCCCTTAACAAAGCCACGCTGACTGTCCTTGAGTAATTCCTGCCTCTCCAAGTATAGATTAATTCTGTCCCTCTGAATTGCTTCCAATAGTTTCCCCACCACTGAGGTTAGACTGACTGGCCTGTAGTTCCCTGGTTTATCCCTCCCTCCCTTCTTGAATAACGGTACCACATTGGCTGTCCTCCAGTCCTCTGGCACCTCTCCTGTGGCCAGACAGGTATTCAAAATTATTGCCAGCACCCCTGCTACCTCCTCTCTTGCCTCACTCAACAGCCTGGGATACATTTCATCCGGCCTAGAGACTTATCTACTTTTAAGCCTGCCAGACCACTTTGAACCTCCTCCCTGTCTATGCTAATTTCTTTAATTATATCACAGTCCTTCTGCCTGATTTCCACACCCACATCATCCCTATCACTTGTGAACACTTACACAATGTATTCATTTAGAACTGTACCTACGTCTTCCGGCTCCACACACAAATTACCACTATGGTCCTTAATGGGCCCTACTCTTTCCCTAGTTATCCTTTTACTCTTAATGTACTTGGAAAATAACTTTGGATTTTCCGTTGTTTTGCCTGCCAATGTTTTTTCATGCCTCCTTTTTGCTCTCCTAATTTCCTTCCTAAGTTTCTCCTACACATTCTATACTCCTTTAGGGCTACCACTGTTTTGAGCCCATGGTATCTGCCATAAGCCTCCCTTTTTCTATTTATCCAATCCTGTATATCCCTTGACATCCAGAGTTACCTGGATTTGTTGGTCCCACCCTTTGTCTTTACTGGAATATGTTGGCCCTGTACTTTCCCCATTTCCTTCTTGAATGAGTCCCACTGCTCTGACGCAGATTTACCTAAAAGTAGCTGCTCCCAGTCCACTCTGGCCAAATCATATCTGATCTTATTAAAATTGGCCTTCCCCCAAATTAGAACTCTGATTTCTGGCCCACCCTTGTCCTTTTGCATAACAACCTTGAATATAACAGATCACTATCTGCAAAATGCTCCCCCACTGATACCTCTACCGCTTGCCTGGATTCATTCCCTAAAATTAAATCTAAGATCATCCCCCCTATTTTGGACCTTCTATGAACTGGCTTAAAAAGCTCTCCTGGATGCGTTTTAAGAATTCCACTCCCCCTAAACCTATCACACTATGACTTACCCAGTTAATGTTGGGGAAGTTCAAATTTCCCACTATTATTACCCTATTATTTTTACACTTCTCTGATATTTGCCTACATATTTACCCTTCTATTTCTCTCTGACTGTTTGGGGGCCTATAGTACACTCCCAGCAATGTGATGCTCCTGTTTTCTTTTTAAGTTCTACCCATATGGTTTCATTTGAGGAGCCTTCTAAGATGTTATCCCTCCTCACAGATTTCTTGATCAATATTGCAATACCCCCTCCTCTTTTACCTCCTTCCCTGTCTTGCCTGAAGACCCTATATCCTCGAATATTGAGCTGCCAATCCTGCTCCTCTCTCAACCATGTCTCTCTGACAGCAATGACATCAAATTCCACATGTTAATTTGTGTCCTCAACTCATCTGCTTTATTTGTCAAACTCCTTGCATTAAAATAAATACCATCCAACCTTGCCAAACTCCCTTGTGCCTTAACTGGCCTATAATTTCTATGCCTTCCAGACTCACTAGCTCTCTCTCCTAATTTTGGCTGTGCATCTCCCCCTGCTGAACCTCCTCCGTTCCTCTGCCACATTAGTTTAAACCCTCCCCAACAGCACTAGCAAACCTCCCCTCAAGGAGGTTGGTCCCATTCTGGTTCAAGTGCAACCCGCCCGCCTTGTACAGGTCCCACTGCCCACAGAAACTTTCCCAATGTCCCAGAAATCTAAAGCCCTGCACCATCTCTCCAGCCATGCATTCATCTGGACTAACCTCCTATTTCTATGCTCACTAGTGCAGAGATTACTAGCTTTGAAGTCCTGTTTTTAAATCTGTTTCCTGGCTCCCTAAATTCTACTTGCAGGACTTCATCTCTCTTTCTATCTTTGTCGTTGGTACCAATATGTACCATGATCTCTGTCTGTTTGCCCTCCCCCTTTAGAATGCCCTGCAGCCATTCAGTGACATCCTTGACCTTGGCACCAGGGAGGTAACATACCATCATGAAGTCATGTCTACGGCCACAGAAACGCCTGTTTGTTCCCCTTATTATTGAATCTCCTACCACTATTGCTTTTCCCCTCTTTTTCCTCCCACACTGTGCAGCTGAGCCACTCATAGTGCCATGAGCGTGGCTGCACTCCCCAGAGGAACCGTCACTCTCACTGTTTTCCAACACAGAAAAACTGTTCTCGAGCGAGATGCACCCTGGGGATTTCCTGACTACCTGCCAGGCACTTTTCTTCTGACTGACGGTCACCTGTTCCCTCTCTGTCTGCACTTCTGCAAGCTGTGGGGTAACCAGTTCTAAAAACCTGCTATCCACGAAACTCTCAGCCTCGCAGATGCACCTCAGTGCCTCCAGCTGCTGCTCAAGCTCCAAAACTCGGAGCTCAAGTAGCTGCAGCTGGTGGCACTTCCTGCACACGTGGTCAATCAGAGCGCAAGGAGCATCTAGGACTTCCCACATGTTGCAGGCGATACATAACATGGGACTGAGCTGCCCTGCCATGCCACTAGTTGAAAAAAAACCCCTTACTTTAAGTTAAATACAGTAAAAAAGGTTACATTGTTTATGTACTTTAAATAAAGTCTAGAACCCTTCCCTTTCCTTAGCTTGATCTATTTTAAGCTGGAGAAAAACTGGAGAAAGAAACTGGAGAAAAACTCTTACCCACTACTCACCAATCAGCTCTCACCTTTGTGCAGGCATCACTTTTTGAAGCTTCCCCGCACTCTCGCTGGTTCTGATCTCCCTGCTGCTCTCTCGTGCTGTCTTGTGATGTCACTCTTGTTATTTTCAACAAGAACTGACTGCAGGACACTCTTCCCAGACTGCTCTGCTGCGATGCTGACTGCAAGACACTCCTCATGGGGGAAACTAGAATTAGGGGGCACAGATTTAAAATAAGATTTAAGATTGAGATGGGGAGGACTTTCTTCTCGCAGACATTTGTTAATCTTTGGAATTCTCTTCCCAGAGAGCAGTGGAAGTTAGGATAATGAATATATTAAAGCCTGAGTTACACAGAATTTTGATTGACAGTGGAGTTAAGGGTTATTGGGACAGGCAGGAAAGGGGAGCTAAGGCCACAATCAGATCAACCATGATCTTATTGAATGGTGGAGCAGGCATGATGGTGTAAATGCTCCTATTTCTTATATTCTTATGCTTTGTGCGTTGAAATCTCGTATGGATTGAAAACCTGATGGCAACAGAAAAGCAAATGCATACATGCAGGATTTGTGCAGGCAAGGCTGTTTGAAAATCAAAATTTTATTTTTTCTTTGTTTCCTGGCCTGTGACTAGGAGAAGGTCGATAATGGCAATGATAGGAAAACTGCATTTCATATTTTTACGTCACAAAAAATGGCAGCATTTCTCCAATGGCAGTGTTTATAATGGCCACTGTAGTCACAGCTTCCATCAGAATCATAGGTTTTGGTTCATTTCATTACATCCAATTGTAATACATCTCACCCACCTTACAGCATAGAGTCAAAGTCAGGTTGTTCGCTATAACAGGAATGCGTAATAACTTTTACCCTATTCTAGCATTTCAGCATGGTGAGGACTTACTGTACATTTTAATAGTGAAGTTATTCTTTAGCTGTGCTGATAGAACATAAATCAACAAATGTGATCTGCACCATAATGAGGAGTTAACAATTTAGAATTAGCTGAGCTGGAGCAGTTGGGCATCATAATTGTTGTCCTTGCTAATTTTAGCAAAAATAGTAAATGGAGGCATGAGCAAAAGTTTTTACTCACAAAGACTCATGCAAAAGGCACAAGTATTGACCTTGCATTGTGTGAAACAGGGACTAGTTCAGTTCTGGTGATCAATCTGCTGAGCTATCATAGAATAGTAAGTGAAAAGAAAGAATAATATAGTTGGATTTTTTCCCTTCAACCACAAGAGTCATCATCAACCAATGACCTTTTCACCCAGTTTCCTCTGCTGCCCTTTCAATCTGAGGCCCATTCACCCACCTTCCTGGAGAAGGGAGCCATAAAAGAACAGAAGGAACATGCCAGCAATGCCATTAGACAAGCATCTTTTTTGCTAGCCTAGAGCTGCAGAGAGATCAGATCTAAGTGCTTATAAATCAAACCTACAGAATTCTCTTTGACATATATTGATTTTGTGAAAGGGTAGTTTTCATTTTTTAAAATCTAAAATCTTGAAAGATTCTATGATGTTCTAGCATAAGATAGCAAATGTATTTTTGGGTGGTAAAGCCTGTTCATCTTAAAGATATTACAATGCACACAATATGGCCTTATAAGTCTTTGAAGACAACAAAATCATCTGTAGGCGGTTGTATCACTGTCACTGCTTCCGACAGTGGGAAGCTGAATTTCCAGACTGCTCATACAAGCAAACAGTACAAGAAGGGCCATGTCACAACAGTGACTTTGTGATAATAGTTGCTGTTCTGTTGTTGCCAAAGCTGACCCATAGAATAAAATAGAAAAATGCAACACCAAAGCTTATACAAATGATATCAATATAGATCAGGGATAAAAGTAGCAGCTGGTGATCTTTTGGAAAGTTGGAAAGGTGAGGCAAATGCTATGTAATTTATTTCTGTACTTTTCTTGCACTTGTGTATTCAGAAAATGTAGAGACTATAGAAATGTGCACCAGAAATTTTCTTGAAAGAATTACGATCAGCCATTGCAACTTTGGCCTTTCCACTGATGTCCCACACAAGTTACAGTTGCCAATCAGGTGCACCTCCAAGAAAATCCCTGATGCACGTAATTTACAGGAAAATATGGTCACCCATTGGGAGTGTAATTAATATCTATTCTAACAATACTATTTCATGAATGATTGGACTTATCAGTGGGTACAAAATTCTCACACTGAGTATGAATTGTACAATAATATATTCTGTTATATATGTTATATATATGTTGTATATATGTTCTGAGCCAAACTCTGCCCCTAAATTCAGAAATTTTTATGCTCACAAAATCACTCTCTCTTTAATCACTATTAACCAACTCCAGTTAAATGCAGTGCAAAAAAATGTGTGAGGAGCATAACAGGCCCCTTGCCTACCCATCTATCCCTGCCCCCACACCACAATTGTACCAGCAGTGGGGCTGGCATCAGGCGGTCTCCTGCCAGTGGGCCAATTGAGACCGTTAAGTGGGCAATCAATGCCCACTTAAAGGCCTCATTCCTCCAATGCCAGGATTTAACTAGCAGCAGGAGAGGCCTATGCCAAGTGCCCAGCCCAGCAGGTTTCCCTATGCAGGCTGGTGGTGGGCAACGATGTCCCTCCCTAATGGGTCCCCTGGGCCCATTGCAGCATCCCCCAATGACCCCCCCTCCTCCCATGGCCTTTCAAACCCCAGGCCCCTACCCTCCCTTACAAGGACCTACCAGCTTAGAAGGAGGTGCATCATAGGGTTACCTGAATGCTAAACACCAAAAGCAGCATTGGTAGACAGAGATAAGCAATACCACAACCAATGAATCAGAGCTAAGCTCTATAGCTCTACCATATCCAGTCCGGAATAGTAGTGGACAACCAAGCATTTAGCAGGAGGAACTTCCTCTGTGAACACCCCCACCTTCAACTATAGCAGAGCCAGTGTATGAGTGCAAGAAACAAGGGCTGAAGTGTTTGTACATGTCTTTAATCAAAAAATGTAAAGCAGACAATCTTACTTAATCTTCTTCCATGGTCCCAACCATGTTTCTACCTCTAAAATGATGCCAATGTCTAGCCAATTCAGTTTATTCCATATGACATTAAGCAGTGGCAAAGTACACTGAAAAAAGGCTATGAATCCTGACTAGACCCCAGTTATGGTGCTAAATATTTATGCACCAGAAATAGTTTCTAACCACACCAGGTTGTTCCAATACAGCTATGACATTGACATTTACCTGACAATGGCACTTATGGATGTTACTTTCCAATTTTCATCCCAGGCATGAGTATTGGCCTTCTTGAGGCTGCCATGATTATTTCATTATTGGAGGTGTTGTAAATGGAACTACACACTGGAATTGTTAATGAATAGACTCATTCCTGGAGGAAAAGTAATTGATAAAGCAGCTGAGGATGATTGTGATGAGGATGCTTGCCTGAAGAACACCTCCAGTGATGTCCTGAATCTGTGATCATTGGCTTCTGACAGCCACAACTGTCCTCCTTTATATCAAATAGAACTCCAATCACTGAAAGGCTATTTTTTTGACCCACCCTGAGGTAAATTTTGTCAAGGCTCCTTGATACCATATCTGGTTGACTGGTGCCTTGATGTTGATGACAGCAACTCTCACCTCTCCTCTGGATTCATCCCTTGCATTTATCTTCTGTATCAAGGTTGTGATGAGGCCTAAATCCAAGCAGTTACAGCAGAACTTAAACAGTAACAGAAGGAAGGTTATTGATGAATAACTATGGCTTAAGGCCCTAGCAATGACTTCTGCCATCATCAGGATAATGAGTGTTAACTTATCCATTTCTTTGTGGAATTTGCACATTGTGTGTCCACCTCATTATTATAGTCATATTTAAGTTTGCAGCAGTCAGAATATTGAAGTTGGAGGCTGACAATATGAAAAGCATAGTAGATGAGCACTGTTATATCAAGAATGTTAAAGTCATATCACCAATGTTGTTTGTGCATTATGCAGTCAAGTAATGATTCTGTAAAATTATCATTCTGTGCACCCCATATTCAGTGTCAGTTGTGATTTTCCTTGTAAGTACCAAATTAGTGCTGTGCATAGATTTAATCTTTCATCATTTTATTTTAAATAAAATCTACTGATGTATGGATCTGGACAACCTTGATTAAAAGTTTCAAGTTATTCTCAATTTATCCCTTTCAAGGTACAATTCAATTTATGTGCAAGTCTTGTGTTTCTACCTCTAAAATGATTGCATTAGAAATCTGACACTAATAAATTTCAGGTCATAAGCAAATTCAGTCCAAGCTCCCAATTTACTTCAAACTTAATACCACATATTCATTCCACACATATTCATGTCTGGGTCTAAACATATTTGGGTTTCTGCTGACTTACTGAATATAATAGGACCTCACTATGCTCTTACTTCCACTTTTGATACAATACATTCAAGCAGACTGAAGCCCATGCCTGTGCATTCCATTGGTATAATTGCGAATGACCAAATAACATAGCAGGACTTTGTACTTTTTCAATATTACAAAATTAGGGGTCACATAAGTGTGGTGTATTGAAACATTGGTAAAGTCAAACTGCTCAGCGTACATCACAAAGAAAAGGCATAATAGTGCTCTTGTATTTTTTGTTTTTATGACTTATGAATATTTTGTATAAAAGGTTTAAACCTTTTATTGTGTAAATTTGACAACATATGCCCTGTTAGTAAAAATCTCTGGAAAAAAGACACCAAATTGTTCCAAATTTTTATTTCTAACAGTGTTGGTAAAAGTAATAAATAACAGAAGAAATGGAGCAGAAATTCTCATTCATGATATTCTTAAATAAATGGTTTGGGTCTTAAGTTTGAGGAAACCCAGTAACAGTTGATCTGCTGGGGCTGTTTAGTTGGGAATGATGCAAGGATCTACAAAGTCAGGAAGAGTCTGAAACACAAAAATGACTTTTAAATGTGATTGTCAGTATCCAGGTTGCTGGAGTAATTTTTTCCTTTGCAATTTATCTTAAGTTTTCTGCCTACCCTCACCCACAATTGGTAGCAGGCCTCCCAGTACCTCACCCAAGTGACTTCTTCATGCACGAACCTCAGCTGGAGGGAATATTTCTTTATAAACATCACATTTGCTATTTTGTTACAGAGCACATAAAGGAAGTTTCCTCTTGCAATGGCCTCTTACGCCTATCTTCCTGAATGGAAATAGTTATTTATTAAGTCAACACATGCATTTCAGCTTTACCTGCTACAAAATGACTGATTCCTTGTCTTCTGTTGGGGAACCTGAGGGCATTTGACCTCAGCCAACACAGCACAACCATTAAAAATGACACCTTCCTAGTCTATATGTCATTAAAAAGAGGATATTGTGCTGATAGCAACATGCATTACTGGCTTTAATTTATCTTGATAAAAGACCCATAATACACAAACAACATGAATACGAGTGCATTATAACTAACTTGTTGCAGTGACTTTGCAATAGGCACCAACACCGAGAACAACAAGTCACAAAGACACCTGATAATCACTTTGAATGCAGCACTTGTAGCACAACCTGCCTTTCCTGGATTGATCTCTTCAGCCATCAACAAGGACGCATGATATGAAATTACCTCATCCTCAATGGATTTGGTTTGCTACACCTCCATTATCTTGCACAGAGGGAAGGTGCTGGTGACAGTAAACCAATTGTAACCAACCTAGTAATACACTGCCCTGTAGTTCTCCCTGGTGTTTAAGCCAATATTTATCCCTTGAACAATGTCACTAAGTAGTAGCTTACTTGGTAATTATTTCATTGCTGTTTGAGAGAACATGCTGTCTTCAAATTAGTTGCTGTTTCCCTGCATTACAACAGTAACTACACTTCTATAAAACACTTCGCAATGCCCCAAGGCACTATACAATACAAGTTCCTTTTCTCATCAATATAGCATTCTGTTTCATGTATTTACATTCCTTTTTATTCTTTCATGGGATGTGGACGTCTCTGGCTGGGTCAGCATTTATTGCCCATTCCTAATTGCCCTAGAGAAGGCGGTGGTGAGTTGCCTTCTTGAACTGCGGCAGTCCATGTGGTATAGGTACACCCACAGTGCTGTTAAGAAGGGCATTCCAGAATTTTGACCCAGCTCCATTGAAGGAGACAGCAGAATGATTTCTGAAGTTTCAGAGTGTTACATCAATATTGCACCAAATAAAGCTGTTGGCTTAATGGTGGAGAATAACTGTTGTGATCAAGCACTGAGGAGAAACAAAAAAGAAGAAATTTAATTTGAATTAGCTTACATTTTAAAATATACACAAGTATGTCTTTCCCGTCTCCTTAGATTTATTGTCACCCTGTCTTTGAAGATAATACTTTCATCAATCCCGATACCGATAGGATGGGGAAGAAATCTACTCATATAACTCATCAATGCCATTGAGAAGCCACCTGCTAGTAGACATCAAAGAGCGGCTGCAGATGAATTAGCCACAATTGTTCCTCCATGCCTTTGGGCACAACCTGCCAACTCCCTGCCTGTACCTTCCACTGACAGCATGGGAGTTTACTGTGTAGGGAATTGCAAAAATGAATCTCCATCTTCCTGTATCATGGAATGTGGAATGGGACAACTGAAACATGCTATCACCACCACTCTGCCACATTAATCAGCAATTACTAAAAGTGAACATTGGAATGCAGCAACGACCCTACTGAACTCAGCAATATTATTTTGCTGAAAGTTCACTTGCTTCTGATAGAAATAAGCACAGTCTGTATACATTTCTTATGCACTATGCTGAAATAATTGAAATAGAATGCTTTAGTGGAACTCCAGCATACGGTCCATGTGATGCATATCAGTGAAGACAGCAAACACAAAAGAATGATTGTTAAAATTCTGGAATCAGCCTGCCTAGAGAATAGCTAATTACACTAAGAATTTCTTGTTGGTATCATATTGTGCTTTTTGAAATTTTAAAAAATAAATTGTTTTTAGCAATCAGAAAAAATAGAGTGTGCATTGAGCCTGATAGTGAAGGTTTAAAGGTCTTAGTTTTCCCACCAAAAGTATTTGATTTAAACTGCAGTGTGGGTGGGTGTGTGGAGAAGGTCATAACCTCCTTTATTTTTACAACTACTGCCATGATTTCATAATACTGGCAGCGGACAAACTGGGAATGATAGTTCAGACTTTATTGCTATGAAAATATCCTAGAATGCTGCCTTGATAAAACACACAATGCACTTTAAACTTATAATAAGAAATGAGGGTACTAAGCCTTTGTGATTCTCTTTAACATTCTCCCAATTACTTCATTAACTCTCTAAGACTCTAATTGTCTTTCACCATATTAACATACCAATTCCTTTTACAGCTTACCAGTACAAGAATAGTTTTTTAAAAAAAGGACTTATTTTTGAGGCCAGGATTATTACAGTATTTTCTTCATAAATAGAAATAGAGCAACTTACTCATCTAGTAGTACCAGAAACTTGACACCACTCCATCATTTATTGGAGCTTTTGCAGAGCATAGCAGTTAAGTTGTACCATTTGTTGGTGGAACATTCCCTTGTTGGAGAAGATCAAATTTTTTATCATTTTTTGCCATATGCCTTCTAGGAACTGGGTGGACTGCCCAAATTAATTTGCACAGGACCCATCAGAGAAAGAGGGGAACCATTTATCCAGTTAGTCATGTTCTGAGCTGAAAATGACAATATCATAACAAACTGCCCCTTTTGTAACTATCAACTTTGAGTTTGGATTAGACAAATAAAACAGCAACTGAACTAACCAAGCTATGCTATGAATAATAGGAAGAAAAATGATTTACATGCAAATGTAGTTAATTATGTGGAATTTGGCATGGTTAGTAGAAAAGCTACAATCAGCATTCCCACAGGATTTTGAGAAGTTAAGTTGTGAATATAAGGATATGTGAGCAGCAAATGGTAAGATCAGTTAATGAAAATTCTGAGTGCAATAATAAACTGACATTTTTTTTAATGGTCATCCCTAAGAATTTCCATGTTAACTAAATGAATTACGTACACATTTGTATGTTTTATGTGTATCTGGATATATATGTATATGTCATGTACAATATTTTTACTGTGTGCAATGTCTAAAGTTGCAGAGTGTTATCTGCCACTGGAGCTGGGAATTGGGTGGGGAAGAAGGATCTCCCTCCTCCTATCCACCACCTGGACCAGTGCCTCAAATGTTGCATGAGAGAACCTGGGCGTCTTGCCTTGGCCTCTTCCAACCATTTTCCAAGCAGTTTCCATGGTCCTTAAGCCAGAATGTATTCCCCTTTAAGCAATACTGCCTTCCTTTAAATGGGCTCAGAGAAACTGATTTCTGGACAAACCAACAGGCATTCAGCCAATGAGTCACATAGATAGTGCTGACTGCACAGCAGAATCATTATAATGTGATCCCAGCACCAATTTCATGCAGCCTCTGCCTCCTGTATGTCGGTTTTCAGTGTGATCAAATTGACCCTTTGAGAGGTTCTAGGAGCAGCTGAACAGATGGGCCTGCCTTCTGGCATTTCTTGGCTCAGTAGAATGGTACTCACCAATGGTACAATATAGTGAACTTCCTAGAGAACATTGAATATGTGCTCCCATGCTTCTAATTGGTATTTTAATGAAGATTAAGCCATGGAGCAAGAGCAAAAACTTCTTGTGCCCTTGCACAGAACCAAATCAGAAGCTGGTGCAGATGTAAAATTCCTGATTTTCAAGTCTGTCTGGCCAATCTGCACTGACAACTCCAAAAGCTCAATTTTAGCCTATGGGGTTTAGCTTTAGTGGAACCCCAGGAGTTAGCTGCTATCAAAATAGGTGGCAGCTGAGGTTTGACAGGTTGCTGTTTCCTTAGAAAATTGAACGTAATGTCTAGCTGACATACAAATGAAATGTCAGACCGTCTCTAATGTGTATAATATTGCAAGACCCCTACAGTAAAGTCACATATGTTTTGGGGCAGTGCTGTAAGATTATTTGTACTTATATCATGTGGACTGTACTCCTCACAGGTCATATCATGTTTTTTAATTGGGCAAAAACAGCAGGGAAAAAAAAAAGCACTTTCCAGGGTGTAAACCTATTTACGGAATCAGAATCCAAATATGTTCAAGGAAAACCTGGTGAAAATATATTTTTGTCCCCTAATGCTGGGGGCCTGGATCTGTGGGCACTGACAAACCCCCTGGTACCTCATCCAAATAGGTAGCATGGAGGACTGAGCCAGTTGGTGTGTTTGACTGTAAGGAGGCATCACAAAACAAGACTGATCCTGTCTGAACCCATACCCACAGACAAGTACATTTTAGGAGTTATTTGGTAGCAGACTGAAGTAGGAACTTTCCCTTCCGACTTCTTTATAATCTAAGGGCGTTGCAGTTAATTGCAGAAAGCATACTACTACCTCAAGTAAAATACTAAATCAACACAGGCCAAACCTTGAAATTCGGGGCTCAGTGTAATGCTGAAAAATCATTTATCAATTGAGTGATTATAGAAAGCTCCAGGAATTATTTTCATGTAGATGGTACATGGTAGCCATTTTGCAAGGCAATGTTACCGTTGGCCACAGCTCTCTAGTGCTGGGAGGGAAAGAATCAGCTAGGGTCTTACTCCTGGTTGCTATTCAGTGAGACCTACTGGAATAAATGCATGTGTACACATTAGTGAGGACAGAAATGGGCTCAGTTGTGATTTCCCTCCATGATGACAGCTGCCAATCACAGCTGACCTTCCTTCTATTTTTGTTTATTTGGGATACATGGGTGATTTATTTAAGTGCACAACCCCTTTAAATGTTTTTACATGGCTGTGCCTTGTGTACAACCTTCATGGGATCTTTTGGATTATTGCACAACTTCCATGATACTTACTTCCATGAATTTTTCTATTCATAGGGGAGGTGGTGGCATAGTGGTATTGTCACTGGACTGTTAATCCAGAGACCCAAGGTAATGGTCTGGGGACCCAAGTTCAAATCCCACCACAGCAGATGATGGAATTTGAATTCAATAAAAATCTGGAATTAAAAGCCTAATGATAACCATGAAACCATTATCAATTGTTGTAAAAACCCATCTGGTTCACCAATGTCCTTTAGGGAAAGAAATCTGCAATCTCTACCTGGTCTGACTGACAAGGCTCACAGCAATGTGGTTGACTCTTAAAAAATGCCCTCTGGACATGAACAATTAGTGATGGCCTAGCCAGTGACACACAAACACAATGAATAAAAAAAAGAGCAGCTTTTTTACACCATGGTGACCATCTATGTGTTTACCTCCTATGCCTTTTTCCTGATGTTGGTTGCCTTACTGACTCATAGAGGGCATGGCCTCCAGTTTCTGTGGGCCTTTCAGCCAGGTGTTAAGTCAGGTGGGAATGCAGAAGAAGGCTGGTTTATAGGCTATGGAATAAGCTGGCATCCAGATTTTCCAGTCCTAGTTTGCTTACGAAAGGATCTCCATCTTTGCTAAACATGGCATCTTGCACAGAGATGGCCAGGAGAGTTTTCCACAGCCTGGGATCTACCGGACAGCTGATTTGCTGGATGAGGTTTGCCCCTATAAGAGGGCCAATAGGCCACTATTTAAATTTTCAGCACTCTACAAGGCTGGATTGAGATACTAAACTTTTTACTTTAAGTCGCCGCACACGTATACCCTCACATGTCCACTTGGCCTCATTGCCTCTGGAGACTGCCTCCTCAGCCCTCACCATCTTGAGGTCACTTGCATTGATCAACATCTGCCCCCACACACACCCTGGGATACCCTCCTTCCCCAGAACAGCTCTCGTTTTGCAGCCTTTTCCTTTGCCTGAGGCCAATTCTCCTCCTGTCCCAAGCAAGACCTTGCCCTGCAGCTGTTCAGAAGCCACCCACATATGGCTGATCTGGTAGGTAGAGATCTACCTAACAGTGATATGGTGCTGTCTGTGAAGCCTGGCATTGATGACTGTGAGCGCTGACCGAAGCTAGGTAGGGAAACAAACCTTGAAGTCCTGAGTGAAGTGCATGCCTCATATATGCTGTTGTGAAACACTTCGGCATGTTTTCCTGTTCGAGTGGTGACGTGGGCGGACGATCCAGTGGGGGCGGGTGTTGGGGGGGGTGGGTGGGAATCTGATTCTGGCGGGCTGGCCTTATAATGACGTGCTGATGTATTACAATTAGGTAAAAACAAAAAAACTGCGGATGCTGGAAATCCAAAACAAAAACAGAATTACTTGCCCCTCATGTCGAAGGGTCATGAGGACTCGAAGCGTCAACTCTTTTCTTCTCCGCCGATGCTGCCAGACCTGCTGAGTTTTTCCAGGTAATTCTGTTTTTGTATTACAATTAGGTTCCTGATGTCTGATAGTGGGGAACACAGCCTGCCATCAGTGGGCAGAGCAGATGATTGCAAACTGGTTTCAAAACATCGTGAGACCAATTTTGGCCATATTATCTGCTCACACCACTAAACACACCCGATGCTGACGGGCATGGAAAATCCCGGGATGTGGGCAATACCAGGGAGGCCTAATTGCCCTTTAACTGAGTGGTTTATTAGGCCATTTCAGAGGCAGTTAAGAGTCAACCACATTGCTGTGGATCTGGAGTCACATGAGATCACATAATGGAACCAGAGTGAATTTTATGACAATCACCATGACTGAGACTAGCTTTATGTTAGCACATTTATTAATTGAGTTTAATTCTACCAGCTGCCATGGTGGGTTTTGAACCCATGTCCCCAGAGCATTAGAAAAACAAAAATTGCTGGAAAAACTCAGCAGGTCTGACAGCATCTGTGGAGAGAAAGACGGAGTTAATGTTTCGAATCTGTATGACTCTTCTTCAGAACTAAAAAGGAGTAAAACTGTAGTGAAATATATACTGTTTGAGGGGGTGGGACAGGGGGAGCTGGATAGAGGGCCAGTGATAGGTGGAGGCAAAGGAGAGATTGCAAAAGATGTCATAAACAAAAAGATGAAGGGGTGTTGATGGTGGTGATGCCACCACCAAACACATCTTCCCTTCACCCCTCCCACTGTCAGCATTCCGTAGGGACTGTTCCTTCCGGGACACCCTGGTCTACTCCTCCATCACCCCCAACACCTCAACCCCCTGCCACCGCACCTTCCATGCAATCATAGAAGGTGCAACACTGCCCCTTTACTTCCCCTCTCCTCACCATCCAAGGGCCCAAACACTCCTTTCAAGTGAAGCAGTGCTTCACTTGCAGTTCCCTCAATTTGGTCTGCTGCATTCGTTGCTCCCAATATGGTCTCCTCTACATTGGAGAGACCAAATGTAGACTGGGTGACCGCTTTGCGGAACACCTTCGGTCTTTCCGCAAGCATGATCCAGACCTTCCTGTCGCTTGCCATTTCAACACTCCACCCTGCTTTCATGCCCACATGTCCACCCTTGGCCTGCTGCATTGTTCCAGTGAAGCTCAACGCAAACTGGAGGAACAACACCTCATCTTCCAATTAGGCACTTTACAGCCTTCTGTACTTAACATTGAGGTCAACAACTTCAGATCATGAACTGTCTCCTCTATCCTCACCCCTTTTTTCAAATATTTTTTTTTAATTTTTATATATTTTTTCCCACCTATTGCTATTATTATTTTTAAAAGTTATTTCTATTCATTGCTTTATCCCCACCTTTTAGGCTATTTTGATCTTTTCTCCCACACTGTCCCTTCCCCCCACCCTACCCCCACTAGGGCCATCTGTCACTTGCTCATCCTGCTTTCTACTCTTAATGCCGCCATTAGCACCTTCTGTAGCCAGTATCACCACCATCAACACCCCTCCCACCTTTTGTTTATGACTTCTTTTGTAATCTCTCCTTTGCCTCCACCTATTGCTGGCCTTTTATCCAGCTTCACCTGTCCCACCCCCTTACACAGTATATATTTCACCACATTTTTACTTCTCTTTAGTTCTGAAGAAGAGTCATACCGATTCGAAACGTTAATTCTGTCTTTCTCTCCACAGAAACTGTCAGACCTGCTGAGTTTTCCCAGCAATTTTTGTTTTTGTCCCCAGAGCATTAGCCTGGGTCTCTAGTCCAGGGACGTTACCACTACCCCATCATCTCCCCTTGAAGCTGTCCTTGCCGTAATCTGAGATTGCTGCAGTGACTGCAGCAGCTGGTATTAGTGATGATGTTGTAGCTGAAGCTCAGAAGTTGCCCACATTAGGCTGAATTTTTTGGGCCACCCAAGGAAAACAGGTGAATGGACTCGTAAATTAGAGTGGAAGGTGCCTGCTGCTGCCTGGCCTGCCCTACCCTACAATCAATGCCCAATTAAGTGCCTCATTCTGCTGCCTCTTCAATTTTAATGGGTGTGGGAGAGACCTACGCCAAATGTGTAGCCTGGCCTGTTTAAACCTGCAGGCTGCTGGTCAGTGAAAGTGGGAATGAGGGTTGCCTCCTTTCTGTGCCACCTGTGCTAATTGGAGACCACCCACACCTGAAAACTTTTGCCTCCCTGCATTCACACTTCCCCGTGCCCTGTCCAACATGCTTCTGGCAAGATCCTGGAGCTACTTGGGTTTGGGGGCATCCATGGTTCCTTTTTGTTCCAGGCCTTACTTCAAGCTAATTAAAGGGCTGTTGGGGTGAGCCGGCTAAGCGGAGGCAGGCTTGCCCTGGTGTACAGGGAGCCCGACCTCAGTGTATGATCCAGCCCGTTGTTCCTCACTGAAGTTCAGGTAAAAGAATTGCTCCCTGAATACCCTGCTGAGAGCCCGCTCACCTTCTTCCTCCTCTCTCTTCCAGCAGCTTGTCTTGCTCTGTATGCCATCTGTTCTTTCCCCAAGTTAGCTGTATCCCAAGTGAATTGCATTCTAATGCACCCATGTCTGGGAGAAACTGCTTTGTGCAGAAGCTAACTCCTCTGCGGGGGTCCCCTGTGTCCATTGGTGGCAGGCCCCCCTGCTGGCTTTTTGGTGTGGGCCTCTCCTGCCACCAGTTAAATCCCTGTGAAAGTGGGATAAGATCCATAAGTGGGCATTAATTTCCCACTTAAGGGCCTCAATTGCCCCACTGGCAATCTGATGGTTGGGTGGGTCGGTAGGTGGTGGTCAGGCTGCTGTCTGAATTTAATGAGACCCCTGTCTTCAAACCCATTGTCAGAGGAGTATTAAATCCAGCTGCAGGCCTCTTCAACAAATCAACTTGAAGAATTCTCACTGAGATGTGTGGAACCCAACTTTAACTCTGCGTATGTGAATGGGTTTTGAGTGAGTTAAAATCTTTCCCACAGAGTTTAAACCAGGAAATATAAATTAGACTTAAATCATGTGAAAAAAGCAGGATAAAGATTGAAAAAGACATTGGGTTAAGAGAAAGAAATAAAAGAGAGAGATAGAAAAAGTAAAAAAAAACAAGATATTCCACACTAATTAAGTTCTGAAGGAATGAGATTCTACAAATGTAAAATTACATTTTCAGGATGAGAGAGAGCTTTTAGGAAGTTGCTATCAATTATCACATCATTAAATTTCACTTACTCCTGAATGCACAAGCCCTAACTTTTTATCGTGTCTTTAGTGGGGAACTGATGGGAAAGTACTCCAAATTCACACCATTGCATTGAACCCAGTGAGGCCTATAGAGCACAGCTTGTGGAGGAGCAGGATATCTGGCAGGAACTTATAGATTTGCATAAATAACTGCGCACGTTCCAATACCAGAAATTGCTATCCTGAACTCTATTGATCACAGATTTAGATAGTTTTCACTATCACATTGTCAATTTTTTTTCAGTTTACTGTACCTAATTCCATTCACATCTCCTCAACATAAGCTTTTCCCATTATAACTTTGGTCTTTGTCTTACTTATATCTTTCTCAACTATTATTTTAAACCTTATGTTATGATTGTTATTACTTTGATGTTCCCCTATGCTTGCTCCTCATTTCTGCAATGGTTTATTTCTCATTACTAGATGAAGTATTGATTCCTCTCCTGTTGGGCTTCTCACACACTGGGTAAGTAGAGTCCTGAACACACCGTAAAGGCTCCCTTCTTGCCAATTTATTTGAAATCTCCCACTATTATTCCGTCATTTACTTATTTCATAAAATTACTTATATATTTCTTCTTCCATTATTAGATGTTCTACAGATTGCCCCTATTAACTTGATTGATTTCTTCTTATCCTTTGTCTCAATCCATATGGATTTTGTTTCTATCTTGGGGCTGGATTTTACATCCCCAACCACCCCATTGGTGTGCTTTGGGTGGGACTGTGCATGTAAAATATGATAGGTGGCTAGTCCACCACTTTCCCGCCCACTCCCAACCTGGTCCACATAATATGGTCGGCAGGCAGACAGCGTGCCCGCTATTCTTAAATAACTAATTAACGGGTAACTGAGCTTGTTACCGAGCCAATTGACCTGGATGTTATGCTGCCCATGCCATAAAGCAGTTGGTGTGGGCAGGCAGGCGAGTGTGGGAAGGCTGTTTTTTTAAGCAAGCTGCATAAAAGGCAGCAAAGAAGAGGGGTATGTCATTTGGGGGTACCCTGTGCCCCTTAGGGGAACCCCCCAAGATGTTAACCCCTCCCTTTGTTCCTCCCACCTGGCCTCCAAAGCCCATTCTCCGTCCTCTGTCCTCCCTCCTTAGGCTCCCTGATCTCTCCCCATCCAATATTTCACTCTGGGATCCATGTTTTCTTTATCCTGGGCCTAGTTGTAGTCCCAGCAGTGCCCACTGCTGAATTCTGGCAATGCTGGGAGAGCTAAAGCTGCTGGCCCATCTGATTCCCTGGCAGCTTTCGAGGGCAGGATTCCTCCTGCTGAGGGGTGGAAGTTCCATTCTCATCTAGTGCATCCCAGTAGCAGCATGTTATTGATACGTAGTGACCTGTTGAACGTTGTTTTGAGTGGCACCAACTTTCCTTCAGGTGCTGGTGGGGAGGGGGCAGGTGTGTGGGGGTTGTGAGCAATACACCCCCTGTAAAATTCAGCACTTAGTTATGTCAATTTTTTCTACCTCTATATTATCTCTTATTAATGCATCTGCAGTTGCCCTATTTTTAGTGCTTGCATAATAGTTAAGGGGGAGGTTTATTAATGAATTACGTATCATCATTATTACTGACTTTTCTCACTCCACTTTAATTGTAATAGATCTCAGCTGGAAGACTGTACTAAACTGACTGTAAATTTTCTGAGTCAGTGGTACTTGACCTGCTATCAACTCATGAGAAAAGTTGTGTATTCCTGCCAGTGTGTTATAAAATTTGAGCAAAAGTAAACTTGTAGCATCATAGGGCTGGATTTAATGTCCCACATTGGCAGATTTGAAGGTGAGGGGCATGTTAAATACAATGGGCAGCCTGCTCGCCACCTACCAGTCTGCACCTTGCCCAACCACAATTTTGCCAGTGGCAGGTGTGGCGTCAGGTGGTTCACTTAAGGATCTTGTTTCGCAGCTGCTGGCGGGGCCCATGCCAAGAGACCAACCTAGCAGGTTTTCCTGCGACGGCTGGTGGTGGGTAGGAGGTAACTCTCCTTAACTGGCCCTATTGGAGGGTCCCTCCAAGGACCACCCCAGGTTCACCCTTCCCCATGGGCTCTTAAACCCTGGCACTAGCGTCCTCCCGTGCCAACCCCCAACAATGACAAAGTTCCAATCCATCACTGAACACCTCCTCAAGCACTGAGCGTAGTATTGGCAGTGGACACAGTGGTGCTACTGGTACTGATTGGCCAGTAGCTTTCTGAGGCAGGGTTTTCCTGCTGGGCAGAAATCCCACCTCCAGCCTATTAACAGCCAGTTGGCCATTAAATGGCTACAGGACAGCTGTTCTTCCCCTGGGCAGTCTCCCTCACCACTGACCTTTTAGCTGGGGGTGCAGGTACTATAGCACCTCATATAATTCAGCCCTTATATGGCCTTTTGGTCCATTGTGCCTTTGGCTAGCTCTATGAAAGAGTCATCCAATTAACCCCACTTTCCCTTCCTTTCTCCTTAGCCTTACAATGTTTTCCTAGTTAAGTGTAGATCCAATTCCCTTTTGAAAGTCATTGCTGAATTTGATTTCACCGGCCTTTTTGCAGTGCATTCTGGAACAAAGAATTTCACTGGTAAAATTTCTCTTCTGGTTCTTTTGCCATTTACCTTAAACCTGTGTTCCCTGGTTACTAATCCTTAAACCTGTGTTCCCTGGTTACTGATCCTTAAACCTGTGTTCTCTGGTTACTGATCCTTCCAACTCCTTGTTTGCTTGATTGAAACCTCATCATTTTGAACAACGCTATTAAATCTCCCCTTAATCTTCTCAGCTCGCAGATGAATAATGTCAGCTTCTCTTTCCTCACCATTTAACCCTGGATATAATTCCTGTAAGTCTCTTTTGCACCTTCTCCAAGGCCTTGCCATACTTCTGACAGTGTGATTCCCAGAATTTTACATAGTGCTTCAATTGAGCCATAACCAGTGATTTATAAATGTTTATCACAACAGCCTTGCTTTTGTAGTCCATGGCCCTACTTATAAAGCCATGGATGCCATATGATTTTTTGAACAGTTTTATCTTGTAGTCCTGCTACCTTTAAAGTTACTCATTTAACACACAATTGTCCTCTCAGTGTTTTTACAGTATTTAGTAATGCTATCAACAGAAATTTCAGTTTAATCAGCATACTGTTACAGTTCAAGGATCATTATTGTGGACCCTTGCAGTAATCCTATAAAAATGGTATGACAGAAACACATTTGGCAACCAGCAAGGCAAAATGGCTGCACTTTCAGAAATGCATTCTTGATATAATGGGGAAAAAGCTTCATGAAAAAAATATTGGTAAACCTTTACCTATTAATATGCAGTGCAATTACACAAATTCATTGAATCCTTTGAGTTGCAAAAATAGCAACAAAATGACTCTAGACCTCTCTCCTCTTTGACTAAACAAAACAAGTTGATAACCATTTTTCACAAAGTTTAATATAACTCTCATTAAAACTATATCTCAGAAAGATGACACAAATAGATAAGTGTTCATGTAGATTCAGTAACTAGAATTTTTAGTACCCAAATGGTAGATAATGTAAATAGTTGATAAATGTTGTTAATAAATGTTGGTTGAAATGTCCTTAACTGTGATAGTCAGAAAGTTATCTATGAATGAGGAGAGATTAATCAAATTAATTGTTTTCAATTTTTTTCTACTTCAGTGCAGCTTGTAATGCAGCTTCATCAGTAAAAGGTCACTGCATAATTGCTTTCTGAATATGGCTTTGTTTAGACTCATGACTTAACAATGTAACCCCAGGAGACTTTATGTCTGCGTTTTCTCAGTACTTTTATTGGTACATCTATGTGAAATGATTAAGGTTAACAGTCCCAGTACTTTTAAGAAAAAAGACCTTGAGATGCTGCAACAATTCAACGCATCATGAACATTGTGATATCCAAAATGAGGCCTTTCAGAGGGAACAGGCAGCAAAACAGATAAGTGCTTGAATTGTTTCTCAAAATAGTATTAGCACAAAATTTGTTTAAGTATCGTTTGCAAAAACTTTGGAGACCATTCCATTATTTATAAGAATAATCCTCAAATACTGACTACAATAAAAGTTTGCAGTGTTTCCATAAATTGATGGAAGTACTAATCCAAATATCATATAAAGGAAAATTTTGCATGGCGGAAAGAGCAGAGTAAGGGGGCTAAATGGTAGTTCCTTCAGAGAGTCAGAATAGGCATAATGAAACAAATGGCCTTTTTCTATGCTGTTTGATTCTATAATTATGCAACTGTAGTAACTATAGCTTTAAGGAATGTAGTGACTGTAGCTTTAAGACTTATTATGCTGTATAAAATCACTTGACAGTATGAATGAATCAGCCTTAAGTGTGGGGAACCTTAGGGGTGGAGTTTGTGTATAGTTGTGGATCTTGATGGGAGCACGTAACTGCTGCTAAAACCCTTTAAATAAAGTTCATTGTTCCTTATGAGGAATCTATCTGGAAAATTAAGTCCATAACAGCAACCCTCAAATTCATTGGCGGTCATTTTAGTGACCTGTGAAGGCAAAAAGCTCGGTTATCTTTGTTCGGCATCAACCTAGCAATATGATATAATGTAACCAGGTGTTTTTTGTTTGCTAGTTGACATTCAGGAGCAGTGTATTTGTTTCATATATATTAGGTTACTTAGATCACAGAATCACAGAATTTTAACGGCACAGAAGAAGGCCATTCGGCTTATTATATCTGCATCGGCTCTCTAAATGAGCATTATGACCTAGTGCCATTGCCCTGCCTTTTCCCCGTACCCCTGCATATTGTTTCTATTCAAATAATCATCTAATTCCCTCTTGAATGCCTCGATTGAACTTGCCTCCAGCATACTTTCAGGCAGTGCACTCCAGACACCAACCACTCGTTGTGTGAAAAAGCTTTTTCTCACGTCACATTTACTTCTTGTGCTAATCACTTTAAATCTGTGCCCTCTCGTTCTTGATCATTTTATGAGCGGGAACAGCTTCTCTCTATCTACTCTGTTCAGCCGCCTCATGATTTTGAACATCTCTATCAAATCTCGTCTTAGCCTTCTTCTCTCCAAGGAGAACAGTTCCAACCTCTCCAATCTATCTTCATAACTGAAGTTTCTCATCCCTGGAGCCATTCTTGTAAACCTCTTCTGCACTCTCTCCAATGTGTTCACATCCTTCCTATAATGTGGCACCTGGAATGGTACACAATACTCCAGCTGAGGTCTAACAAGTGTCTTATATAAATTCAGCATAACCTCCTTGCTCTTGTACTCTATGATACTATTAATAAAGCCCAGGATACTGTATGCTTTATTAACTGCTCTCTCCACCTGTCCTGCCACTTTCAATGATCTATGCACATATACACCCAGTTCTTTCTGCTCCTGCACCCCCTTCAAAATTTCATCCCTTATTTTATATTGTTTGTCCATGTTCTTCCTACCAAAATGCATCACCTCACACTTCTTTACATTGAACTTCATCTGCCACCTATCTGCCCACTCCACCAACTTGTCTATGTCTTGTTGAAGTTCTACACTGTCCTCTTCACTGTTTACAACATCCCCAAGCTTCATGTCATCCACAAAATTTGAAATTGTCCCCTGCACACCAAGATCTAAAGCATTAATATGTGTTAGGAAAAGCAAGGGTCCCATTACCGACCCTTGGGAAACTCCACAACAAGCCTTCCCCCAGCCAGAAAAATACCCATTGACCATTACTCTCTGCTTCTTATTTTTCAGCCAATTTTGTATCCATGTTGCTACTGTCCCTTTTATTGCAAGAGCAATAACGTTTCTCACAAATCTGTTGTATGGCACTGTATCAAATGCTTTTTGAAAGTCCATGTATACCACATCAAAAGCATTACCCTCATCAACCTTTTCTGTTACCACTTCAAAAAACTCCAGAAAGTTAGTTAAACATGATTTCCCCTTTAGAAATTCATGCTGAATTAGAAACCCATGTTTTCCCATGTGACTACTAATTTTATCCCGAATAATTGTTTCTAGAATCCTGCCCACCACTGAAGTTTTAAACTGCCTGGCCTGTAATTGTTGGGCTTATCCTTACAATCTTTTTTGAGCAAGGGCATAATGTTTGTATTTTGCCAGTCCTCTGGCACCTCCCCTGAGACTAGGGAAGACTGAAAAATTATGGCCAGTGCCCCTGCAATTTCTACTCTCACTTCCTTCAATATCCTTGGATGTATCTCATCCGGTCCCGGTGCCTTGTCAACTTTAAGTACCGACAGTCTATTCAACACTTCCTCCTTATCAATTTTGACCCCTTCTAGAGATGGAGTTTTTTCGTCTGAGCTCAAGTAATGAACTCAAGTAATTCCAAAACCACTCTGCCTTTTAAGCTACCGTAGCTTAGAAATGCAATTACCCTGTGCCTGATTACATCTGCTAAACAGGTGTCTAAGTGTCCAATATGGTGGACAGACAGGTGTGCTTTTTGCCGCATTGGATTAGGTTGCTCAGTAGTTATGCAGGAGATGTGCCTGAACCTGGAATTGAGCAATGAGTCTGCTCAAAAATTTTCTGGACAATTGGTGTTTCTGAACAAGAGACTTCTGGACTGAAGAACTGACAGTGTATCATACTGAGGCCAATGGACCAACTTGTGTGGTTCTGCCACTATCCTCATTAGGCACATGCTGCACTGCAATTGTGTTTCAAATCAGGTGCTATCCAATTTCTAGGCCTATCTGTTTAATTCTTGACAAATTTGTTTGAAAATACTTGTATCATTTATTACACTTTGCATGACATTGCGATGGAAATTACATTGATGTCATTGATTGTCTCATTATTATGCAGCATTGTGCCAGCCTTGGTAATGCTCTTGCTTCTGAGTCAGACAGCTGTGGGCTTAAGCCCCACTCTACCTGTCTGTCCGCCATATTGGACACTTCAGCTTCAACATATAATCCATGCTGACGGTTCAGTGCGGCACCGAGAGATTGCAGTCCTGTTGGAGGTATCTTCTTTTGAATGATACATTAGACTAGGGTCCAGTCAGTCCTTTAGTTATAAAATATTTCATGGCACTATTTGAAGAAGACAATGGCAGTCTTGTGTGACTCAAATAGCACGACACAAAAGCAAATTATAAAGAAAGAAAGAACTCCGTCTTACATTGTGCTTTTCACAACTTCAGGACATTGCAAAGCACTTCACAACCAATGAAGTGCAGTTACTGTTGTAATGTAGGGGTATTAGTTAATCATCTATCTCAGCAGTTCCCAAACCTTTATGGTTGTACCCCTATTCAGATTTACCAAGTTTTTGCGTACTCCTACAGGCAATTTCTTTTTTATAGTGATTTGTTGTGATCTGATGCACTACCTGGAAGGATGGTGGAAGCGGTCTCAATAGTAACTTTCAAAAAGGAATTGAATAAATGCTGAAAGACAGTTGATGCACTGGTTTTGATTTTCCAAAACTCCCTAGGTTCGAGGATGGTTCCATTAGATTGGAAGATAGCAAATGTAACTCCTTTATTCAAAAAGGGAAGGAAACAGAAAACAGGAAACTACAGGCCAATTAGCCTAGCATCTGTCATAGAAAAAATGTTAGAAGCTATTATTAAAGATGTTATAGCTGGGCACTTAGAAAAATTCAAGGCAATCAGGCGGAGTCAATATGATTTTGTAAAAGGGAAATTATGTTTAACCAATTTATTGGAGTTCTTTGAAGGAGTCACATGTTTTATGGATAAAGGAGAACCCGTGGATGTATATACTTAGATTTCCAGAAAGCATTTGATAAAGTTCCACATCAAAGGTTATTGCAGAATAGAAAAGCTCATGGTGTAGGGGGTAACATATTGGCAAGAATAGAAAATTGGCTAGCTAACAGGAAGCAGAGAGTTAGTATAAATGGGTCTTTTTCTGGGTTGGCAGGATGTGGCAAGCGGTGTCCCACAGGGTTCAGTGCTGGGATCTCAGCTTTTTACAATTTATATAAGTGACTTGGATGAAAGGACTGAAGGAATGGCTGCTAAATTTGCAGATGACACAAAGATAGGTAGGAAAGTAAATTGTAAAGAGGACATAAGGAGGCTACAAAGTGACATAGATAGTGAGTGGGCAAAGTTCTAGCAAATGGAGTATAATGTGGGAAAATGTGAAATTGTACATTTTGGAAGGAAGAATAAAAGAGAAGCATATTATCAAAATGGTGAGAGATTGCAAAGCTCTGAGATTCAGAGGGATCTCAGTGTCCTAGTGCATGAATCACAAAAGGTTAGTATGCAGGCACAGCAGGTAATTAGGAAAGCTAATTAAATGTTATCATTTATTGTGAGGGAAATTGATTACAAAATTAGGGAGGTTATGCCTCAGTTGTACAGGGCATTGGTGAGACCATAGCTGGAGTATTGTGTACAGCATTTGTCTCCTTATTTAAAGAAAGATTGAAATGTATTGGAAGCACTTCAGAAAAGGTTTTCTGGACTAATACCAGGAATGGGCAGGTTGTCTTATTCAGAAAGGCTGATCAGGCTAGGCTTGTATCCACTGGATTTTAGAAGAGTAAGAGGTGACTTGATTGAAACCTTTGAGATCCTGAGGGGTTTTGACAGGGTGGACATGGAGAGGATGTTTCCTCTTGTGGGAGAATCTGGAACTAGGGGTCACTGTTTAAAAAAAGGGGTCGCTCATTTAAGACAGAGACGGGGAGAAATGTTTTCTCTCAGAGGGTCATGAGTCTTTGGTACTCTCTTCCTCAAAAGGTGGTGGAAGCAGCGTCTTTGAATATTTTGAAGGCTGATCTAGATAGATTCTTGATTAACAAGGGGTTGAAAGGTTATTGGGAATAGGCATAAAAGTGGGGTTGAGGTACATTCAGAGCAGCCATGATCTTATTGAATGGCGGAGTGGGCTTGAGGGGCTGAATGTCTTACTCCTGCTCCTAACTTGTATGTTTGTATGAAAGAAAAAAAATACAGGGTTATGAGGAAAGGATGGGGAATGAGAATAGTGGGATAGCTCTACCAAAGAGCCAGCACAGGCACAATGGGCCAAATGGACCTCTTCTGTGCTATATCATTCTATGTTAAGATTACAACAGATCTGATTTTGAATTGGCACCCTCTAATGGCCACACACTTTGAAATGTTACAACTTAAAAGCCTCTAATAGGGGCAAACAGTTTGACGCCTTGTTGCATGATCATTGACTGAAAACAGTGCACATATTTGTCTTTTGCATTCATTGTACTTTCACTGGTACATTTGAAAATAATTTAAATACTCTAGCTACAGTTTTTAACAATGTGATGAAGAAACTAATTACAAAATTTTGATCTGTGTATTGTGAAAATATCTTTTAGCTTATACATTTATCAATGAACTTCCACCCCACTCCAGAATCGCTCATCAGCAGTGCCTCTTCCCAACACCCCCACCCACTCACTCAGCAACCCCCTTTCCCAACTCCCATCACCACTTGCTCACTCAGCAGCCCCTCTTCCCAAACCCCCTCCCCACTCACTCATTCAACAGCCTCTCTTCTCACCCCTCCCCCGATGTCCACTCACTCATTCAGCAACCCCGCTTCCCTCCACCACTCACTGTGCAGCCCTTCTTCCTAAACCCCTCCACCCACATTTCAGGTGGATGCAAAATTCACCACTTTCAGGGAATGGGTAAAAACTAGAAAAAGAAACTAATATCTATGAGGTCTCTCTGTGGCTTACTCTCTGGTGTGAACTTTTTCAGACTGCTAGGTCAGCAGATTGCAACATCTGCAACTTTTATAATAGTTTCTAATTTCTCCTGTGGAAGTGAAAATGCTGTTAACTGTACATTTAAATAATAAGCAAGAGCTGTTGGATGGACTACAGTTAGATCAGAAATTTGCTGACCTCGTTTATAATGGTGCGCAGTCAACTATCGTTAAGTGAAAAATGATGTTTTGCAGCATTGAGAAGAAGAGTAGCACTAAGACAATGGTTGTATGGTAGTGTATCAAAACTACAATTATTCCATCATTTAAATATTTTAAAAGTTCTGCAAGCCAAGACATGCAAAAAAAATCAATATTATAATCAATCTTATTCATGTCTATAATAATTAAAAGAAAAATTGGTTCCTGCTTTGTTTTTTTAAGTCTAACCTCAGTTGCTCAATGTTCTTTTCCCAAAAGTGCATTACAGTACTATCATTTAAAGAACCACTGCATTCAGGGTGCAATTAAACTAATCATATGAGGACATATGTTTTTCTTGTAAAACTAAGTTTAGTGAGAATTGTTGTAAATGCATTGCCATAGCAGGAAATTGCTAAAAATAAAACATTAAAGCATAAGTTTAAATAATACCCTTCTGCTGAACTTCATGATACAAAATATATTTGAACTGTGATATTCTTCAGCTGATAGCAGTCTTGCCTCTGAATTGTAAGATTATGAGTTCAAGACCACTCCGGGGTAGTGGGGGAAGTGTTCATTCACGTAGTGTCGTAGCAGACTACCTCGATTTCCCGGGGGCATGCAGTAATACCAAAACAATAATTTATCTTTCACCTCATTTGCAGTCTATGGGACCTTGCTGCTCTTAATTGGCCACTGTGTTTGTTTACTTCAGAGCATGCTGAGACTTCACAAGAATGCAATGAGGTGCTATATAAATGTAAGCTTTTGAGAGGAGAGGTAACTAAGCCATTATTGGCATGGTAATATTATGTCTTATGTAGTTGTGTTATGTATCTGTAAATGAATAATAGAGGTTTTCCAAAGACTTTAAAAAAAATTACCTCTTTAAATACTCAGCAGTCCTTCATTTATTGGCAGAGGTTTGTGTGCAATGAATAAAATGTATAACATAAGCAAAAGCATATGACTAGGAAGACATTTTTTAAAGAGCTCATGATTTTTTAAATCTAATTCTGCTTTAAAACTATTTAACTATGTTATTGGAACCCATTGTCCCTCCCACAAAGATATTTTAAAAGTAAAATACAAATAGGCATAGCAGCTGTTGATTTTATTAAAATCTTTGTGACAGTTTCAATCAGTGACCTATATTTGACTGGATAACCGAGGCCTAACCCAATATTTTAAATTCTGTGCTCACACTGACATACACACACACACACACACACACACAGCAATTAGTAGAAAAAACATATATTGTTAATGGTGAAGTGGATACAACTCATTGCTGTCACTTCTCATTTTTATTTTACTAATGTCTCCACTTGTTTCAGTAGATCCCAATATTCATTTAATTTCTCATGGCTTCAGTTTACCATCAAGTCCTGACTATTTATCAATTTATTTAAACAAAGGGGATTGAAAAGAAAATGGACAGGTCTGCAATCCTGACCTAAAGGTTGAGATTTACCCACCAGGAACCAGTACTGTTGATCCCTCCAGAAAATAGAAGGTCAAGGAATTCTCAAATTTAAATATTGCTGCATGGATCCCAATGGGGAGATCTTGAATACCTGGCATAACATTGTGGTTGTTGGTGGGGCAGCAGGAAGGGGACTATTGCATATTTTAAATGGGGCTGATTGTTTAATGGTTCCTAACTTTTTCTTTGGAGTTCAGGCCAATGGGCAGTCTTAGAACCTGGGTGGTTCTCATTGGTACTGGCTGGCAAGCTTGTATTCCTGAAGTGTTGTCTGGTTGTTCACAGAATAGGGTTTCCAACCCTTCAGGATTGGCCTGGAGTCTCTTAGGAATTCCATGTCAATCTCCAGGAATTCCATGTCAATCTCCAGGATACTGCTGTGTCCAACCCTAGAGAAAACTCATCGGGCGGGATACTAAAAATGATTGTTTTTCTTGTCATTTTCTTTGAACAGTTTTCTTTAACAAATATAAAAATATTAAAAATGGGAAAAAAGGCTGATTGGCTGACAGTCAAGCGTCATCCAACTGGGTAATGAGTCCTTTTGCTTTCCAATTGGCGTAGGAGGGCAGTACGTCATGAGGATGGATGTGTTGGCTGAAGCGTGGGTACAAGACATACAATGAAACCGTCAGGAATACATTTAATCACTGTCAGCAACTTTATCACAGAATATCTAGGAATTCACCAAGGCTCCTTCGACAGCACCTTCCAAACCCACGATCATGACCACCTAGAAGGACGAGGGCAGCAGATAGGTGGGAACACCACCACCTGGAAGTTCCCCTCCAAGTCACTCACCACCCTGACTTGGAAATATATCACCGTTCCTTCACTATCGTTCGGTCAAAATCCTGGAACTCTCTCCCTAACAGCGCAATGGGTGTACCTATGCCACATGGACTGCAGCGGTTCAAGAAGGCAGCTCACCACCACCTTCTCAAGGGGAACTAGGGATGGGCAATAAAAGCTGGACCAGCCATCGAAGCCCACATCCCGTGAATGAATAAAAAAAAACCCTCTAATGAAGATGACTGCATTTGGGATGGATAGAGGTTCAACCCTAAAGAATCCCCATGGAAATCAGAAGCACAAGGGGCCATTATTTTTGAGTTTTGGCTTAATACCATGGGCCTTCTGCTTCACTCCAATCATACTTACATTGAAGGTATTCCAAAAGACCTGTGAAAATTGGGGGCTAACCTTTTTAGTGGCAATGACTCAGTTGGTAAATTCACTGTTTGATGTGGATGTGAGCCGTACAAATCAAGAACATCTCAGATTCATTGGCCTGGTCTCTGCTGGATTGTCTGATCTCAGCCAGGCGGTAGGGAGCTCTAACTGACATCAGTAACTTAGTTAACTAATGTGGAGTGAAATCTGCCAGTTAAATGTAGAGGGAAGGCAGCTACCTATCTGATTGCTATTAAATGATCCAAAATACATGTATGTTAATGCCACATAAAATCAAGACTGGGTGTAGCTATGATTTCCCCCTCCCTGTGATGCCTCCTTGTGAGAAAATAGTCCACTAACACTGAGCTCACAAGTGACCAACTGAATGAGGTATCAGAGGGTAGAAACATACCCCAGAAAAAGCTGGTACTTTTGTGGAGATCCTTTCTTGTGGACTTATCATTTATTTACTTATTTATTTATGATAATTCTTTTGCCTGTCCTTTACAAGAGCCAAGAGAAGTATCGCCAATAGCTGAGTAAATCGTTATTTTATTAAAATTCAAAAACTAAAAGAACTGCACTTGCCCTTTTCCAGGGTTGACCAACCCACAGCTTGCAAGTTAAATATGGTTCTTCTGTTGTTCATGTAACTGATGATAAGGTAGCACTGACCACAACCAATCAAATTAGTATTTCTTCATTTTGAGTCACACTTAGAAAAAGAAGAAAGCAAAGGCACAAGGCATATTCTGAGTTGGGAATTCAATGTGAATCACCAGGAGTGTTCAGCAGTACCATAGCTGCCCAGGTTCTGCAGGACATAATTACCAGACTGGGCCTGCCTCAGGTGGTGAAGGAACTAGCATGAGGAAGTAGCCTATTTGACCTCATCCTCACCAACCTCCTCATTACAAACATGCCTGCAGCTTTGGTAGAAATGAGCACTGCATGGTTCTTGTGCTGGGATGTCCTTTATTTGGCAGAATTTTGCCCTCGGCGTGCAGGCTTGGCGGAGGTGGGTGGGAAGCTGAAAGCTGTCTGTGCTCAGCAGCGTGCCGCGATTTCATGCTGGCAGGCCGATTAAGGCCCACCCAGCGTGTAAGGTGACTGGGGAATCTGCGAGTAGGGGAGGCCGGGGACATGATGACTGCTGGGTCCAGTGGCGACCCGGCAGCTGATTCAAAAGCGGCCCAGACAGCCCCTGGAAGGCTGCCACAGAAGGATGCTGAATTCTTCATGCATCCCATTGCAGTTGGACATGACAGGTGGGAGGGCAGATTGGCCGGGCAGTCGGCCCTGCGTTTCTCAGATGAGTGCCTCGTAGCCCTCCTGGAGGAGGTTGCAGTCAGGAGGGAAATACTTGTCTCCAGAGACGGGAGGAGGAGGCCCCACACCTCAACAAAAAGGCCTAGGGGGAGTTGGCATCCAGGGTCAGCAGCCACCATGTGGTGAGGCGCGCATGGATGCAGTGCCGGAAGTGCTTCAACAATCTCCTGCAATCAGGAAAGATGAGTACCATGCTGGAATGTGTCACTTTGCAGAACAGTTAAGAGCTGGCCATCCCCACTTGGACCTCAGCGGTGCTAGAGTATGAGTGGCAAATGCCATTGAGACAGGAGCTGGCCAAGGGGGTGAGCCCTGGCTGTTTGGATTGAGTGCCTTGCGGCTCCAGGGTCATGAATCAGCTGAGCCCTGTGAGGTATTCCTCAGGTGTTGTTGGCCAGGCTGCATTGGTGGTGCAGGTAGAGAGTGGACTAATCAATGCTCCTCTATCCTTTCAGGAGAAGACATCCCATAACAATGTTGAGAGGCCACGGACTGACGGTGGACCCCCAAACCTCCTAATCCTCATGCGTTATGAGCAGGAGGCCCTGGAGCTGGAGAGGCACCACGCACCTCGGTCAAGCGGCCGTGGTGAGGTTGGGGTGCCAGAAGAAGGTAAGAGTGCAGTGCAACCATTCTAGTATAGCCTTTATATTGATATGGGCCTCGAAACTGGAGTCCCCATTGATAATCGAATGACGAGTGTACCATGATGCATATCTCTGTCTCACCAGGGTGTCTGGCATGAACAGTGACAGTGTCATGACTTAAGCTAATGACATGCCCTTCTTGTCCCTTTTTAGGCTCACCAGGCGGTTGCAATGAGGAGCCTGAAGGCCCACCTCTGACCCCAGAGGACCATCATGTTGAGCACACACCTGAATCACACTCTCTGTCAAGTAGGCACCAGCGCAGATACCAACACCTCGGTGGGCATAAGATCACTGTCTAGTATCTCGGTGCACATTGGTGGGGGCACTTCACACTCGCTTGAGGTGCAGGCATAGGTAGAGAGTGCCCAGGGCGCCGGCAGTCAGAGGAGTGCTGGGGACCAGGACAATGCTTAGTCAGTGGCTGATAATGGGCCTCTGGAGTTGTCCATTAGGCGGCAGACGCTGGAAGTCCAGCGGGGTGTGTGGGAGGATCTGGCAGAAATACATGAGGGAATGCATGCCATTGTCTTCATTGTGGATGTGTTCCTGTGGAGTGTGACCACTGCGTTGACCCTCATGGCCGAGTGCAATGCCTCCCCTATGGAGAGAGCGGCGACACTCATGGAGAGGCTGCTCCAGGGACTCAACCAGGTGTCCCTGGGGATGCACTCGGACCTGCGGGCCCTCACAGCGGCAATGGCCTCAGCTGGTCATTGTCAGTGTGGGAGTTGGATTGGGCACCCAGTATCCCAGCTAGATGACCATCCATCAGTGGTGAGCAGGGAGGTCCAGAGCAACCTGACATTGGAGCACAAGCTGCCTGTTGTCTCTGCAGGCTCCTCTCAGGGTGCTCTGGATGACAACAGCAGCTCCTCTGCCCCTCTGCTGGTGACCATGGCATCCGATGAGGCTGCGGCGACTGGGGAGATGCCAGCTGATGCCCTACCTCCCAGGTAGGGCCAGCACAGGCTCCACTGGCCAGAGGACGACCTCCAAGGTCATCAAGGCCAACAGGACAGCAGAGTCAGCAGGCTGGCTCCAATGCTGGTGCCAGTGAGTAGGGAGCACCTAGCCATTGCACCCGCAAATGTAAAGCACCTTAAGCATAAAACAGCCTTACCATGGGTGATATTTTGTTCCCCCATTTTGCTTTACATTTTTTAATGGCTTGATTAACAACACCAGTTAATATTTATTTCAGCTATGCTTCAAATTCGCAATTAAATGAGATGTTATTTTGTGCTATATGCCTCTGTATGCTTCATTTGTTCTGTAGGTACAGGGAAGGCCATTAAGGAATGATAGATGTGTGTCGCCTGAAACTTTATTGCACAGGCACAGAATGTATGTTGCTGGCCAAGGAGCTGGTCTTCTCTGAGGAGGAAGAGAGGGGCAGAAAGGAAAGGAGGCCAGATGTCCCTATTCAGCCTCCAGGGAAGCGACCTGTGGGAGGAGAACCGCAGGCACAAGGGGGGCAGAGCCTGATGGCAGTCCAAGTGGGCGGGGCCGCAGAAGATGCCACTATCCTGCTGCCAGTGTTTACAGGCGGCGATGCAGCTACCTCAATATTTCCGAGGTGCAGTGCCGAAGGAGATTCTGTCTCTCAAGGGATCGAGTATAGAGCCTGCAGTCCTGGCATGTGGTGGTGGTTGTTACTTGGTAGGCTAGCTGAAGGAGCGTTGGATCAAAGCACCCGGGTATCCCTGCCTCCCTGGAGGCTACCCAGGTCAGCGTTCTCCTGACTGTGCTCATCCTCGGACTCAATACTGTACTCATCATCTATTGCCTGTGCAGCTGCGCCAACACCCTCTTCTTCCAGTGGGTTCCCCCTTGCCAGTGCCAGATCATGCAGAGCGCAGCATGCAATCACTATCAGTGACACACGATCTAGGAGGTATTGCAGTGCACCCCCTGAACGGTCCATGCATCGGAAGCGCATCTTGGGAAGACCTATGGTTCTCTCTACCACAGCCCTTGTGGAGCACTGGCTCCTATTGTACCGCTGCTCAGCCTCTGTTCTTGGATGGCAGAGAGGCGTCATGAGCCACCGTTTGGGGGGATAGCCCTTGTCACCCAGCAGCCTCCATCCAGCTGGGCTGGAGCACTGAAGAGCCCCGGCACCTGGGAGTGTCTGAGGATGTAATCGTCATGGGAGCAGCCTGGGTACCTTGCACAGACTTGTAGAATCAGCATCCTGTGATCACACACTATCTGCACATTCATGGAGTGGAAGCCCTTCCTGTTGACGAAGGCACCGGGCTCACCTGCTGGCACCTTGATGGCCACATGTTACAGTGTACAGTCTATTGCACCCTGGATGCAGGGGAAGCTAGCAATGGCCGCGAAGCCTCTGGCTCACTCAGACTGGCTGACGTCATGCATATGGTAATGAATGAAAGTCAATGCACCCCTGAACAGAGCGTCTGTCGCAACTATGGGCAGCTGATTGTGAGATTCCACAAAGAACCCCCACTAAGTCCTGGAAAGAGCCGGAGGCATAGAAGTTGAGGGCCACTATGACCTTCAGTGCCACTGGCATGGGGTGTCCACCCACACAGCTGGAGCTGATCTCAGGGCCGATTATCTGACAGATGGAGGTCACAGTCTCCCTTGAGAGACAGAATCTCCTTCGGCACTGCACCTCGGAAATATTGAGGTAGCTGCATCGCCGCCTGTAAACACTGGCAGCAGGATAGTGGCATCTTCTGCGGCCCCGCCCACTTGGACTGCCATCTGGCTCTGCCCCCCTTGTGCCTGCGGTTCTCCTCCCACAGGTCGCTTCCCTGGAGGCTGAATAGGGACATCTGGCCTCCTTTCCTTTCTGCCCCTCTCTTCCTCCTCAGAGAAGATGCCTCCAGCGGAGACCACAATCCCCATTACCAGAGTAAGGGAAGACTGTCTGATACCTGGAAGGGCCCACATGATCTGAATCCTCCGGGAGCCGGAAGACGACAATAAGTCCTGAAGTGAAACTAGAAATGCTTAGAATGCAGCTCTGAAGTGAGATGAAGCTGTCCAGCTCACAGAAACAACTAACATCAAGTTATATCCAAAGCTCCTCACTACTCACATTGACAAAGCCACTGACCCTTCTTATCCCACCCATGGATGAGCTTTTGCGAATTGTGGCCTGCCGCCTGCCCATTTTTCCTGTGTGAAAGCTGAAAAATCGCCTGGGCTTTGGAGACAATTTGTGTGTTAAGGGCTTAACTGACCTCTTATTTAATGGCGGGTGCGCCTCCGTCTCCATTGCGTGCCCGCTAGTGAAATATTGTGAGAGTGCAAGTTGAAGTTGACATGCTTAGCCAATGTCATCACGCGTTATTTTATGCTTGAGCAGGTCGGGTGCGCATTCGCCCGCTGAGTGAAAAATTCTGCCTATTGTGTAGTGTAGCACTACCAATGTGCCAAGTGGGATAGATTAAGGAACTGGGAGCCCAAAAGCTCCATGAAGCGCAGTGTCAGCAGCAGAATTATGTGCAATCACAATCTGTAACCTCAAGACCAGGCATATCTAACACTCCTAAATCAATGATTCATTCAGTGGGTAAACATAGAAACAGATGATACCAGAACTGAGAGGTTATACATAACAGTAAAGACTAAACAGACTGGTCTTTAAGAGCACCAGCTGGCGAGCTGGAATTCCTCATCTGGACTGCCATTCGTTGACTCAAATGTGATTCAGAGCTTGAGCACAAAAAATCAAGGTTCACACTCCAGTGCAATACTGAGGAGGTACCATTTTTAAAATTCATTAATAGGATGTGGGTGTCATTGGCTAGGCCAGCATTTATTTCCCATCCCTAATTGCCCTTGAGAAGGTGATGGTGAGCCGCCTTCTTGAACCGCTGCAGTCCATGTGGTGTAGGTACACCCACAGTGCTGTTAGGAAGGGAGTTCCAGGATTTTGACCCAGTGACAGTGAAGGAATGGCGACATATTTTCAAATCAGGATGGTGAGTGGCTTGGAGGGGAACTTTCAAGTGGTGGTGTTCCCATGTATCTGCTGCCCTTGTTCTTCTAGACTGTAGCACTTGTAGATTTGGAAGGTGCTGTCTAAGGAGACTTGGTGAGTTCCTGCAGTGCATCTTGTAGTTGGTACACATTGCTGCCACTGTGCATCGGTGGTGGAGGGAATGAATGTTTGTGGAAAGGGTGCCAAGCAAGCAGGCTGCTTTGTCCTGATGGTGTTGAGCTTCATGAGTGTAGTTGGAGCTGCACTCATCTGGGCAAGCGGAGAGTATCCCATCACACTCCTAACTTTTGCCTTGCAGATGGTGGACAGGCTTTGGGGAGACAGGAGGTGAGTTACTTGCTGCAGGATTCTTAGCCTCTGACCTGCTATTGTAGCCATAGTATTTATATGGCTAGTCCAGTTCAGTTTCTGGTCAGTAGCAACCCCCAGGATGTTGATAGTGGGGGATTCAATGATGGTAATGCCATTGAATGTCAAGGGACAATGGTTAGATTCTCTCTTGCTGGAGATGGTCATTACCTGCCACATCGTGAATATTAGTTGCCAGTTGTTAGCCCAAACCTGGATGTTGTCTGGGTCTTTCTGCGACTGGACAAGAACTACTTCAGTATCTGAAGAGCTGTGAATGGCGCTGAACATTGTGCAATCATTAGCGAATATCCCTACTTCTGACTTTATGATGGAAGGCAGTCTGTGCCCAAGGGGTGCAAAGCTCTGGAGCACGTGGTGGCATTTTCATCCGTCTCTGTTGCTTGGGTGGGCAGACAAGCGAGAGGCCTGACTCCAA
The DNA here is from genome assembly GCF_017639515.1 of Carcharodon carcharias. Classification (NCBI taxonomy): domain Eukaryota; kingdom Metazoa; phylum Chordata; class Chondrichthyes; order Lamniformes; family Lamnidae; genus Carcharodon; species Carcharodon carcharias. The sequence goes on from NC_054467.1 coordinate 177,028,539, forward strand.
TCATATCAATGTGGCTGAACTGACTCAGCTGCAGAGGAATGGTCACTTTATACAAGGTGTCCCTAATGCGTGGCTGCTTCCCTTGCCCATCTCGCTCCCCCACCCCATAAGTGCTTGTGCCCTACCTTCAACTGCAGGGGAGGCTTTTCTCCCCCACCCCCCAAAGTCACTTCAAACGCAGGGCAGCCTTTGCCCCCCACTCCCGCCCCAATGCGCCTCAACTTTGAAGTACAACAGATAACCCGGGTGAGTACGCCACAACGTTACTGAGTTCCCCTCAAAGTGCAGCCTGCCAAGTGTATTCCTTTTATATGCTGTTCTGAAACACATTAGTGTGCTTTCCCGCTGACATGGATGGTTGATCCAGCGAGGGGGGGGGGGTGGTGGGGGGGCAATTCCAGCGGCTGCGCTTATATTGATATGTAGATGTATTACAATGAGATTTGCAATGTCTGATGGTGGGAAACATAATCCATCATCGGCAGGTGGAGCAGATGATTGCAAACTGGTTTTATGACAACATGAAACTAATTTTTGGCCTTCCCGCCATATTGTCCACTCATGCCATCGAACACACCTGACACCAGTGGGCACAGATGATTCCGCCCACTATTTTGAAGAGGTATCCCTCAATCAACATCAGAAAAAATAGATTATTAGTCATTCTTTTTCTTTCATGGGGTGTGGGTGTTGCAGGCTAGGCCAGCATTTATTGCCCACCCCTAATTGCCCTTGAGAAAGTGGTGGTGCACTGTCTTCTTGAACCATTGCAGCCCATGCAGTGTAGATACACCCACGATGCTGTTAGGGAGGGAGTTCCAGGATTTTGACCCAGCGACAGTGAAGGAACAGCGATATATTTCCAAGTCAGGAAAGTGAGTGACTTGGAGGGGAACTTGCTGGTGGTGGTGTCCCCATGCATCTGCTGCCCTTGTCCTTCTTGATGGTAGAGATCACAGTTTGGGAGGTGCTGTCGAAGGAGCCTTGGCAAATTGCTGTAGTGCACCTTGTAGATGGTACACCCTGCTGCTACTGTTGTTGGTGATGGAGGAAGTAACTGTTTTAGGGGATGGAGGGTGAATGGGGTACCAATGAAACGGGCTGCTTTGTCCTGGATAGTGTCAAGCTTTTTGAGTGTTGTTGGAGCCGTACTAATCCATGCAAGTGGAAAGTATTCCATATCTTTCCTGACATGTACTTTGTAGATGGTGGACAGGCTTTGGAGAGACAGGAGGTGAATACTCACTGCAAAATTCCCAACCTCTGACCTCCTCTTACAGCCACAGTATTCATACGACTGTTCTGTTTCTGGTCAATGGTAACCCTCACAGGATGTTGATAGTGGGGATTTCAGCGATGGTAATGTCATTGATAATGCTAATGCCAAGGGGAAATTGTTAGATTCTTTCTTGTTGAAAATGGTCATTGCCTGCCACTTGTGTGGCACAACTGTTACTTGCCACTTACCCATATGGAATGTTGTCTAAGTCTTGCTGCAAATGGGCATGGACTGCTCCAGTATCTGAGGAGTCACGAATGGTGCTTAACCTTGTGTGATCAGCAGTGAACATCCCCACTTCTGACCTTATGATGGAAGGAAGGTCATTGATGAAGCAGCTGAAGATGATTGGGCCTAGGGCACTGCCCTGAGCAACTCTTACACCGCAGTCCTGGGACTAAGATGATCGACCTCCAACAACCACAACTAGGTATGACTCCAACCAGTGAAGGATTTTCCTCCTGATTCCCATTGGGGTGTGGCTAATTCTGGAGCACAAGTCCTCAGTACTACTGCTGGGATGTTGTCAGGCCCCATAGCCTTTTCAATATCCAATGCCTTCACGTGGAGTGAATCGAATTGGCTGAAAACTGGCATCTGTGATACTGGGGACCTCAGGAGGAGGAGGCTGTGATGGATTATCCACTGGGTACTTCTGGCTGAAGAAGATTACAAATGCTTCTTCCTTGCCTTTTGCACTGATGTGCTGGACACTCTCATCATTGAGGATGGGGGTACTTGTGGAGCCTCCTCCTCCAGTGAATTGTTTAACTGTCCACCACTATTCATGACTGGATGGGGCATGTATGCAGAGCTTTGACCTGATCCATTGTTTTTGGGATCGCTAAATTCTTCCTATCGCATGCTGTTTTCGTTTGTTTGGCATGCAAATAGTCCTGTGTTGTAGCTTCACCAGATTGACACCTCATTTTTAAGTATGCCTGGTGCTGTCCCTGGTCTCCTGCACTCTACATTGAACCAGGGTTGATCCCCTGGCTTGGTGGTAATGGTAGAGTGGGGGATATGCTGGGCCATGTGGTTACAGAATATGTTCGAGTACAATTCTGCTGCTACTGATGTCCCACAGTGCCTCATGGATGCCCAGTTTTGAGTTTCTAGATCTATTCTGAAGCTACACCATTGAACACAGTGATAGTGCCACACAACACGATGGAGGGTATCCTCAATGTGAAGACAGGGCTTCATCTTACAAGGACTATGCAGCAACTACTTCTACCAATATTGTCATACACAGGTACATCTCCAGTAGGTAGAGTGGTGAGGACAAGGTTGGGTAGGTTTTCCTCTCTTTTTGGTTCTCTCACCACCTTGTGCAGATCCACTCTAGCAGCTATGGCCTTTAGGACTCAGTCAGCTCAGTCAGGAGTGTTGCTATTGAGCTACTCTTGGTGAAGGATATTGAAGTCCCCCACCCAGAGTGCATTCTGTGCCCTTGCTATCCTCAGTCCTTCTTCCAAGTGGCATTCAACATGGGGGAGTAATGATTCACTAGCTGAGGCCCAGTTAGACACATTTAAACTTGTTATGAGCCCAGTTGACCACAATTTTATGGGGCCTGCTCCATCCTACAGAGGATGAGTAAAACATGGAGAGAGATTCCCAACTGCATTGGTATGCAGCCCCGGTAAAGATAAAAAGGCCTCAAGAAGTTTGACAAGTAAGAGGTTTGATGTACTAGGTGATTGTGCTACTGAAAGTGAGAGTGTTGAGCTGTGATTTTTTTTTCACAACTTTAAGCTATTCAAAAAGTAGAAGAACCAAAAACAGGAGAGTGAGAGGCCAGGAGGCCTAGAAACAAAAATTTCCTTAAGGCTGACCACTCAAACAGGAGTCCAGTGGTGACTGTCCCCATGGGGGTTATACAGACTGGAGAAGGCTCTTCCAGTGAGGAGAAGGTCCGTGTTATGACACAGTAGTTGGTAAAGGCTGAGTTATTTAAAATCCCAGAGGGAAACTTTAAACAGCTGTCATAACTTATATTTTCAGTTGGTATGTTTGAGATGCATCTCTGAATACAGACATAAAAACCACCAATCCTCAATATGTTTTTTATATAAATTAAATTAAACATTTATTAACTTAACAACAAATTTAAATACACACACATGTCTACAAATTACTACCATAATAACTTTTATTAAAATTCCTCAAATTAATCACTCCCAGGTAATCTTCCCCAAGGCAACAGTAATTCATAGACTTAAACAAACACCAGGCAAAGCACATTTTATCTTACGAATACAAAATGAGCTTCCTTTCAATTTGTTCCTTCGCAGACACAATGGTAGGCTTACAGACTGCTTAGATATTACATGCCTCTGACTTACACACACAAACTCTTTTTCTGTATATACCTATCTTTCCCTTTGAATACAAATTCTCATTGTATCACCAGCCCCTTTGAACGCCACCTCTTCGAACAATAAAGCCTCTTTCATAGTACCAATTTTATCAAGCCCAATTTAAATTAATTTGCAATAACATTAAATACATTAATATCTTCATGACAGTCAGGAAAAGGAAGCTGAGGAGGGCAGATTGCTAGGGCCAGGTGGGCTCTGTGGAACAGCTGTGTGATGGACTTGGCCCTACCCAAGGAGCAGAAGGTCACTGAGAATAAAAGCAGCCATTTCCTCGAAGGGGAAGGCAAGATTCAGTGTGTAGAGTCTACAAGCAGAGGATGAACTACCTGCAGCTTTCGGAGTCCAGTGTGCGCGGACTGCATCTCTCCAGGGAAACAGTGACCTTCCCTTTCTGATCTGCTGGCTGGTGAGATCAGCTCTAATGCCTGTAGCTCCGAAGGTCACCATGACTTTAAACTTTTATGCCTAATGATCTTTCCAGGCATCAGCTGGAAATCTTTGTGGCATTTCACAAACTTCTGCACACTATTGCAAAAAGTGGTGATGGACGCCATGTTTAGGCATGCTAAAGACTCCACCACTTTCACTGCAGATGAGCTTTGGCAGTAAGAGATACCCAGAGGGGACGGGATCATTGGTGGATTCCCAAAAGTGCAAGATGCCATAGATTGCATGTGTGTTGCTATTAACATCTAGCTGGTCAGTCAGGCCAACAGTGAAATGTTTCACTTCTTAAATGTCCTACTGGTGTGTGATCAACAACAAAGGATTATTCAGGTCTGCTGCCATTATCCAGGGACTAATCATGATGCGTACATCCTTTGGCACCCCCGGGTGCCACAGCTGTTTGCTTCATCCAGATATTGGAGGGATGGATTCTTGGTGACCAGGGCTATCTGTTGAAGAGATGGCTCATGTCTCCAGTGACCTTGGTGTGCATCCTCTGGTAGTAGTCAGATGCCGAGCTGCGTTACAATGAGAGCCATGCATCCACCAGGGCTATCATTAAGTAGACCACTGGTCTGGTGAAAATGTGATTCAGATGCCTGGACCATTCAAGTGGCATTCTGAAATATAGCCTGGCTCAGGTTTTACTAATGGTTATGGTATGCTACACCCTACATAATCTGATGCTGCAGAGAGGAGAGGCTCAAGCAGAGGAGCATTTACTGGGCCATATCCTTTGACAATGAGTCAGAGGTGCATTCCGCAGTCAAGCAGCAGAATCTGAGGAGCAATAGGCATCGTGTGGCAGAGAGATGTGAGAGTCTCTCATTCTGTGCGCTTCACCTGAGAATGTGGAAGATGTCTGCCAAAAAAAATCATGAATCGCAGACCTCCACGATGTCAGTGCAAGCCATCACCACAACCAGTGCCATTGTGCATATGTCAAATGTGAGACAAACATTGAGGATGGTTACTGGGACGCATATGACTTTTGGTTAACAGTCCCTCAAACCAACATGCGTCCATGAGACCACTCACATTAATGAAAGCAAGAGTACACATCCATACTAACATACAAATATTTGATGAAGGATATCAGCAATACCTCTCACATAGGAACAAAGTAAATTATCAACTGTGTTCTCTCATGTGTGTCTGCTGTGACATCTTAATTCTTTTCTGGGTGCTGTGCCGTGGTGCTCCCCCCTCACTGCCAGCTGTGCTGGAGAAAGACCGTTGACCCAGATGCCTCTTTTATTGGGATGATCTTGGTGTACTCTCTGATCACCTGAGGCCATGAGGGCCCCAGCGTGGTAGGAGTCTAAAGCACAGTGGCAGGAGTCTGCTCTGTTGCCAAAGCACTCTGATGTATTGGTGTCAATGGCAGAGGGATGGAGGAGAGGCTGTCCCCATTAGGAGTGCCCTGAGAGGTGGCTGCTGAAGGTGAACACTCCTGCATTTTTGCCACCCTGAGATCCAATTGGCCCTCCATGATTTCCTGAGAGGTAGAAGGGCCTGGCAGCCGTACCAGGTGCCTCGCACCCCATTCTACCCCCCACCCCACCCCAACTCTGGCAGCTTGTGCTTAGGGACAAGGCGATGGAATGCAGCTCAGAACATGTGTCCTGAAGCTCCTGAATGAGCGGCAATGTCTAGCCTTTCATGAGAGTCACCAGTCTCTTGATGGAGGATGCCACGCATCCCAGTGAGAGAGTAATCACAGCATTCATGGTCTGGTGGACCCTTCCAATGTCTGTGCCTGAGCCTACCCTCTGGAAGCTCTGTCAGTTTTCCACCCACCTCCCGCTGCACACCTTGCAATTGCCATCTAACGGAAGACTCCAGAGTCTACCATCATCTGCCTGCATGGGCCTCAGCATCTAGTCACCGACCAAAAGTCCTCAGTGTCAGAAGCCTCGACTGTCTCAGCATCTGACAGCAAGTCTGGAGGTTGTAATCTGCTTGCACCAGTGTACGCTTCTCTTTTGGCAGATGTGCACAAACCCACTAAGGTGTGGGTACCTGAACTGGTTCTTCATGTGGCAGTAGGATAGGATGTTGCCTCCTCTGAGGTTCCTTCCTTTTCCTCAGAACTCAATGCAGTTGCTCAGAGCTGGTGGCTGCAGGTGCTGATGGTTGACAGTCACTTAAGAGAATGCCACTTCTTGGATGCATACCCTCGCCACAGATATTGTTGAACAGGGTCACAACTTCCCTCCTTCAGAGGAGACACCAACATTTCTCCCCCTGCCAATGCTGCCAGCTCCAAGGACAACACCCGGGTCCTTCTCTCTACCTGCATGCCGCCAAAGGTCCTCTGTATCTCCTTCCTGCTGGGAGCTTGTGCCCCTCTGAATCTCAACCTATGTCCCCCCACTCCACCCCACCCCCACCCCCGGCACCGTGCCACTCACCCCTTCTGCTTGGGCCAAACTCCAGCCTCTATGTGGTCTTCAGTGGCCTCGTTCACCTCCGGGCATTATGGTTCCTCTTCTTCTGCAAAAATAAGGGCAAATTGTTTGGCCTCAACTGTGGAAAATTCAAGCCCCTATGTACAAAGCATGTATGCTACATCATTGCACTGCTTGGCATTGCCCTTCGCAACCTACCAGTCCTTTGCATTCAGACAGCCCACTTTTTCCCCTGGAGCCATGCAGGGTAGCATGGTTGCTTGATGCCACCATCTAGCCATGGCCCAAATCTAACCCAGTTCCCACATTACACCCTCTCACCCTCCCATACGTGTGCACTCACATTGGAGGGAATGTTTGCCCCTTGTGGATCTCAGAAGGTCATTCAGCCTCAGGTGGCACTGCAACCACGTCTCCAGATGACCACACAGCTCCTGACCTCCACTGCCAACTCCAGCCAGGCTTGCTTGGTCTGGTGGGCAGATCACCTCTTGCCATCCTAAAGCAGTAGAGCCTCCTGGTACAGCCTGGAGGTGGACTCACACAGACTTATCATCAAAGTGTGGGGCTGTTCAGACTTTAGGATCCATCATTGTGTCTGGCAGCCGCAGCACAGGGGATGGATCACTTTTCTTGACTATGGGAATGTCCTGTAAGGGAGGCTGATGTCTCATCCTTGGTAATGGGGCTGGCAAAAGACACAGGTGTCACAAGGTTCACCTGCATTGAAATTAATGGTCTGACCTGCTGTTCCAGAAAAAAACACTCTGCCTTCTCAATCCCGTCTTCACTTAACTTAAGGATACTTACACAATCCGATTTCCCCTCAGGCTGCCCACCACCCTCCCAATGACCACAGCTCTTTCAATAGACAACCAGAACCAACTTCTGGACAACAGCTTGACCCTTCTGCAAGATAGCATCTCACCCTGACTGTACAATTCACTGAGGTGCCCGCCAGCTGCATGCTAATTGGCCAGTATTCCCATCAGCCAGCCACTCATTGGCCAGTCAGCATATGATTGCACCTTGATGATCAGCTGCGGCGGGAGCAAGCGGACCATACACTTCCCCTTTTGCCTCGCTGACTCCATTGACCAACATGAAACCCAGCCCATCATCACCATTGCTGATACTAGCTTTCAATTCCAGACTTTTTTATCTATTGAAGTTAAACTCTACCAGCTGCGGTGGCATGATTTGAATGCACGTCCGTAAGACCATAAGACCATAAGACATCGGAGCAGAAGTAGGCCACTCAGCCCATTGAGTCTGCTCCACCATTCAATGAGATCATGGCTGATCTGATAATCCTCAATTCCACTTTCCTGCCTTTTCCCCATAACCCTTGGTTCCATTACTGATTAAACATCTGTCTATCTCAGCCTTGAATATACTTAACAATGTGACCTCGACAGCCCTCTGAGGTAAAGAATTCCACGGATTCACTGCCCTCTGAGAGGAAAAGTTCCTCCTCACCTCTGTCTTAAATGGGTGACCCCTTACTCTGAGATTATGCCCTCTAATCCTCAACTCTCCCACAAGGGGAAGCAACATCTCAGCATCTACCCTGTCAAGCCCATAGAATCTTATATGTTTCAATATGGTCGACTCTCATTCTACTAAAGTCCAACGAGTACAGGTCCAACCTACTCAACCTTTCCTCATAAGAAAATCCCTCCATCACAGGATCAACCTTGTAAACCTTCTCTGGACTGCCTCCCATGCCAGTATGTCATTCCTTAGATAAGGGGTCCAAAACTGTTCATAGTATTCTAGATGTGGACTAACTAGTACCTTGTATAGTTTTAGCAAGACTTCCCTATTCTTATTCCCCATTCCCTTTGAAATAAAGACCAAATAAAGGCCAGTGTCCTCGGCCCAACCATCTTCAGCTGCTTTATCAATGAACTTCCATCCATCATAAGGTCAGAAGTGGGGATGTTTGCTGATGATTGCATGATGTTCAGCACCATTCATGATTCTTCAGATATTGAAGCAGTCCATGTCCAAATGCAGCAAGACCTGGACAATATCTAGGCTTGGGCTGACAAATGGCAAGTAACATTCGCACCACACAAGTGCCAGACAATGACCATCTCCAACAAGAGAGAATCAAACCATTGGCCCTTGATGATCAATGGTATTACCATCAGTGAATCCCCCACTATCAACATCCTGGGGGTTACCTTTGACCAGAAACTGAACTGGTCTAGCCATATCAATACTGTGGCTACAAGAGCAGGTCAAAGGCTAGGAATCGAACGATGAGTAACTTACCTCCTGACTCCCCAAAGCCTGTCCACCATCTACAAGGCACAAGTCAGGAGTGTGATGGAGTATTCCCCACTTGTCTGGATCAGTGCAGCTCCAACAACACTCAGGAAGCTTGACACCATCCAGGACAAAGCAGCCCGCTTGATTGTCACAACATGCACAAACATTCACTCCCTCCACCACTGATGCATAGTAGCAGCAGTGTGTGCCATCTACAAGATGCATTGCAGGAATTCACCAAGGCTCCTTCGACAGCACCTTCTAAACCCATAACCTCGACCACCTAGAAGGACAAGGGCAGCAGATAGATGGAAACACCACCACCTGGAAGTTCCCTTCTAAACCACTCACCATCCTGACTTGGAAATGTATCACCGTTCCTGTACTGTTGTTGAGTCAACATCCTGGAACTCCATTCCTAATAGCACTGTGGGTGTGCCTACACCACATGGACTGCAGTGGTTCAAGAAGGCAACTCACCACCATCTTCTCAAGGGCAACTAGGGAAGGGCAATAAATGCTGACCCAGCCAGCGAAGCCCAAATCCCACAAATAAATGAATAAATAAAAATCCATTTGCCTTCCCTATTACCTGCTGATCTTATATGCTAGCTTTTTGTGATTCATGCACGAGGACCTCCAAATCCCTCTATGCTGCAGCTGTATGCAAGCTTTCTCCATTAAAGTAATATTCAGCTCTATTCTTCCTGCCAAATTGCAAAACCTCACATTTTCCCATATTATATTCCATCTGCCAAGTTTTTTGCCCCCTCACTTAACCTGTCTATATCCTCTGTCGACTCTTTGTGTCTCCTCATCGCTTGCTTTCCCAACTATTTTGTGCCATCCGCAAACTTTGTCATAGTACATTCACTTCCCTCATTCAAGTCATTAATATATATTGTAAATAATTGTGCCCCCAGAACTGATCCCTGTGGCACTCCACTAGTTACAGGTTGCCATCCTGAAAATGCCCCCCTTATCCCAAATCTCTGTCTTCTATTAGTTAGGCAATCCTCTATCCATGCTAATATACTACCCCCAACACCTCTTATCTTATTAAGTAGCCTTATGTGTGGTACCTTATCGAACCCCTTTGGAAAATCTAAATATGTTACACCAACTGGTTCCCCTTTATCTATCCTGCTTGTTACCTCCTCAAAGAATTCTAATAAATTTGTCAGGCATGATTTCCCCTTCATGAAGCATTGCTGACTCTGCTTGATTATATTATGCATTTTGAAATGCTCTGCTAATACATCCTTTATAATCGACTCTAACATTTTCCCAATGACGGATGTTGAGCTAACTGGCCTACAGTTATCTGTTTTTGTCTCCCTCACTTTTTGAAAAGGGTGTTACAGTGGCAGTTTCCAATCCCCTGAGACTTTTCCAGAATCTAAGGATTCTTGGAAGATTATTACCAGTGAATCCATTATCTCTGTAGCTACTTCCATTAATATCCGAGGGTGCAACCCATCAGGTCCAGTGGACTTATCGGGCTTTAGCCCTATTAGTTTTCCTAGTACATTTTCTCTAGTGATAGTTTTTGTATTTATTTCCTCCCCCACACCCCGCCCCCCACACCTGCTTTTGCCCCTTGATTATTTAGTATTTTTAAAATGCTATCAATGACTTCTACTGTGAAGACTGATGCAAAGTATTTTTTCAACTCCTCTGCCATTTCCTTGTTCCCCATTATTATCTCCTCAGCCTCATTCTCTAAGGGGCCTATGTTCACTTTGGCCTCTCTCTTCCTTTTTATATATTTAATGAAGCTCTTACTGTCCATTTTTACATTGCTAGTTTACCCTCAAAGTTTATTTTCTCCCTTTTAATTTTTTTTGGTCATCTTTTGTTGGTTTTTAAAACTTTCCCAAGCCTCAGGTTTACCACTAATCTTTGCCATATTATATGTTTTTTTCTTTCAATTTAGTACTACTCTTAACTTCCTTGGTTAACCATGGTTGTTTTAGTTCCTTCCTAGAATTCTTCTTCCTTACTGGGATATATCTTGTTTGTGAGTCATGAACTATTTTCTTAAACACCTGCCATTGTTGATCAACCGTCTTTTCTGCTAAACTCCTTTCCTAGTCCACTCCAGCCAACTCTGCCCTCATTCCTACATAATTACCTTTATTTAAGTTTAGCACCATTGTTTCTGACCCAAATTTCTCACTTTCAAACTGAATGCTAAATTCTACCATGTTATGGTCACTGTTTCCCAGGGGACATTTTACTCTGAGATCATTTATTAAACCTGACTCATACCACATCACCAGATCCGAAATAGCCTGATCCCTGGTTTGATCCACAACATATTGTTCTAGGAAACTGTCCCGAATACACTCTGTGAATTCTTGCTCGTGGCTACCTCTGCAAATTTGATTTTCCCAATCTACATGAAGATTAATGTCACCCATGATTAATGTACTGCCTTTTTTACATGCCCTCATTATCTCCTGATTTATTCTCTGTCCTTCTCTAGCTCTTGTTAGGGGGCCTATAGACTACTCTCACCAGTGTCTTCATCCCCTTTTTATTTCTTTCTTCTGTCCTTATGGATTCTATATCTTCCGATCCAAGATCATTTCTTGCTATCGGACTTATTCCACCTTGTACTAAAGCTACCCCACCACCTTTTCCTTCCTACCTGTCCTTTCGAAAAGTCACATACCCTGAAAATTTAGTTCCCAGCATTGATCTCCTTGTAACGATATCTCTGTAAAGGCTGTAAGATCATACCTATTAACCTCTTTTTGTGCAGTTAATTCATTTATTTTGTTCTGAATGCTATGTGCATTTAAGTAAAGGGCCATTAATTTTGCTTTTTCACCATTTTTCCCCCTTTGACCCTATTTTTTTTATGTTTGTACACTCTGTTCCTTCCTGTCGTATTCTCGGTATCTCTCTTTAAATATCTGCCCTGCAATGCTGCCATATCCTTTTGCTTTGTAAGCCTGTGTATCCCGTCTCCAGAACCCTCCCCCCTCTATTTAGTTTAAAGCCTTCTCTAGAGCCCTACTTATTCAATTCGCCACATACTGGTCCCAGCACAGTTCAAGTGAAGCCTGTCCCACTGGAACTGCTCCCTTCTACCCCAGAACTGGTGCCAGTGCCCAATGAACTGAAACCCATTCCTCCCACACCAATCTTTGAGCCATGCATTTAACTCCTTGACTTTATTTACCCTATGCTAGTTTGCCCATGGCTCAGGGAGTAATCCTGAGATTATTACCTTGGAGGTTCTGCTTTTAATTTAGCTCCTAACTGTTCAAGTTCTTTCAGCAGAACTTCCTTTCTAGTCCTATCAATGTCATTGGTACCAATGTAGATGATGACAACTGGATCTGTCCCACCCCACTCCAGGTGCCTCAGCCCTGGGATGTCCTTAATCCTGCCAACACAGCCTTCAGGACTCAAGTTCATGGCTGCAGAGAACAGTATTTATCCCCCTAATTATACTGTCCTTTACCACGACAACATTCCTATTGCCTCCCCCCACTTGAATGGCTCCCTGTACCATGGTGCCGTGGTCAGTTTGCTCATCCTCTCTGCAGTCCCTGCTCTTGGCCAGACACCTTGCAAGAACCTCATAACTTTTGGACAATTGCAAGGGCCAAGGCTTGTCTAACACTGTCTCCTGGGCCCCCATACCTGCCTCACCTGCAGTCACACCCTCCTGTCCCTGATCACAGACCAAATTGGAATTACCTAATCTGAGGGGTGTGACCGCCTCCTGGAGCAAAGTGCCCAGGTATCTTTCCCTCTCCCTGATGTGGTGTAATGTCTGCAGCGCAAACTCCAGCTCCTCAACTTGGATCTGAGGTTCCTTGAGCTGCCAACACTTACTACAGGTGTGTTCGCTCTGGATCACCTTGGTTTCCAACAATCCCACGTGCTGCAGCAGCAACACATCACCCGTTCTGCCATTACTATCGTGTTTTAATTAATTAATTACTCTAGTGTCCTTGCTCTTTAAACTCTAAGAATCCCCCCTCTTTACACTTCATTGCAATTAATTAATTTTTTACACCAGTATCGATCTTATGTTTAACAAGCTATTTCCAAGAAAAAGAGAGAAAAAAAGACGAGAGACCTAAACAAAAACTAAAGACATTACTCTTACTTTAAAGACTAGAAATACTCACCAATCCTACTCACCAGTCAATTGCTTTCCCTGCACTCGCGTCACGTTGTGGTTCATGATATCTCTCCGCCGCTGGTCTCACTGAACTCTTCCTGCTCTTTTTAAATGAAGCCTCCCTGCTCTCTGCACTCTTTTTAAAATGAAGTCTCCCCGCTGTCCGTGCTCTTTTTAAAATAAAGTCTCCCTGCTCTTTTTAAAATGAAGTCTCCTCGCTCTTTTTGAATGAAGTCTTCCCCTCTCTGTGCTCTTTTTAAAATGAAGCCTCCCTGCTTTCCACGATCTTTTTAAAATGAAGCCTCTTCACTTATTTTTAGATGAAGTCTCCCCATTCTCTGCGCTCTTTTTAAAATGAAGTTTCCCCGCTCTTTTTAAAATGAAGCTTCCCTGCTTGTTCTTAACTGAAGTCTCCCTGCTCTCTGCGCTCTTTTTAAAACGAATCTCCCTGCTCTCTCCGCTCTTTTTTAAATGAAGCCTCCCCGCTCTTTTTAAAATGAAGTCTCTCTGCTCTTTTTAAAATGAAGTCTCTCTGCTCTTTTTCTAAATGAAGTCTCCTCGCTCTCTGCGCTCTTTTTAAAATGAATCACCCAGCTCTTTTTAAAATGAAGTCTCCTCGCTTGTTCTTAAATGAAGTCTCCTTGCTCTCCACAATCTTCTTAAAATGAATGCTCCTTGCTCTCCGGGCTCTTTTTTAAATGTCCCATGAGTATTAGCCTGGGCTTCTGCATTACTTGTCCAGTGACATTATCACCCTGCCTCCACCTCTCCTTATTATCACAACGCTGTTTGTGGAAGTATTTTGTGCACATATTGGCTGTCATGTTTCCTACATTACAACAGTGACTACACTTCAGAAATGCCTCATTGGCTGTAAAGCATTATGAGACATCTGGTGGTTGTGAAAGGCGCTATATAAATGCATGTCTTTTGTTTTATAACAGCAATAGCTTATATTTTGTTCAATTCACTTAATGATAAGTAAACGAAGAAATGGGACAGGTCCATTTGGTCCATTTTGTCATTTAAGCCAATGTTTATCATTTTTATCTCACTCCAGGTCAGGCAACAAACAACACATCAGGTGGAATTTTAGGGCCCCGTCATGGCAGGGACAGGGCCGTAAAATGCGGCAAGCTGTTCAGAAGTCCATTGATTTCTGCGGGACCCTAAAATCCCACCGGTGTAAAATTCTGCCCATGGTCCTTGTACTTGGAGAAAATGCTTAATTATTGTCTCATACATTCTTTCCAAGGAGAAGTTACCTCGTCAATGACACTGATATGCATTTGGGTGTGTCCATCCCCTCAGCTAATATATCTTAGAGTCAAATGTGTTGCAACTGGCAAAAAAACTGTGTGGTGTAACACAAGATAGGTGTGTTCCAATAAATTACAGAAAGTTGGATTTGACAAAACAAGTATAAACAATTGGACTAAATCATAGTCTGTGGTTTAAAGTTACAGAATTGAATCTGTGTTCAATCTTATGATATAAGAACCAGTTTTTCAAGTTTACATGCCAGGCTTTGTCAGTTTATAACCACATTTTTGAATCGGTGTTAAAGCCTGAATAACAGTATGAGTAGTTGCCCCCGGTTCTACTAGGTAGATAGATATGTTTGATGTTTGAACTCCTTCTTCAATTCCATTACCCATTTTAAATCCCGCTCCTTTGGCACAACCAACTCTGCACCAGTTAACATGAGAAGCTTGGTAAGTTCTGCTGCCTCTGCTTTCTCTGACCCTTCCTCCCCCTAGGCCTCTTCCCAATCAAGCTCCATGTCCTTATTCCTATGTTTTTCCTCCATCACCCCTCTCACAGACATCATTGACTTGAATTAATCCATTAAGACAACCATCTTTCCCCACCATTAACCTCACCTATCCCAATGTCCAGCTACCTAATACCCACTTCTCAGCTCCATTTTGGGAATATCCTTACCTTCTGGGATCGATCAAAGTACTGTCATTAACCCATCTCAAAAATTCTGTTCTCAGCCCTACTATTTTCTACAATAACCGCCCTATTTGCGACATCCCTGTTGTTGCTAAAGTCCTGGAATGATGCATTTCCTGGTATTTGGACTCTCATATCTCTCTGGACATGGCCCTTCAACAAGGTTTTCACCCATCCGGACCACAGAGACTGTCCTAATCAAAGACAAATTATATCCTGTGAGACTGTGAATTTTGGTTATCCTCCTTGACCTTTCTATTGTCTGAAACCATTAACCATACCATCCTCTTCAAATGTCTTTCTCTCCACAACCCACCTCCATGACTGTGCTGTTCCACTCCAACATCATGTTGCCTCCAATGGCTTCCTCCTCCTCCTCCATATAGTCATCTCCAAGGTACCCCAGGGCTCTGTACTTGGGGCCCTCCTCTCCATTACTTATGTGCTACTCCTCAGTGGCAACATTTAGAAGTTCCCACGTACACCAATGGCTTAACCTTTATCCTCCATTGACCCCAAGTCTAGATCATTTTTTGTAATTGGCTGTCAACGTTAAAATCTGAATAATGTGACACTCCCTCCATCGAAGTGTAGGCAAAGCCAGAGCAATCATGTTGACTCTTATACATGCCTACTTGCTATTGGCTTATAACTTGGTCAAGGTTTTTAAAAATTTATTCTTTCATGGAATGTGGGCGTACTGGCTAGGCCAGCATTTGTTGCCCATCCCTAATTGCCCTTGAACTGGGTGCCTTGCTAGGCCATTCCAGAGGGAAGTTAAGAGTAAATCACATTGCTGATCTCTGACTGACACCTGCTTGGTGAAGAACCTTGACATACTGTGGAACCAGAGTTCAGATTTCTCTACCACATCTGATTCAATACTTGTTTTTTTGCCTGCCTCACTTCTAACTCTCCCCTCCTGGTGCCAAGTCCTAACCTACAGCCTTTATCATTTGGATTTCTCCAAATCTCTAAATGCTGGATTGTCTATTACCAGGCCTCCTAAATCATCCTGACTTTTACAACCTATATTCTTATTTACATAAATGCACTCACCCCTGTCCTGCCAAGCTCCACTGCTTTTATGTGTTCTAGAAAACTGTCTTTAAATTCCTTATCTTCAACTTCCAATTATTCCATGGCTTCGCCCTATCATGCGTCAGCACTTCCCTGTAGCCATTTGTCACTTTGCATGACCTTCACTTCATTGACACCATGTTACTCCTCCTTCCCTGCTCTGTTATTGCAATGCTTTATCAGTCACCATGGCCCAAATTTTCAACCTCGAGACAGTATCAGGAGTTGGGAAAATGCACTCTGCCCGTCTGCCTTTGGAAAAAGTGCCCACAAAGGCAGGATCTTTATTGCCAGGAGGCCCTCCAGCCCTCACCCCTCACATCCCCTCACCCTCAACACTCCCCATACCCATTGATGCAACCTCATGTCCACCACCCACTCCCTATGGCACCTCATGGCGCCTATGCCAAACTCTGCCCTTCCACCCACACCTCATGGCCCCTCAGAGGAAGGTCCTGATTCTGGGATGCCCGACCCTATTCTTTGTCAAGCTCTGCCCTTCCACTTCAGCGGTTCAAGAAGGCAGCTCACCACCACCTTCTCAAGGGAAATTAGGGGATGGACAATAAATGCTGGCCAAGCCAGCGATGCCCACATCCCATGAACAAATAAAAAAAACCCCACCCCAATGGCCATTCATGCCCCCATGCCAAGCTCTGACCTTCCACCCACCCCTTATGGCCCCTCATTCCCCCCCATGCCAAGCTATGGCACTTCCATGCCCATTGACTCACATTGGTTCCTGAGTGGAACCACTGAACTTCACCCTATTGTCGTGACAGTAGGATGTGCAAAAAAAACTTTGAAAAAACAATTCATTCATAAATTTCTCCTATGTTGAAAAAATGGTCATTATGTATGCTTGGCTGAGAGCCAAGACAACATTTATTCTTGTGGAATCAGCTGCACCCCAGAAAAAATTGTTTGATTGACAGACAGCTCAGGCTCTGATCACTGCGGTCAATTTCACAATGTTTGTTCACACAACTTAAGTGGGTTCAAATGTTTGTGATTTTTATTATTGATACTTTAAAGGGTCTGGATGATTGAAACTTTTATTAGCTTGTGGTGAAATGAATTTTTTCAACACAGGAGAAAGTTATGAAAGAATGACTTCTTTTCAAAGCTTTTTTTACACATCCTACTGTCACAACAGGGTTCATTGGATCTTGTCAATATATAGTGGGTCAATGGGCATGGAAGTGCCATTGCTTGGCATAAGGAGAATGAGGGGCTATAGGGGGTGGGTGGAAAGGCAGAGCTTGGCATAGGAGGCATAAGGAGGACCTTTTGAACTTACCTTTTAAAAAGACCCTCATGCAGACTAGGATTCACAATTCCTCTGAGGGGCCGTGAATCATGACTCTTTAAAAACCTGGCCTAACTCCATGAAAATTGTGGAGGAGTAGGATATGCCTATCTCTCAACAGAGCCAGCCAGGAGTGCTGGATGTGGGCTTTTAGCAGGAACCAGCCCGCATGCTTTAAAGGGACTTCCAAAAATCAGTCACCCAGGAATAGGGTTGGGCATCCCAGAATCAGGACCCTCCTACCCAGTCATCCCGACTCAGTGAAAATCCAGACCGGTGCCCCTGCCCCAGAATCACAGAATCAGAATTAGAATCACAGTGCAGAAGAGGCCCTTCGGCCCATCGAGTCTGCACCGAAACGTGAGAAACACTTGACCAACCTACCTAATCCCATTTACCAGCACTTGGCCCATAGCCTTGAATGTTATGCCAAGTGCTCATCCAGGTAATTTTTAAAGGATGTGAGGCAACCCCCTCCACCACCTGCCCAGGCAGTACATTCCAGACCATCACCACCCTCTGGGTAAAAAAGTTTTCCTCACATCCCCCCTAAACTTCCTGCCCCTCACATTGAACTTATGTCCCCTTGTGACTGACCCTTCAACTAAGGGGAACAGCTGCTCCCTATCCACCCTGGCCATGCCTCTCATAATCTTGTACACCTCAATCAGGTCGCCCCTCAGCGTTGTCTGCTCCAATGAAAACAACCTAAGTCTATCCAAACTCTCTTCATATCTTGAATGTTTCATCCCAGGCAACATCCTGGTGAATCTCCTCTGCATCCCCTCCAATGTAATCACATCCTTCCTATAATGTGGCAACCAGAACTGCACACAGTACTCCAGCTGTGGCCTCACTCAGGTTCTATACAACTCCAACATGACCTCCCTAGTTTTGTAATCTATGCCTCGATTGATAAAGGCAAATGTCCCATATGCCTTTTTCACCACCCCACTAACATGCTCCTCCGCCTTCAGAGATCTATGGACACACACGCCAAGGTCCCTTTGTTCCTCAGAACTTCCTAGTGTCATGTCTTTCATTGAGTACTTCCTTGTCAAGTTACTCCTTCCAACGTGTATCACCTCACACTTTTCAGGGTTAACTTCCATCTGCTACTTATCTGCCCATTTGACCATCCTGTCTATATTTTCCTGTAGCCCAAGACACTCAACCTCACTGTTAACCACATGGCAATCTTTGTGTCATCCGCAAACTTACTAATGCTAGCCCCCACATAGTCATCAATGTCGTTTATATAAATGACAAATAATAGGGGACCCAGCACAGATCCCTGGACACTGGCTTCCAGTCACTCAAGCATCCTTCTGTCATCACCCTCTGTCTCCTACAAGTAAGCCAATTTTGAATCCACCTTATCAAATTACCCTGTATCCCATGTGCATTTGCCTTCTTTATAAATCTCCCATGTGGGACTTTGTCAAAGGCTTTGCTGAAATCCATATAAACTACATCAACTGCACTACCCTAATCTACACACCTAAGTCACACCCTCAAAAAATTCAATCAAATTTGTTAGGTATGACCTCCCTCAACAAAGCCATGCTGACTATCCCTGATCAAACCTTGCTTCTCCAAATGGAGATAGATACTCTCCTTCAGAACTTTCTCCAATAATTTCCCTGCCACTGACATGAGACTCACTGGCCTGTAGTTCCCTGGCTTATCTCTACAACCCTTCTTAAATAGCGGAACCACATTAGCTGTTCTCCAGTCCTCTGGCACCTCCCCCGTGGCCAGAGAGGAATTAAAAATTTGGGTCAGAACCCCTGCGATCTCCTCCCTTGCCTCCCTCAGCAGTCTGGGACACAAATCATTCGGGCCTGGAGATTTGTCCACTTTTAAGCCTGCCAACACTTCCAATACCTTGTCACTCCCTATATCAATTTGCTTAAGAACCTCGCAGTCTTTCTCCCCGAATTCGATACCTTCATCCTCATTCTCTTGGGTGAAGACGGACGTGAAGTATTCATTCAACACTCTAGTGATGTCCTTTGGCTCCACCCATAGATTGCCCCCTTGGTCCCTTATGGGCCTTACTCTTTCCCTGGTTATCCTCTTCCCATTGATATACTTATAGAATATCTTGGGATTTTCCCTACTTTTACCAGCCAGAGCTTTCTCATATCCCCTCTTTGCTCTCCTAATTGCTTTCTTAAGCTCCACCCTGCACTTTCTGTACCCCACTAATGCCTCTGCTGATTCGCATCCCTTGTACCTGCTAAAAGCCTCTCTTTTCCTTCTCATCGTAACCTGAATATCTCTGGTCATCCAAGGTTCTCTGGGCTTGTTACTCCTTCCTATCGCCCTAGATGGAACATATTGAGCCCGTACCCTCCCCATTTCCTTTTTGAACACCCCCCCACTGCTCCTCTGTAGATTTCCCCACAAGTAGCTGTTCCCAGTCTACTTTGGCCAGATCCTGCCTTATTTTACTAAAATCCACTCTCCCCCAATCCAAAACAGTTTTTTGCAACTTGTTGATTTCTTTGTCCATAACAAGCTTAAATTGTACCATGTTGTGGCCACTATTGCTAAAATGCTCCCCCACCATCACCTCAGCCATCTGTCTGGCTCTATTCCCCAGAATTAGGTCCAGCACTGCGCCCTCCTTTGTTGGGTCCTCTACATATTGACCTAAAAGGTTCTCCTGTACACATTTCAAGAAATCCACTCCAACCAATCCCTTAACACTATGTCTATCCCAATTAATGTGGGGAAAGTTGAAATCACCTAATATAATTACCCTATTGTTATTGTTTTTACACACCTCCAAAAATTGTGCACATATTTGCTCCTCAATTTCCTGCTGACTATCTGCGGGTCTATAATAAACACCCAACAATGTAGCTGCCTCTTTTTTATTCCTAAAGCTCTATACACAAAGCTTCATTCGATGCCCTGTCCAAGATATCATCTCTCATTAATGCAGTAACTGACTCCTTAACTAATATTTCAATGCCTCCTCCTCTTTTACCCCCTCCCCTATCTTGCCTGAAGATTCTATATCCCAGAATATTGAGCTGCCAATCCTCCTAGAACTCCATCACTCAATACCTCTGCCTTGTCACCTCCCACCCTCATTTGTATCCCAAATCCCCCCACGCAACCCCACTATCCCCAACCACTTTTCACTTTCTTTCCTCTGCTAGATGTCTCAAGCCTCTCTCTATACATCAGCAATGCTTTTGAAGCAAAAGTTATTGTTTCAAGATTTACTGCTATTATAACTGTTACTCAGCTTTCAATTGTCCTTCAAGTCTACAGTGATCTTTTAACTGATAACCAATACAAACATTAATGACTATTAATTGTTATGAAAGCTATACTTACCTCGTTGAGAGTGGAGTTCAGGAACTTCAACTCCCAAAGGACCTCAGGGCTTTTGTGCATGTGCAGACCAGGATGGGACTGCAGATGCACATTTGTGCAATTTGCTTGTTACTTTTAGCTGAGGAAGGGCCTGGGGCAGAGAAGAAAAATGGTGCAAAAACCGGGACAAGTGACTGGAAGCGGAGTGCCAGTACTGGCATGTGTCCCAAGCAGTGGACAGGGAGAGGGAACAGAGTGAGTCCCATAAGAAGAGCCCCAGAGATGGGAAACGGACAAGAAAAAGTCCCAGTTCAGTTAAAAAAAAAAGAGGAGCAGAGAAACAGGCTCCAAACAGGAAAAGGGCTGCAGGGAACAGACTTTAAGTGAAGAAGACAGATGAAGGTTGGTGACCCCTTGCTGCTCTGTGCTCCGTTGGGGAAAAGGTATCCTTTTGGAGCAGTAGTATTCTGCTTGGCACTGCTGAAGAGCTGAAGTTGTGCCTGTGAGTTGGTCCTTGAGTACATATTTGGGAATCCAGGAGAACTGAATCTCAGGAGATGAGAATAAAACCCTGTGAGATGGGCTGTTGCTGATGCTGACTGAGTTGGGGTGCCCTTTGGGGTGAATTCCCAGGTTAGATCTTCAAAGGTGAAGACTAGAATCCCTCGTGAGAGAGACAGAGTTTCAGTGAGATTGGTTGACTCAGAGTGTTTACTGACATTTGGGTGGGTTGTTGAGAAATCCATGGATTCTGTTTTGGTCGCATTTATCATTTATTATGCACTGTGGCGCATTTGACCACTGTTTGCCTATTAATTTACATTTACCTTATATTAACCCTGAATGTTTGAATATAAGGAAGATATTGTAAATTGTTTTATCTTTCTGAACTTGTATAGTAAAGTTTATTTTTTGTTTGTTCAAAACCCATGGAATCTTGTCGCTTTATTCACTGAGCAACTGTTTTAAATTACAAGCTTTGTCTGCTTTAAACAAAACGCTATTGACCCCTGACCGAATCTTACCAGAAAACTTGGGGTCTGGTCAGGAATCACAACATAAGTTGGGAGCTCACCTGGGATTTCTAATCCACAGACAATACGAGTTCTGGCATTTGCTGAGGTTAAAGTTGATAAGATATTTATGGTGAATTTTAATATACTGATTAAAAAGCTGAATGGTTTTGTCCCTGAGTGACTTGCAACAATTAACCAAGGCTAGGTTAATTACATTAGCAGAAAAGTTGAATTTAGAGTTAAATGCATGGGCTAAGAAGCCAAACATAATTGAAGTAAGAGCATGGTATTTTGGATTGGAAGAAGGAAAAGTTAACCCAGGTAGCAATTCAATTGAGTTCACTAGAATTTAGTTGCAGATGAAGCAGCTTGAGATAGAAAGAGATTGAGAAATGAAGAAGATTGACATGGAAAAAGAAAAAGAAAGAGCAAAAGAAATGGAAAGGCGAAAGCTTGAGCTTGAACTCCAGAGGGAAGAAGAAATTAAACAGTATAAAATGGCAATAGAAAAGCTTAGGTTACATGGTTTAAGAGAAACTGTTCCAGTCAATGAAAATGATAGTGTAGAGAAGAAAAGGGATGTAAAGAAACTAATATGTTTCATTGCCACAAGACGGGGCACGTTAAAGCAAATTGTTGGAAGCTGAATGGTAAATTGGTGTCAGTAATAAGGAGTATTCAGAAAAGACTGCACCAGAAAAGGAAATGGCTGTTAAGCCAGTGTCAATAGTACAAGTGAAATGTGTTCCCTCGGAACCTGCTAGAATGGGGAATGCAGCTAAGGATAGTCAAGATGATTCTTCCTTAATTACTGCTAATGTGAGGTGTTGATAAAAGGTATAGAGGCTTTGTTTCACAGGGCGTTGTGTTCCCCTACTCCTTTAACAAAACAATTAAACAAATTAATATCTTGAGAGCTACTGGGACATATCAGTCATTGATGTAGCTGATGATACGATTTGTGTTCCAGATGGTTTGATGAAAGAGGAATTATTAATAGGGGGTCTTTATGGAACTTATGAATCTGTTCACTTGTGTAAAGTTAATTTATGAAGTGACTTAGCAAATGGCATTGTTACTGTGGCAATTGTTCCTAGTTTATCTATAGAAGAGGATAGATTTTATCCTGGGTAATGATTTGGCAGGTTTAAAATTCTTACCATCTCTGAGAGTTTCGGGAGAGCCAGTTGAGGTGAGGGAAACAGAGATTTTGCAGGAGGAATATCCTGGACTGTTTCCTGATTACAGAGTGGCTAAAGCTCGAGTTCCTAAGGCTAGACAGGATGCAGTGAAAAAAAAATTAACCTAGGAAAACAGATAAGGAAAATTTGAAGAATCCGATTGAGGATCTAATGAGTGAATTGGAAAAGCCTAAGGAAGAGTCAGTGACCATGGAAGAAAGATTCCGAAATGAACTCATTGCCCAGGTTAAGTTGTTAACCTTGTATAATGGTTCTACAGATAACTCTGAAACAAAGGCAACCAAACTCACTAGAGTAGCTGCTAAGCTAAATGAAAAGGTTAATAAGCTTGAAGAAGAATTAGAAAATAAGCGAACAAATAAATATTTGGATAAAATTGTAAGAAGTGGAAATGAAGGTTCCATTTTTAAAGCGTCAACGGGAAGAATACAAACATGTGCAGAAAACTGTAGCATACCTCTTGGATAAACCAGAAAATGACTTGAGTGGAGAAAAACTCCCTCAGTGCAAGTTTATTCATTTGCTGTTGATCAATACAATGAAAAGAGAAAGTCTGTTATGGAGGAAGCGATTGAGGAATATAATTTTGAATCTGGTTGTCAATCAGACATATACGGTTTCCGTAGCAAACTTAAAAGACCCATTGATGGCATATTTCCATTAATAGGAGAGATGAATAAGAAAAAAACCCATGCTTTTCTATATTAAAGTTGAGAAACCTATGCAAAAGTAGTAATTATGATTTTATTTAGTTTGTAATGTACCTTTAAGAATAATACGTGTTAGGCAAGATCACATGATCTGTAGTAACCAATAGGAGAGTAGCACGGGCTACCTCAGCAGTCAGTGTAGAGGTAGAGTTGGAGTTGAAAGCACACATGTAGTTGCTGCTGAGCATATTGTAAATAAACTTAATGTTTCCACCCAAGAAGCATCTGCTGATCAACTCTGTCACTAATAGGACAACTCGGCCACCTTACAACAAAAAGTAATTGTATCACTTAATATGACTAATATTTGAAGAAGGGAAGACAACCAGAGTGTTGGTTTGCAGTCATACCATCAAGGTTGAAAAACCTAGTACAAAATAGAGATACAAGCTGGTTAAGATGCTTCTAAGGAAAACTTTAGTGTATCTGCACTACCTTTAGTTGACCATGAATCGGGTGGTGGAAATTGGGATTCAGGCTGTGAGCAGCGAGTGTGAGGTGGCGGTGATTTTTCTGATCCTGTCTCCGCCACCGCGATTTACGAAACGTTTTAAGCGAGTGAACCATGACTTCGAAGAACAAGGCTGGCAAAAGATTATGGCCAAAAACCATGTAATTTTTGGTGTCCTATTCAGAGTTTAAAGAAAGGAGAAAACACAGATTCTGAATTATGATAATTATGTGATGAATAAATCCTGCTACCACTACTTTTTACACGTACTGGCTTTTGCTTTGGTTAAATACTTATTACTGTATACTATGAGATACATAATTGTGGAACAAAATGAAAAGCTTATCTGTACAGTGTGCAGTCTAGTATGGATGGCTCTTAAATGCCCTCTGGACAAGGGCAACTAGGGATGGGCAATAAATGCTGGCCTAGCCAGCCATGCCCACATCCCATGGATGAATAATAAAAAAATAAGCTATACGTTAGAGGGTAATGTGATTAAGTACTTGTAAAGAAGTTGTAAAGCCATTGAAGTGGAGCTTTCTTTATTCTGGGAAAAGATGTTATGAAAGCTATACTTACCTCGTTGAGAAAGGAATTCAGGAACTTCAATTTCTGTTGGACCTCAGAGCTTTTGCACATGCGCAGACAGGGAGCAGGCTGCACATGTGCAGTTTTGCATTTTGTACATTCTTTGGTCTGAGGACGATCCCACCGCACTGATGCAGAAAAGAAAAATGGTGCAAAACACCAGGTCAGGTGACCGGGAGCAGAGCGCCATTGCTGGCAAGTGTCCCATGCAGAAGACAGGGAGAGGGGACAGGAAGGGGCGTCAAAGGGAGGGGGGAAAGGGAGAGGGGACAGGGAGACGTCCCAAAAGAAGAGTTCCATGGAGGGGACAGGGACAGGAAAAGGTTCCAGTTAGTTTAAAAAAGAGAGGAGCAGAGAAACAGACTCCAAACAGTAAGGGGGATGCGGGGAGCATACTTTAAATGAAGAACACAGCTGAAAGTTGGTGACTCCATGCTGTGGGCCATTGGGACAAAGATATCCCTTTGGGACAGTAGTGTTCAGCTCAGTGCAGCTGAAGATCTGAACTTGTGCCTGTGAGTTGATGCTTGAGTGAGTATTTGGGAATCCAGGAGAACGGAATCTCAGGAGTCAAGATTGAAACCTGGCGAAGTGGGCAGTCATTGATGCTGTTGGAGTCTGGTAGTTGAAGGGGACTCAGGAGAAGCCCTGAAAATTCAAGAAGGCAGCCAAATGTTGATGACTCCATGCTGGGCCGTTGGGGGCAAAGGTACCCCCTGGAGCAGTAGCATTCTGCTCAGCACAGCCAAAGAGCTGAAGTTGTGCTCGTGAGTTGGTGTTGAGGGTATGCTCAGGAATCCAGGGGAAAGGAGTCTTGGGAGAGAAGACTGAAACCCTGTGAGGTGATGGGTGGTTGATGCTGTCTGAGTTGAAGTGACTTTTTGGAGAGAATTCCCAGGCTAGATCTTTGAAGGTGAAGGATAAAATCCCTCGTGAGAGAGACAGAGGGTGGAATTGTCCCAGATTTGCACTAAGTGCAATAGTGGGTGTGAAAAAGTACGCTTTACCTGCCGGCCGCAATGGCGGCTGTTCACGCCGTTTCATCTCGATCCCACCTCATTGATCATGCATTCCATTTTGCTGGCAGGGTGGCTTCTCATTCACCTGCCACACTGTCACTTTGCCACTTCCTCATGTTGGGCACCATATCTTGGTCATATCTTGCTGGAGTTGCAAAGACAAGCTCAGGAACATCAGGAAAAGATGTCAGCTGCAATCCTCAAATTGCAAGGCATGATGGAGGAGTCCATCCACCTTCAGTCTGAGGTGATAGCACCGGCATGCTAACACACTGAGGTCCACGCTGGTAGAAAGGTGGCCTCCATGGAGACCTTGGCCCAGGACATCGGTCCTACACTGATGACCCCATAGTTGGCCTCTGACAGTGTCAACACAAGAGGGGTGCGGGGTAGCTCGATCTTACTCCAGCTAACTCTTATCTTCAAGAAGTCATCCATGGACACTTGGGCACCCATACAGAGGAGGATCAGCAGGTCCACACCCTGGGGCCATCTACCCAGGTGCCTCTGGGAGTTTCCAGCCTACCCAAATCCCCTCTTCCTGTGACCCCAGCAGCTCCAGCTCCACAGGCTGAGGAGGGTGCTGCTGCCCACACAGCAGGACCCTGAAGCAGGCCGGGGCCCTCCAAGTCTCGGCCCTCCAGAGGACACCTGTCAAGGTCATCACAGACAGGGCGTAGCAGTCAGCAGGCTGCCTCCACCTCCACTGTGGATGCCAGGGCAGCACCAAGGTATAGCAGCAGGGTTAGGAAGGTTAAGAAGATGTAACTCTTTTGAGTCAAACCAAATAAACTAAATTAACAAAATCAGAGACAAATTAAAAAGAAACTGCAAAAACAAAGACTAAATTTAAAGGAAACTTACGAACATCAAAACAAAATGCGATTAAGAGGGCCAATAAAACACCCCAATCCCCTTGGTGCCCACTGAATATGGGGGACCTCGACAGTGCTGGTAGACACCGCGTGCTCCATCCCCAGGGATAGCTGGCCACGAACATAACCGTGGAAGAGGGGCAGATAGTCGGGTCAGAATTAAGAAGATGTAGTTGTGCAGCCTGGGCACAGGTGTTAATCACCTATACATAATGTTCACTTTGTTAATAAGCTCCCAAGAATGCACCCCTGCCTATGTCTCCTTGTTCTGGCGAACAGTGTTCCTGTAGCTCAGATGTGAAACCTTGGTCCCTGCACAAGATAAAGGCAGGCGTCTCAGCCCAGGGCCTCTTCCCTGTACCTTGTACAACCTTTCCAGCAAACTGATGGTGCGCCCTCACTGTCACTGGTCACATCAGTCATCAGCCATGTCTGCACCTCAAAGGGGCTTATCATTGTTACCAGAATGTCCTGGGCCGGCAGCACAGAGTTCCCACATTCTGTCTGTGTGCTCCCAGCACCTTTGAGGTGTGGCTGGACCCCCATCCCATCAGCATCTGTCCTTGGTGACAGTGTGGTCCTGAAAGCTTCAGCTTACGAAAAATGCAATAGGGTCAGGACAAATTAAAGTTTCCCCACTGCATCTCCATGATATGACCCTCTTCACAGAGTGCACACGAGGAGTCAGACATTAACATAGGCTTTGTGAGGACCTCTGGAGTGTCCCCGTTGCATGTTGTCATCATCATTCTCCACAAATATCAGATATGAGGGTCTCCCGAACATACCTGCCTCATCTGACCAATGCGATGGCCTCATTGCCATCATCCTTATCTTCGCTCTGTTGCAGTCTGAGGCCACCAAACCGGTGTCATCAGCCATGTCCTCTGCAAGTAGGCCTTGTCCCCAAGGAGCCAACCCTTCAGCCTCTGTGGACCCTGGAAGATGTCAGGGATCTGAGACCTACTGACAATGTAGGAGTTTGGACGCTCCCTGGGAACCGTGCACAGACCTGTGGGATGCATTTTTGGTGGTTGCACATTCAGCGAGTGGTTGACCTTGCCCTTGCCCTTGTAGTTGACATCTTGTTGCCACAGAGACCTGAGATCCACCTGAGTGCAGCCGATGACACCCTGCACCTTGGAAAACCTGAAATTTGGGCAAATCCCAGTGCTCTTGCTTCCTAGCTTTCCTGATCCTGGACAAAATGCACAAAGTTGTGTGCCTTTGCAAAGATGGCATCCATGACTTCATGGATGCATTTGTGCATGCAGGCTTGCAATAACCCATGGAGGTCAGCTATGGAGCCCTGAAAGGAGCCACTGGCATAAACATTGAGCATCGTGGTCACTTTCATGGCCACTGGCAGTGGATGCCCTGCATGTCCCCATGGTGCCAAATCCTGTAGCAGATAGCAGATGTGAACGACCAGTTCCCTGGATATGCACAGTCTTCAGTGACACTGGTTCTTGGTCATCTGCAGGAATGACATGTGCCGTCTATAGACCCTGTGTGTTGCTAGGTGCAGACCAGTGACAGCTCACTGTAACTCTTCAGCGGCATGCACGGGTTCCCCAGCTGCCCCTTCTTCCAGAGGGTGCTGCTCTTCCCTCTGCCCAGCCAGGCTCCTCCGTCACTCTCTTCTCCTTCGCCTCTGCTATCCCTAAGCCACGAGACATACAGCTAGGCCACCAGGCTCCATGATCCTGATGTACCCCTTCTGCAGGATGGAACAGAGAGATGCATGAGTTAGCATGGGTATAATAAGAACCTCTCTTGGTTAAGTCTGAAGGCCCCTTAATGCATCCCAGAGTGTGCTGGCCACCACTTGGATGGCCAGAGTTTAGTGCGCTGCATGGCTGCCCGAAACCCCACCCCACTCCACCCGACCGATTGGTGGCAGCTTTGTCCGCTATACTCTCAGCTCAGGTGCAGGCATTCTCCTAACCCACATTGCAAGGCTGCACTGTTAGCTTGAACCATGGGGGAGACTGGTCCAAACCGAGATGATGACATTGCAAGGAGCTGTGAGTTCCTCCACCAGTGACTGCTCCATGGCCAGCTTCTGCAAGGAGATTGTACAATGTGCCCAACTGCCCAATTGTTCTCGAGTCCACTAAAAAGCTCATTAGTTTGCTGTCTGAGCCCGAGGGGTGAAATGCTCTGGAGAATTTGATGCCACTTTCAAGCCTCTGCATTGCTTGAGTGGGCAGAAAAGCTAGAGAACCGACTCCAAGCATGTCAATGTGGCCTGAACTGTCTCAGCTGTGGAGAAATGGTCACTTTATACAAGGTTTTACTAATATATGGCTGCTTCGCTAACCCCCCCCATCTCCCACATGTGCGTGTGTAGTACCATCAACCACTATGCAGCCTTTCCCCCCCCAACTCACCTCAACCACAGTGCCACCCTTGGCCTGGCACTGAACTGTCAGCCAGCTGGGAAAATGCAACTTGCCTGTGCCCTCACCTGGATGTTCGGTGCCTCAATCTTGAGGCCCAATAGATGACGCTCACAAGTGCTGCGCAACTTGCTGTGCATCACCTCCGAGTTCCCCTCAAAGTGCTTCTCACCATTGACAGGAAGAGCAGATAATTGCAAACTGGTTTCATGACATCATGAAACTGATTTTTGGCCTTCCCGCCATATTGTCCGCTCCCGCCTGCGATGAGGCCCAACACTAGCGGGCAGGAAAAATTCCGCCCAGAGTTTCAGTGAGATTGGTTGACTCACAGTGTTTACTGATGTCTGGATTGTTGAGAAATCCATGTTTTGGTCACTTCTGGCGTTTATTATGCAGCGTTGTGTGTTCGACCACAGTTTGCCTGTTAATTCATATGTACCTATCAATAAGCTAGATATTGTAAACTGTTTTATCTTTCTGACCCCATATAATAAAGTTTATTTTTTGTTTGTTCAAAACCTGTGGAACCTAGTGGCTTTGCTCACTGAGCAAGTGTCTTACCCCCAAGCTTTGTCTACTTTAAACAAAACATTGTTGGTCCCTGGCTGAATCTTACCAAAAACTTGGGGGTGCTGGTCAAGGATCATAAAATAATGTCAACCAATGCTATTCATCAGTACTTTTATTATTACCCCTTTTCGGTTACATTTTCTCACCTCCTTTCCTGTAGCTAGAGTCTCATGCTGAGATATTATTTCACTGAGATATTAGTCTTCTGGTCTCTCACCCAAGTACTTCTTGGTAGAGAGGCTCGCAAGCTGTTGTAGTCCAATCTGTCCTCAATTGTCAGTCACATCAGCATACTTTCCACTGGATAGCTTTCGTGAGTGGCAATTTTGCTTTCTCTCCTCGGCCTGTTTTAGTTCATTGTGGTTAATTACAATGTTCACAGTGTTTCAACCCCTCCCCCCCATCCCACTCTGTCATCAATATATTCAGCTGATCCTACTCTGTATGGCACAGTTCAGATAGGTATAGTTGACTAAATTCTGTGAAAATCATTTATACAGAAAGGATGAAAACCTAAATATGGTTTACAAAGTAGCTTTTGTTTTTATGGTCCCATCAGCTATACCCACCTTGATTCTTGGAGGTGCAAGCCTGAAACTCAATGGAACAATATAATTTAAAGCAAAGTAAATGCAAAATACAGTGAATGCTAGAAATCTGAAATCAAAACAGCAAGTGCTGGAAGTAATGAGCAGACCTGGAATCATTAATGGAGAGAGAAACAGAGTTAATATTTTGAGTCAAATATGACTTCTTCAGACGTTTCTGGAAAACTCACTTTAGACAGGATTCTTCTTTATCCCAGAATAAGCACAATGACCCTCACAGAATTCAATACCTTTAATTAATGGATGGCAGATAAAAGTGATTTTGTTTTATTAGAACAAAAGCATTTATCGGAATGTTCTATTTTCTACATATTTGTTTTTTATTCCCTTATAACAAACAGAGCTGCCTTATTATTATTGGACAGTCATGAACAGCAATGGAACAAACCTAGTTGCTCTAAGTACCGGGAAACATATACACCAGCTGGGAGAGGCTAAGGGAAGGTTTAATGAACTTTCAAATACCCAGTGATTCAATTGTTAAAACCGAGCAATATTTAAAGTGCCAAGCCATTGCTGTGTTTATATTTTAATGTTGTGTACCCTTCTTTTGTGCAGTTAATTGCTGGTGCAGCAAGTTAAATAAAGAGGGTCTGGTGCACGGTCCGATTAAAAACGTCAGTTCACTTTCGGAACATACCCATCTGAGTACAATAACAGCATTAAAAATGCTTACAGATTTAATCTGAGGAGCCAGGATCAGGCTTTTCCTTTTATTGAGTGAAAACAATAAAATCTTTCCTCAAAGCTGTTTCCTGCCCAAATAAAATGTAGAATCTCAAGTCTCACCGGCCCTTTATCAAAATGGACTTAAAAGACAACATTTTAGTATTTTATGCTATGACACAAATGAGAAACATATTTCTGTATGTTTAATGTACCCTTTCCTCCCCTATGGTTACGGTAGTTAATGATATAGGAGGGGCCTCACAAAGGGAAACATTGCCAATAATAAAGATGAATTTTGGAAGCTGCCTTACCTTTTGGAACATAGAGCAAGCATTTGTGCTCCCAAGGATCTTAGTTTAGCAATGACAGTGTCTTTTTGATAACTAAAAATACAGTTAACGTCAAACTTTTTTATTTCATAATTCATAATTGCAATAAAAAAATTAACAGATAAAAATGCATTTTCTGATTTTCACTATGCAAAAGTCTATTTTGACAAGGCATTTAACAGGACGCCCCAGTAGCTTTGTTTCTACAGGAAACAGCCAGTTCAGTTCAAAGGGTGGGGTCCTTTTGGGTTCTATAAACAGTTTTTGGGAAAAAAAATTCCAGATGCTAAGGGACCATATTAACCCTGTGAATTCATAAATCATAAATTCTGTACTAGGTAGCTATAGTGATAGGGTGAGGATTTACCCATACAGATACAAGCACAATGCTCATACCCACAATTTGTCACACAAGCATATGCCAAATGCTGATTTGTACCACACACACAGGCAAGTAAACAGTCCACATTTGCACCCTTGTCACACTCAGATGTACACATTCCACATGCTCAAGCATACAGACCTTATACACATTCACCATGCACATCAAATGTTACAAGCACAAACCACAAACTAGTATATGCCACACACAAACATGTACACACGCCACTCATGAAAACTTGCACACATTACATATGTTATGGGGAAGTTACTGGAATCTATTATTAATGTCAGAGTGACTGAGGACTTACAGAAATTTGAGCTAACTAGAAAGAGCCAACATGGATTTTAAAGGACACCAAAAACAGAAAATGCTGGAAAAACTCAGCAGGTCTGACAACATTTGTGGAGAGAAAAACAGAGGTAACATTTCGAGTCTGTATGACTCTTCTTCAGAGCTAAAGAGAAGTAAAAATGTGATTAAATATAAACTGTTTAAGGAGGGATGAGCAGGTGAAGCTGGATAGAAGGCCAGCGATAGGTGGGGGCAAAGGAGATATTGACAAAAATGCCACAAACAAAAGGACAAAGGGGCTGTTAATGGTAATGGTAAGGGCTAGAGGTGGTGCTGATAG